>NC_063063.1:21304149-21904149 GCF_018812025.1 Megalobrama amblycephala
TTATTTTGGGAACACTTTACAATAAGGTTCATTAGGTAAACATTAGTTAAAGTATTAACTAACATGAACTAACCATGAGCAATACATTTGTTACTGTATTTACTAATCTTCGTAAACGTTAGTTAATGAAAATACAGTTGTTCAGTGTTTGTTCATGTTAGTTCACAGTGCATTAACTAATGTTAACAAGATTTTAATAATGTATTAGTAAACGTTGAAATCAACATTAGCAAAGATTAATAATTATTATAAGTGCAGTTCATTATTAGTTCATGTTAACTAATGTAGTTAACTAATGTTAACTAATGAACCTTATTGTAAAGTGTTACCGTTATTTTTAATGTGATGATTTGTAAAACTAAAAGTTTAAAGATGAAGAAAAACTAACACTTTTAGGCAAACAAACACTTAAACAAAAAAAAGACATGAAATTACCACTTGATGGCAGCAGAGGAGGACTCCCTAATCTATGGAAAAGTCACAAAGTCTCATGAAAAACAAAAACTTCTTCAAATTGTGACTGAATTACACAGAAAGCAAGTAAAGAGCGCTCCTTTTATAATCACTGAAGCTGTCGGTCAGGTCAGTATGGTCCATTTAAAGGTGCTAAAGAGGATGTTTTGTTTTATACATTTTTGCAATATTACTTGAAACTGTCTTTACTAACTGATAAATGACTATTTATTAGGTGCACTGAAGGGAATAATATTAATATACATCATCTGTGCACGAGGTAGGGCCTTAAAAACATCAGCCAATCGTTTACGTGATCATCACCTAAACGATTGGCCCTCTGGCTGTCAATCACTGCCATGATGTTCCTCGTGCGTAGCTGCGTGCTTCAGTAACTTTCCACACTCCACAGGCGCCGCATGCAATATTTTTGTCAGGAGACAGGAGTAACAACTACAGATTATGAGTTATCTGCGGCGAGTCCGACATAATGAATCCACTAACACGAATGCCGGTGGTAAACACTCGTGTTCCAATACGAGTGTTTACGAGTTTTGGGAGGCGTTCCCTTGAAATGAGCTGTGATGGAGGGGGGTTGTTCTTACGCATGCGCTCATTTCAAAAACTCACTAACAGTCTTTGGTTTCTCAGTCGACGAAAAGATCCTCTTTAGCACCTTTAATAACAAACCAAATCAGGTGCTGGCGCCACCTTCTGTATAACTTAGTGGCCACTGTTCCCAAATGTTAGTCTGGAGCCCTGAAAGACCAGTTGTAAATGCCCCCCAAAATGCTTTCAAGACGGATTTAAATCCAATCACTCAAAACACTTCAGGAGGTGAGGAATGTAAGATTCTTTCCAAAAGAAACTGGACAAGAGCATCTGGTTGTTGAAACAACATATGCAAATTTTACTCCTCCCAAAATGTAAAAAAAAAAAAATGTGTGAGCATGATATAGGATATATGACATGTTATAGCCAGATATGACAGCGCTACTGCAACATGCATCACCACAGAAGAGTATCTGAGTATCTCTTCAGCAAGCCGTTGCGCAAACTGCCGCAAATGAAACTAAAAGTAAGTCGCAGATGCTCAAAACACAATCATCTTCATTAAAAGTAACGAGACTAAATTATCTTACCAGTGCTGATGCCGCTCTCTCCTATTATGGTCTTTGATCTTGAAATTAGCTTATGATAAATAAAATGCAGCACATATCTGTTGCTTTCGTTGCTGCGAACTCCGTTAAATTTGCATATAGCTCGGGAATTAAAGATCGGATGTGGCCAAGTGTAAATGGAACTGTTTGAACAAATCAGATAGCTATCTGATCAGTAAAAACACATGAAGTGACCAGGTGTAAACAGGCCCTAAGATATTGGCATCAGCATCGGCCATCAAAAAAAAAAAAAAAAAAAAAAAAAAAAATCAATATCGGTCAACCACTATCTATGATAACTTCTATAATATGTGTCCAAAGGCAGTGAAAGAGCAAAAGAGAGACCCTCACACTTGACTGAGGAGTTTACATGAAAGTGAGGAGCTGTTTGAACAAGTCCTGCCAAACCAAACACAACTCTCTATCCAGATTTTGTGCATATTTTTCTTGACATTAGTCCTCAATATCTGAATGCTGGACTTCATATTTAGCCTCCGTTATGTGGGATTAAAAAGGATGAGGACAAATACAAATGGAAACCCAGCACCTGACATTCTGTTGATGGAAGCAGAATACAAAACGCACAATGACCCACTTTCAGTTTGTGCAAACAAGATATCACTGCAAAAATGACGTGATTTTATTTTAAAGATGCTGAGACACAATGAGCACAGAATGAAAACCATTTAGAAATAACTTAGCAGGAAGGGCTTTGTTTGGACTGACTCCATAGCGATGACCTCTCACCTGTTCAAGCCGATAGGCAATTTCCCTCTGCATCTGCTGGATGGCATTCTTAGCAGCCTGATCCTGGTGAACCAGTTTGTCTCTGGAGTCTTTTAGTTCCTTCATAAGTTCCTCCACCCGGCTTTCAAACTGGTAAAACAAGAGAGACGATCAGTTAAAAGGTCATAACCGCAGTAACCATAAACATAATCAACATGACAACAACAGAGGCAGCTCTGACAGACAGTAGACAGATCAGTTTACATGGTTATATTATGTCTAAATATAAGCTGGCAGTCAAAAGTCTGAAATAATTATGTTTTTTTTTTTTTAAAGTCTCACCATGCTCACCAAGGTTGCACTTATTTTATGGAAAATACAATAAAAACAGTAATATTGTGAAATTTAAAAGAACTGTTTTCTATTCAAATATTATTTACCATTTTATTCCTGTGATGGCCATGCTGAATTTTCAGCAGCCAATACTCCAGTTTTCAGTGTCACATGATCCTTCAGAAATCATTCTAATATGCTAATATGACATTTCTTATTATTATCTATGATGCAATATTTTTTTTGGAAACCATGATACACTACTGTTTAAAAGTTTGGTGTAAGTAATATTTTAAAAAAGAAGAAATTAATACTTTTATTCAACAAAGGATGCATAAAATTGATTCAAGTGACAGTAAAGACATTTAGAATGTTACAAAAGATTTATATTTAAAATAAATGCTGTTCTTTTAATGCTATTTATTAAAGAATCCTGAAAAAAAAAAAAAAACAGTTTTCACAAAAAATATTAAGCAGCAAAAACTGTTTAACACTGATAATAATAACCATTATAAACAGTAAAAAAATAAATAAATTTAGCCATCACAGTAATAAATAACATTTTATAATGAAAATAGAAAACAGTTATTTTAAAACATAATAATATTTCACAATATTACTGTTTTTACTGTATTTTTGATTTAAAAAATAGCCTGGAGGAGCAGGAGACAACATTAAAAAAAATCATAATTATTCCAAACTTTTGACCACCAGTCAGAATCTTCATTTTTCTGGACTGCTTATGAAAACAGATTCAAATTAATATTGAAATAAGTGACAAAGGCTGCATTCAGGCTCTCTTTCTGACAACCACATGTAGGAACCAAGTGTTAAGTTTTCTTCACGGTGCCGGTATTGAATGAAAAGTAAAGAGACAGGCAAGGTTTCATTCAGAGGAAGCGACTGTCTGTGTGCCGTCAGAGCATTTTCTGACTATGTGGAGAAACCATGACAACAAAACACACACAATAGTTTCACGTCATTTCTGCAACACTTAATTACAGCTTCTCGACCTGCCCCCTCCAGACCGCTCTGTTTGATTTGTGTTATTACCCTCTGTGACAGGGGGCTCTTTCAGATTGAACTTAGTCGCTCTCAAACAAACCCGCTTTTCCAGTATCAGATGAAAGCTCTTCAGCAAACAAGTGTTCTCTGATCAGTGCACAAGGGACAATCACGGTTGTCCATCCAGATCTTAGAGTGGGATTTAAATTACAAATAATGCCATTGAGCTGAGCATACCTAAAATCTGAATACACTGATTCACAGTTTGGGGTCAGCAAGGTTTTTTTTTTTTTTTTTTTTTTTTTTTTTAAGACATCAATTCATTCAGCAAGGATGCATTAAATTGATCTAAAGAGACAGTAAAAGACATTTGTAACATTACAAAAGATTGCTATTTCAAATAAAAGCTGTTCTTTTGAACTTCGTATCCATCAAAGAATCCTGGAAAAAAAAATGCATCACAGTTTCCACAAAAAAAATATTATTCAGCACAACAGTTTTCAACATTGATAATAATACGAAATGCGAAATGATTCTTGAGCAACAAATCAGCATATTAGAATGATTTCTGAAGGATCATGTGACACTGAAGACTGGAGTAATGATTCTGAAAATTCAGCTTGGCATCACTTGAATAAATTACATTTACTAGAAAACACTTAGTTTAAGTTGCAAGTATGTTCCACATATTAGTGTTATACTGTATATTTGCAGTCTTGGTGATCATAAAAGACTTTTTTTTAAAACATTAAAAAAAATCTTACAAATTCCAAACTTTTGAATAGTATATATACACTCACCTAAAGGATTATTAGGAACACCATACTAATACTGTGTTTGACCCCCTTTCGCCTTCAGAACTGCCTTAATTCTACGTGGCATTGATTCAACAAGGTGCTGAAAGCATTCTTTAGAAATGTTGGCCCATATTGATAGGATAGCATCTTGCAGTTGATGGAGATTTGTGGGATGCACATCCAGGGCACGAAGCTCCCGTTCCACCACATCCCAAAGATGCTCTATTGGGTTGAGATCTGGTGACTGTGGGGGCCATTTTAGTACAGTGAACTCATAGTCATGTTCAAGAAACCAATTTGAAATGATTCGAGCTTTGTGACATGGTGCATTATCCTGCTGTAAGTAGCCATCAGAGGATGGGTACATGGTGGTCATAAAGGGATGGAAATGGTCAGAAACAATGCTCAGGTAGGCCGTGGCATTTAAACAATACCCAATTGGCACTAAGGGGCCTAAAGTGTGCCAAGAAAACATTCCCCACACCATTACACCACCACCACCACCAGCCTGCACAGTGGTAACAAGGCATGATGGATCCATGTTCTCATTCTGTTTACGCCAAATTCTGACTCTACCATCTGAATGTCTCAACAGAAATCGAGACTCATCAGACCAGGCAACATTTTTCCAGTCTTCAACTGTCCAATTTTGGTGAGCTCGTGCAAATTGTAGCCTCTTTTTCCTATTTGTAGTGGAGATGAGTGGTACCCGGTGGGGTCTTCTGCTATTGTAGCCCATCCGCCTCAAGGTTGTACGTGTTGTGGCTTCACAAATGCTTTGCTGCATACCTCGGTTGTAACAAGTGGTTATTTCAGTCAAAGTTGCTCTTCTATCAGCTTGAATCAGTCGGCCCATTCTCCTCTGACCTCTAGCATCAACAAGGCATTTTCGCCCACAGGACTGCCGCATACTGGATGTTTTTCCCTTTTCACACCATTCTTTGTAAACCCTAGAAAAGGTTGTGCGTGAAAATCCCAGTAACTGAGCAGACTGTGAAATACTCAGACCGGCCCGTCTGGTACCAAGAACCATGCCACGCTCAAAATTGCTTAAATCACCTTTCTTTCCCATTCTGACATTCAGTTTGGAGTTCAGGAGATTGTCTTGACCAGGACCACACCCCTAAATGCATTGAAGCAACTGCCATGTGATTGGTTGATTAGATAATTGCATTAATGAGAAATTGAACAGGTGTTCCTAATAATCCTTTAGGTGAGTGTATATGTAAAGCTTTTGAAAAATATATGAAAATGAAAGCAAATTTCAAGCTGAATTGGTTCTCAAACACTTACTTGTGTTCCAATAGTTGGACAAACAAAAAAAAGAATAAAGACACAAACACACACACAATATATGGTTGCCATTACCTTCTTAATGGTGCAAAGATGCTGTTTCTCCGTCTCCATCCTCTTCTTCAGCTCATCCCTCATGTTGTCTTTCTCAGAGCAGATGCCCAGAATCAGCTCCTGATGTTTCTTATTCTCGTCAAGTAACCTGAAAAACAGTTACCAGCTGTCACTCTCAGTGTTAGCAAATTGTAATACATTGGAGCTGCTGTACTGTGAAATAATGCTGCTTCTGTGGTGTCTCTCTGTGATTTGCTTGTTGTCAGTGAGAAGCATATTTGTGCTAAAATGGTGATCTAAACCACATCAAGAACAACAATTAATTGTTTTTGATAAAGTATCAGGCACCGATATATGTCATAACATAGAAAAGACCGTGTGAGAGGGAACAGGTGTCCATGAGCATCACCGATCAGACAATATTAACAGCAGGTCGGGCAAAGCAAAGCTGTGGACCGGTTCCAATATGAGAGTCAGCCAGATGCCCTTGCAAAAATTAATAAAGGCAGAACAGGAGGGGGTTTCACAGCAGAAAGGCTCAGGTTGACCACAGAATAAAATAATCAATAGCAGCACCACAACAAAAGAAATCATAGTTGTGAGCTTGCAGTGTGAATTAAACAATAATTAAACAGTCAATGACCCGTGAAATAAAACAAAGGCAATTCTATTGCGTGGTTTTCACTGGCTGGATGCAAAAACATATATGCCCGGTTTCACAGACAAGGCTTAAGCCCAGTCCCAGACTAAAATGCATGCTTAAACTGTCAAAGCAGAAAGCAACTTGCACTGACATATCTTAAAATATGTCAGTGTCATTGTTTCTCAAGATGCACACCAGTCATTTTTTTTTTCTAAGGCACATTTATGAAAGCTACTTAAATGTCCTCATTGAACTAAGGCCTAATCCTGGCTAAATTTAAGATTTGTCTATGAAACCAGGTCATGTAGTTTAATTTAAAGAATTAATTATAGCCAGTTCTTTCAATGAATCAGTCAAAAAGACTCAATAATTACTGCTTTGAATCATCCTAACAAATAATTCACTATTCACACAATGTACTGAATCAACATCTGTCTTTTATAATTCAGTATAATTACAGGCTGGTTATTCATAAAAATATGCCTAGTTAAAGTCCAAAAAAATCCAAAACATATTTTATAATAAATACATTATTATTATTATTATTATTTAAAACATAATTAAAATATGCTACAAAGAGAAAAAAAAAGAATTCTGTAGGCAATACAGTTGTAAATTTAATAAAAAATTATTTAATAACTAGGTATAATAACTTGTGCATGAAGATTCACAGGACATCAGTTTAAAAAAAACTATAAAAATCATTATAAAATATAATAATAATAATCATCTACATAATAAATCTATCTAATCTATTACATATATTTATTATATAAAATACAATTGCTGCAAATGTCTTAAATAAAAATATTATTATAATCTATTTGATAAAAATCTATATAATCCTGATAATTCATAAACTCATTTTCCTTGATTATCTTATGCTTTTGGAGGGAAATGGGTACATTTTATTGCCACACACTGGCAGTGAAAAATAGTGAACGTGAAGTGTAATTTTCATGCAGGTAAGAATGGCAAATTAAACTAATGATTTACCATCTCCTGCTGCTATAAATCTTAACACCAGCAGTGGACTATAACCTCCAGCGAGCTGATTGACATAGCTATTAATCAACATCCTACCTCTTGATGGCTTTCTCCTGTTGAGAGTACTTGTACTGTACACACTTCTCAAATAAAGCCATGGAGCTCTGGTCCTTCTGAAGCCCATTGAGAGGACTTCCCTTCCGGACGCCCTCTGACTGACTGTTCAACAGCTCATCCTCCAGCTCATCCAGCAGAGACTCCTGAGACAGAGAGCGCTGGATCTCACACAACAGCTTCCTGCTGCAGTCCGTGTCATATGGGTTCGTGTTGGAGTTAGATTGTGAGTTTTGGGGTACTGAAACAACATCTGGCAGTTCCTCACCCTCAGCAGCTGGCGTAGGAGTCAAAGGAGTTCTGTTAAGTTCTGTCGGCCCATTGAATGCATCAAACTCTGTGGATGAAAAATCATCTGTCCCATTCAGAACAGATGGAGAAGATTCCTCTACCTCATTCTGAGTCCCACCTTCTGATTCCGGAACCACCCCCGCTGGTTCCTCAAAGTCAGAACATCCGAGTTCTCCATCAAGAACAGCGGGAAGTGATTCTACAACACTGTCGTGGACAGCCGGTGGAGTTCTGGCATCATCAATTGAGGCTGTTCCACTGTCACAGCTAGTGTTCCCATCACCCTGTGCTTGCTCTCCAGGTCCTTCCTCTTGCTGAACCTCTGTGTGATCTTCTCTGTCCACACGACCTGAAAGAGTAGCATCCAGCTCAAGACTGTCCAGCTCAGTGTCTTCATCCTGTTCTTTTAAAACAGGTTCACCCTCATTTCTGAGGACATCGGTTGACCCTTCCGGAACCATGTTGACCTCTGAATTTTGGGAGACAGGGGTCAGTTCACTCTGACAATCCAACGGCTCCATGATCTCCTTCAGCTACTGGCACTGGAAAACACAATACACACAAGTGACTCACATGCATGTGAAACCCAAAACATTGCACCTGCCTACTAAAAATGTGACTTTTATGATCAACAATAAGAAGCCACCATAAAACATCTTTATCAAGGGATTACCAGGTCAAATAGAGCAGACACATTTATATGCCTATTTTACATTATTAGATTTCCGTCTATCACCAGGATGTTGTGTACAATTTTTGTGTGAACAGTCTCGTTACACCCGCTGTCATGCTACTGCCATTAATAGAGCAAAGTATGTGCAAAAAACCCACACATTTCTATGATTGAGGAGGTGTGGTCCGTCCTTTCAAAATAAGGACACGGCTCTCCTTCCACCCGGAGGCAGTTTTGTGATGCCAGTATTGTGAAACTAAGGTGGCCCGCCTTTCTCACGCCCAACTTGCCTGATACGTCATTGTATTGAGATTCAGTGGCTTACTGCGTTCCCAGATAAATGCCTATAGATAACACTGGAGCGCACAAAAGGAAATAACTGCCATTGAGGAAAAAGATACTGATTTTGTGTGATTCATACTGAATGAGCGAAACTGGGGCAGAAGCTTATCCAGCAGGATAATCAAGAATGTGTTACAAATACTATCAGGATGAGTCTAACAATATAGGGCTATTTTAAGAGCTTACTGTGAGAGTTAACTAGTGTGCAAGAGAGAGGAATGGACCTTAACCTGAGCACCTTGAGCCCACATGAGGTTTATTTTTTAATCTTGTATTGCAGATTCTTGGCCATTTCTCTCAAAAAACATCCTATTTTTGTAGGGACGTTTAAATCTGGGAATGAATCTACAGTTGAGAAATGCAATAGACCACCTTTTTAACTGTCAAAACCTTATTAATTATCGGTCAATGTTTTTTAAATTCAGTAAACAACGGAAAATACTGTTTAACATAACCAATGTAACTTATGTCAAAATATATTACCACAAAATATATATAAAGGCTTTGTGAGAGGATAATACACAATTTCTGATTTTAGATTTTGTTCTCAGTGGACCAATTTTTTTTTTTTTTAGCGCAGTACATACTACGTAAAATGTCCAATCGTGATGTAATCATTATTTTATTATCCTTAATAAAATGTATTCTTGCAAAGACCACAAATACTGTATGAGGTACAAGACTTATCTGTAGCAGGACAAGATGTGCGACTACCAATAACTCAACTAAAACTTTAAAAGGTCACCAGCTTCTCATGCCTCTCTCCAAGCAGACAACTAGCACCAAACTGAAACGTTTAATATTTCTCACTCACAGACACTCAGTGAAATACTTTAAAAAGGTGTTAAAAGGGTGCTAAACGTTATCACACTTTCTTTTTTAGTCAGAACTTTCTGTTGAAAAACAGATTTTGGCTGGCATTGAATAGTTAAGCAATTTCCTGCCCAGGTTAACTTCCTTTTTTCCTCTTTCTTATCTGTGTTTGAATCATCTTTGTTTTTTTTATCTTCAGTCTCACGCATCATGTTAGTGTATTTCTTCTGTAATTCAACAGGGGAAGGATGGACAGTGCTCAACCCACAAAAACAGACACATTTTATCGCACCAAAGTTATATAATCTATAAACAGCCTTAAAAGAGGAATAACAGTAAATATAAGCAGCGATCATTATATTATTCATTTTGAAATAGTGACAGATACTGCTGTTTCCACACAGGTGCAGTTAGCTTTAGCACACCAGCTAACCTTTCCAAATATATCTCACATTTTACGTGTTAATGAGAAAACACCTGTTTTGTCCACACGAATTAAAAGAGATACGGTGTTAACGCAACTAATTATTGAATGGTTAATTATTTAAACACCACAAATACAAAAATAGACCTGTGTAATTGTGTATTGTGTGTGGTGATCTAGTCCTTCATAAGATTCTCAGGCTGAGTTTTAACAGCTATAACTGATTATAATAAGTCATTTAGCTTGCTATGATAATAGTGTATATATTAATCTGCTAGATTATAAGTATATAACAATAGTATATCAGCCAGATGCCATTGAGTTCACCCAATGGCTTAGCTTTCAAGCTAATTAAATAAACATTCGCTTTTGTAGTTGGGATCTGGATATTTTGGTTTAAAAGATGTGACTTACCGGTTATGTTAAATCCATTTAAAATGCCATACACCAGCTGCCGTGATAAACAGTGAGTGTCAAGTCCGTGTGAGTGATCTCCTCCCGAGGTGACACATCAACAATATGGCCCCTGAACGCACTGATAGCGAGGAATTACGAACTCCGAGATGGCCAGCAAGCAGTTACATAGAACGCAGGATCAAATACCGCCGACAGGGGGAGCCAAATCGGCCCAAATGTTTTCTGAAGAGTTTCTGTAAGACCACATGAATTTCATTTAAATTTATTTGACCCGAGGATGTGCTCAAATACTTATATTGGTGAGAAACGTACTATCAAAAATGTAAATAGAGTTCTGGCTATATGTTCTATGTAATATAACAAACCATACGGTAGTTAAATCAAAAGACCGGAAGTCATGTTTTTAAACGCTCTTCCCTCTTCTAGGTTTACTGTTTTTGTTGTTGATGTAGCGTTCCAACTGTTTGTTAAATTTTATGGTATTTATAAAGTACATATAACTATAATTGCCATTTTATAATATTAGGTCTAAATAAGTATTATCATGTAGAAAGTTAACAGCACATTGTTTAGGCAGTATGTGGATTTTTTTATTTATTTCTTTTTTACATTTAGAATAGAATAGAAACTTTATTGTCAATATAAAAAATATAATAAAATTTGTTTAGTAGCTCTCAGAGACCAGCAGCCAAAAAAACAAATAGAATCCACATAATATAAATAACTATCACAATAATATACGGTGGAATTAAATAATGCAAACAACAGTGCAAACAAGTTTAACCAAATATTACATTAAATAGTACATTAGCAGCAACGCTTAAGTATGTAACTGTTCAATTCCAGTCTGTCACAGCTATGTGTGTGTGTATGTATGGGAAACAGGTGTGATACATGCTACAGCTCTGGGAAAGAAAAAAAAACTATTCCTCAGCCTGTTTGTGTGTGTTTTTCATTTTTATCATATTGCATAAAATAAGTTTGCAATTCAGCAATTTTGTGTACATCTAATTTTGATGTCATTAAAATGTATTATATAGCCTACTGAATATTGGCCAACGGCCACCTTCATAAATTTAACAGAGTAAAACAGTTCTATAGTTTCATTTGACATTACAAGGCAGTCATGAAACTACAAGGTTCTTCTTTGAAAGACAATTTATTTCTGACATTATGAAATTGGCATTTTTAAATTGTCTGACCATCATTACAAAAATTATTAACAATGGGAGATTTTAACTTGTCTTTGTCCACTTATTTAAATGATGATGATGTAATTATGAAATGGAATATATGAACTTGCAGTTGGCAATAGGCATATATTAAATAATCTTTGTTGGTTTATGCTATCCAGGTCCGATTCATGCTTCTCATTTGTCGCTTTGGATAAAGGCCTCTGTCAAATGAATACTGTACATGTAAATGTTCCAGGCTGTCCTAGTCAGGGAGAACCTTGAAAAAAACAGAACCAAATTAGTCAGATCAGCATGCTATTTTTAGTTGTACTTTGTCTTACTTTTTCAAGAGAAAGTCATGCAGCGTGACTTCTAAAATTAGGTGACTCACCTCGGACTGATTTGCACCAAGTTTAAAACGACAGCAGATAATGTCAACGAAATACCCAATCAATCTGTGAAGCAGATCTGTGTCAAGAAGCACAGCAGAAGAAAAGTCTATGAATGTTTGGCTATGATTTGTCATGTCTCATACATATACTGTAATTGATTTACAATTTATATAAACTATATAGTGTGTGAAAGTTACCTGAAGTTGAAAAGATTCCCCCAATGATGCCACACAATCTCACTAGAAACACAGAGAGAGGCATATGCTCCTCACTCACCCTCACCATTAATGGACTCAGTTTATACCTAATAAAGATCCCAGATACACCATGGTTGCCTTTCTCTTGGCTTATAACCCGCTCCTATATGACAGGGGGCAACATGATCAACAGCAACACACTTTTGCATAGATACACATGCACAGGGCACACATATAACCTACCCTTTCTGTAACAGAAAACTGGTGCATGTCCACTGAAACATCTGATGTGTGCAGCTTGGTGGGAACAACTGTGATAAAATACTGAAACAGCATGTTTTCTGAAAACACAGATTAAGAACACTCAAACTGCTGGTACTGTACTGCATTCTCTAATCATTTACATCTAGATTTAAATTTATTTGCATGTATTTGCAGATATCATATCTAGACTGTGACTGTATATTGTGCTGTGGGTTGTATTGGACAAACATTATATCAAAAAGACCTACGCTCTAATGTAATTTTTTCCGTGCCATCAAGGGGATTGATGTGTCCAGGAACATCGTTTCCAAAAGACAAATAGTCTATTCGATGTGAGAAGTTATTTACAGCTGGGGGGAAAAATAGAGATAATTCTGCATATAAGGATTTGCAGTTATAAATGCTAACTATAGAAAATAACAGGATTTACTTTACATTAGAAACGACAAATGGCAAAGTGTGAGACTTCCATCTAGTGGCTATCTAAGGCATTACATGAATTTTCAAATTGTCTTTAAAGGTTGACAAAGATGAGTTAAAAGTTGAGAGTAAGTAACTGTAAGTAAAACGTACCTTCTTTTTTGATTAATGAAGCAAAATGGGCATGACCTCTGATAGTATCAATTGGTCTATGAGGACAGAATCAACAAATAATTTCACATAGGAAACATCTTTATAAAAGCTGGAATACAGCTGTATTTCTTTTGCTAAAAGTGTATACTTACTTGCCTAGTGTGATATGGAAGTTCCCTGCCACTTTGCTGACATGGATGTGTCCATGTATCCTACATGCATCCTGGGATTCGGATGCAGAATCATTTCTGTGCAAAGTAAAAAACAGGAACAGTGCATGAGCTTCATCATGTTTGTTCAAATCCTTAATAAAAATTATGTTTTAATGTCTTTCTGTTTTGTGGATTTAAATAATTCCAAGGTTGTTTACCTAAAATATTATTACATTTTATTGCATCAGCACTGGACTGGACATTTTTTTTTTTGCAATTAATTAAACAGATATACCGTGGAACTGGGTCAGAAAAGTATCCTTTCAGCGCTGATTTAAAGAGTACATCTTGAAGTGAACGCTCTTGCTGCAGTCTGTTTTGAATCTTCTCTAATATCCTTAGATACAATAATCAGAGATGAATACTTATAATGCACACACATATTGTCTGCATTTAATTGATAACTGACAAACATTGTACATACTGATACCACATTTTGTTCTGTGGAGAGGGCTCAAAGCTAACCTGAAAAACAAAATCACAAAACAGTTAACAGTTATGAAATCTGAAATGCAGTAGATGGTTTGGAGTTACTTACAGGATCATATTTAAGTTCCTTTGATGCAATGACAGTGCCGGCAATATCCAACACATCTGCACCCACCCCTAGACAAGAAAAGTTGATTCAGAGAAATTAATACAGTCCGACCATAAAACATTTTGAAAAACAATTCCAGTGCATAACAGATGCACTTACTTTCACATTTCATGGCAACTGTGATGTCAATTTTTATCTTCAATTTACTGTAAAAAACAACAACAACAACAACAACAAAGTCAGCCCAGATCTTATTAAAATATTATTCAAATATGTATTTGAAAAATCTATATAAATATATAACTGTAAACGTGGCAAATACTATATACACACCTGGTAAAATCTGTGTCTACTTCATATTCATATTTCATCCATGAATCCTGGTACACAAGAAACTCTGATATGGTCAAAAGTGCCATGAGGATGAAAACAATCAGTGACACTGGAGAGAGAACCAAGAAGTCAGTAACAGATAACATCTACTGTAATATTCAAACAGTAAATGTCAAAATTCACCTGTGCCTCCAAAAGCTGATGTTACAACATAGCTCTCTGGAACTTTAGGAAAGGCATCTAGTTCTTTCACTATATCGATAGTCTTTTTTCTGTTCAGCCTCTTCATTGTTTAGTGGATGTCAGTAGATTTACCTTTGACCTGTATGTGCAAAAACATGACTTTATTTCAGAGTATAGAATTGATATCACGAAGAGGGTAAAGAGTTTAACTAATATGTCACCTTATACTTCCCAAGGTGATTTATCACAGTACATTAAGACAATTGTTTTGTATTCAAGTTTTCTAAAATGCTATGTTTTAATATGTAAATGAGGCATTATCTATTTAAATATGCACAAATTTGCACAAATCTCATTGGATAAAGTTAGGTTCAAAATGAATTTTGACATCAGAGTTCAAGGTTTTTACAGATTGAAGCGGATTTTTGCATATTTCATTATCACTCCATAAACCAGAAAAAACGTCACCATGTTTTAGGGATAACGTGTTATATATTAGATTGATCTGTAAAAACCTTCAGAATATAAATAGGAATACAGCTGAAGAGTTAAGTGTATGTCAGTGCTATTGAACAGACTTCTGGCTCAAAGCATGAGAAAAACCCTTTATTAAAGATATATTGTAATTGAAATCTATACACACAAATACATAATAAAATAATTAAATGTGTATTTCCTGTAGTATCTCGACTGAGAACAGCTGAGGCAACAATGTCTGTGTTTGATTCCAACGTTATATCTGTGCAGATACTTTGCCAACTTTCTGACTTAACTACTGCACACAAGCAAACTGCTAAAGAAGATCATTCTTCCTGTTCACCCAACTGAAATAACTGCTATTTGAGTTCATTTCTGCACAATCAACTCTAAAAAGCAAACTGACATCAAGTCACAACAAGACTGACGCAAATGTGGATTAAATCTCTGTCTTACCTCTTTCTGAACACCTTTAAAACTAAGCTTTAAACACTTTCCAATGGGACCATCCATTTACTGCCATTCAAATGTGCTGTTTTGTAACCGCCACTGCCGCATAGTGGAACAGCTGGTTTTTCTGGCTAAACAAAAACCCAGCACAGGTTTCCTCCTGCACAAAAGTGGACTGACAGAACTAAAATACCTTAGCCTTATCATATGTAATTCTGCTGTTTAAACTGATATAGGTTTTGTCATATGATGGCAGATGCTTTGGCCAGAACTTCAGTGACATGTTCGCAATAAGGCTTCAGTGAAAATAAATACATTGCTGTAAGAAATGTCCATGTTTACTTATTTAAGGTAAACGTGTGAAGGATCTTGACACGTCTTCTTTAAATAAGGAAAGTTTTTTCTTTTCTTTTTGAACTCCACAAACTTTGACATGATCAAGCAGATGAAAGAAAAGTGTTTTTATACTTGTACAAACTGATTGCATTTATACAAAAATGCCTTGGTGTAATTTAATATCACTTAGTATCAAGACAGAAATATCATATGACAAAAAAAATATTTTAAATGTTGTATTTACAAATGTAAGTGTAACAGTTGTATGTTTTTAATCACAAGTCTAACATAGGAGAACCACAGAAGAAACAAAACAAAACAAAACAAAACCACATCCAACATTAGCAAGACTGAACAAAGAACCAAGGAAACTAAGGGCTTAAATACACAAGGCAAACAAAGGAGGCTAAATGAAACACAGGTGAAACTAATCAGTAACTATGGAAACAAACTGACACATACCATAACTGGGGTGCAACTCAAACAGCTCCCGAGCACGTGAACCAGAATATCGTGTTCACGAATTTGGGCACTGGTAAGGACAGTAAAGGACTCTAGCTCACTACACATTGGGATACTGATGACTGTATTTCCGGAGACGTGACAACGTCCTCATTGTACAACATACTGGTATTTATGAACAACAGCAGAACTGATATTTTTCTGACATTAACGTTACTGGTTATAAAGTACATTATGATAAATACTTTGTGTTACATACATTGTTACTTTGCTATTGTTCATTACCTGTCTAGCGACGTGTTTATGCTGAAATAAAATAATGGTTTGTATTTTTAAAAAACATCCATCACGTGTCGTTATTCGAGTTGGCTCAAGTGATTTAAGTTTTGTGCTTCAGAAATTCCATTAAGGGAACATAGTGAGCATCGATGCTCCCTGTGTTTCACAGTGCATTGTGGGACTTTTTATGAAGCGAACATTTCAGTGTCCTGGAAGGTTTTTGTAATTGAGACAGCCCTTAAAATGGCCGACTCCCTGGCCCTGACTAACGGTCAACTTACAAAAGGGAAAAAACCGAACCAAAACACAATGAAACTAAATATGTGACAGTAAGTGGAACTTACTTTTTTTTTTTTTTTTCCAGTTCAGATATTAATTTTAATAAATGTATTTAAACAGTGGAGGGTGTAAAGAACACCAAAACAAATAAGACTCTTTACAGCCTTCAATCTTTTTTTTTAACAATTATTTAAGTTTCATTTGAGAGACTTTTGCTTTAAAATGTTACGTTTACTTTCAATTTCATTCTAATATAGGGCCTAGTACTAAAAGATTATATTTCAAATAAATGCTTTTCTCTTGAACTTTCTATTCATCAAAGAATACTGAAAAAACTGTTTTCAACATTGATAAATGTTTCTTGAACAGCAAATCGGCGTATAGAATGATTTCTGAAAGATCATGTGACACTGAATAATTATGCTGGAAATTCAGCTTTGCCAACAGGAATAAAGTACATTTTAAAATATATTCCCATAGAAAACAGTTATTTTAAAATTGTAATAATTTTACAACATTACTGCTTTTTTTTTTTTTTTTAAAGAGATTTAAAAATAAATAAATAAATAAATAAAAATCTTACCGATCCCAAATTTTTGAACGGTGTATATGTGCTTTTTAAATACATTTATATATTTAAAAAGATGTCCCGTCGAGTATCTAACGAAATATATTACTTTTCAGTGACTAAAGCAGAAGGATCCTCAGTCACGTGAAGTCCTTAGGTCTCAGCGGTCGTTTAATTGCGCATGCGCATTAAATCCCTACAGCACGCGGTTGTCAAGGGTAAGAATCTTTCATCTCCGAAATAATACATACAAAAAAAGTTGTTACGTACTTGTATTTATTTCTTTAATTTACGCTTAAGTTGTCTTGCCTAACATATGTAACAAGCTGAAGGGTATACTTGAATAAAAATCGATTAACCTAGTAGGCCGCGTGTGAACAGCTTTGCGTTTTTCTCAGAATCAATACTGACGTGATTATATTCAATACACTGGATTTTTTTAGTTAATTCAGTTACTATAATATTCAGTTCAGTTCATGTTTATAGAAAAAGAAGTGTTATCAGTATAATATGTGTATTTCTCAGTGTATATATCGTGCTGATTTTTGCACGCATATGCGTGTTAAAAGTGCCAGGACATGCGTGACCCTACACGTTAATTAAACCTTATGTTTCTGTCAATATAATATATGTATTTATCAGTGTACATCGTGCTGATATATATTGTGTACACATTCACATGTTAAAAGTGCCAGGACCTAAGCCTACATGACCATCCACGTTAATTAAACCTTGCTTGATGTATATTTATCTGTAGTTCTAATCAAACACACCTGAACCAGATATTGAAGGTTTCTTGGTTCACTTAAAAATGATAGACAGGTGTATTGTAGCAGATTTTGAGCTAAACTCTGCAGGAAGTTAGATCTCCAGGAGCAGGATTGACTACTACCCTATGGTCCCATACCTGCCCAAACTCATAGTACTACTGACTTATAGTGTGTTATTTCACCTTGCAGTGAAACCAAGGGAAGAATGAATCGATCCTTCACTCAGACTTTGATAAGACCCAATCTCCCCCTGAGGAGACCTGCAACTGGACCGAGTTCATTTTCTCCTAGAGGACCAGCACCAGCAATTCAGGATCTCGCTCAAGAACACCTGCTAGGAAGTGACATTCTAGATGGTATTGGTTAAATGTTTTGAGCATTAGACATGCATGTCATTGACCCTTGAAAAATACAATCTAGATCTTTCTTTTTCCACTTCTTTAGATCCTAAGAGTGATGCTGTCAGAAAGGAGAATGTGGTTTCTGCAAAAAACAGTCCAAATGTATGTTTATGATAATGTCTCACTATATATAATTGAAGATTTTAATTCAGAAGTCAAATACTATTCTTAATATGCTGACATTGGTTGTATAGCTATTTAGATATCCATTTTCTGCAGTAGTATCAATATTTAAAGTGTTTAATTTTTCCACAGTGTGGAGATTTCTTGTCTCCCCCACAGACAGCAGGGTCCATGTTGGGCCCGCTGGTAAAGTTGTGCAATTACTGCAGTCACCAAGGTAGGTTACTTAGCTTTATTTCTGTGTCAACTTGCTTGATTTTATTTGGTTGGTATAATGACTGAAGATCTTTATCAAATTTATTCGAAATTGAATAAATGCTTAAAACAAGAAATCTGTCAGTGAGTTAAGAGAAACTTTTTGGTTCTCATTTACCTCATCCGCCATATTGCAACAGTCAAAGCCAGTCCGTGAACATTCAAGAGCAAGTAGACTGAGCGTCTGCAACCGTAGTTAGATGCATGTTTGAATATATCTATATCTGCAATAGACTTCAGCAAAAGATTTTGCTAAACCTAACACTAAACAACAAGACGAAGGCATCAGCTAACACGACATTAGGGCTGCCCCCTATTGTTGACGAGAATTTGAATAGTCGGTTAGTCACAAAAAAAAAAAAAAAATTTCCACAGGAAGTGGCGAAGTCACTTGCGCCGTCCATGAGGGACAGATTGTTAAAGGTGGGTTCTTGCGGTAATTACAAATGTTGGCTTATCCATCGATCTTAAGTATGCTTTATCATTTGAAACATGTAAGAAGTAACAGCTTTACTTGGCTGCTCATTCTAATGTTAACGTACATAAATGTGCGCTATTATTAGGCAACTTAATCTTTGCAGTCGACCCTGACTCAGAAAACACTAGTTAATTAAAGAATAACATTTTCCCTTGCTATTTTTTCCGACACATAAAAATAAATAAATGAATAATTGCAGTACTTTAAAATGGAAAAATATAGGTCTGCATTTGTCTTAATGAATTAATCATAATTAAGGTAAAATGTTCAATTAATTGAGATTTTGATTTTAGGTCATATTGTCCAGCCCTAATACTGTATCTATGGTCCTGCTCACTGATAGTGGTGCAAACATGTCTTGGCTGGCTTTGATCAGCAGATTGAGTAGGTCATTTACTAGTGATGTTTCTTGTACCCTATTTAGGAAACTTCAGGTGCACTCGTTGTAAAAAAACATGCTACTGTTCTGTAGCTTGTCAGACTCAGGATTGGAAAGCTCATCGACATGTCTGCAAACCCATCTCAGAAGTTACCAGGTACTAGCAGTGATGTTCTCTATATATCAGTGGTATTTGCATGTTGGTTTGGAAGCACAATGTGAAAACTTTTTCTTTACATTTTTCTTTCCGATCAGTGAGAAAATTAAGGAATCCACAGCTATGCCATCTGGAAATGGACTTGGTGGCCTTCAAGCTAAGGTATTTCATTGGTTGCTATAGTGACTTACACTTGTAATAGTTATTTCATCTGATTCCTTCAGAAAATTCTTCTTTTACAGGAGATCTGTGTTGACCTAAAGCCAAAGAAGATGTTTCGAGGTGATTTGCGCAAGAATGCTGTTTCCAAAGGAGCTGAGATACAGGTACTTTTCTTTAGGCCTATAATGCTTTAAGCTCTATAGACATACTGCCTCACAGAGCATCTTTTTTCAGGGTACAGTGATTGACCTGAGGAACCCTGGGATGTTCTCCATCCACCTGCAGTCAATTGAGATGATGGAGTCCCTGAAAAACATCACTGCAGAGCTCCAGAAGGCCTATAGCACTTCATTTGCTCCTGAGTACAAGCCGGAAATTGGGGAGCTCTGTGCGGTTAAATTTTCTCTTGATCGGGTGAGGCAAATCATTATATTTTAAATAAATTTGTCAGAACCACAGTGATTAGAATTTCTGTGAAATATGCATCGTTTTAAATCAGTGCAGTGCTTAACAGGTCAAGTTTGTTTTATCTTAAAACATTATCTGTAGTGAATATTGTAGTGCTCAGTTTGTTTGTTTTTCACACTATTTTAGAACTGGTATCGAGCTGAGGTTCAGTCAGTTGATGTGGCCCGCAAAACTGCTAGTGTATTTTACATTGACTTTGGGAATGAGGAGAATGTGACACTTGACAACATAAGGCCTCTCTCTGACAATATCGATGCTGCACCACCATTTGTGAGTTACATCTCCATTCCAAAATATTTTATTGTTATTACTTATAATTCTGTGTGTATATTTATGTATGCACTCTATATAGATATCGATATATATGTATATGTAGAACATTTCTGATTGACTAAAAATGTTGAATAATTTCATTGAAATGTATAGTTCTTAAAAAGGAACTGCCAAATATATTAAAGGTCCCGTTTTTCGTGTTTTTTTTTTTTTTAAGCTTTGATTGTGTTTATAGTGTGCAATATAACATGTGTTCATGTTTCGCGTGTAAAAAAACACAGTATTTTTCACATAATTTACTTATCTGTATACCGCTGTTTCCACCGTCATAAAAACGGGCTGATGACTTCAGAAATACGTAACGAGTTCTGAATGTGCCAACGGTTCCTGTGTTGTGATTCGACAGCGTTCGACAGCAGCTTAGCGAACCTTGCCCGGAAAGGTCACGCCTCTTACCATAACGTGGAGATGCAGTGTTATTGTAAACATGTCTTTAATTTTACCCTATCAATTTGAGCCGGAATCAGACCCGGTGATTGGACTGCGGGATGAAAATAACAGCGTTTCGACGACATGGCGACAAACACACTCTACAAACGCAACTCTTGTGTATTCCTGTGGGCAGAGGTTAGTCAAAAAACTGTTTTAGTGACGTCATTAAAGAAGGAAGTAGAGGGATGTAGTCCAAACTGGCCGTTCGATGTAGGCGACTTCTGTTAAATAAAATATCTCGCTTGGCATTGAACTTTGAGCTTTAAAATTTTACAGATTTGATTTATACTCTAACAACAACATTACACACTAACTAAAGTTTGAAACATGGGATCACGAAGAACGGGACCTTTAAAATGTTTGCAATATTCCTGATGTTTGAAAATTCATTAAACTGCTCAGCTCCTGTTAAATCACTTATGGCTCCAGCAGTAGTCACTGTCATGCTTTTTCTAAAGCTGCCTTGTTTTCACAGGCTTTGCAGTGTTGTGTTGCTGGGATAAAGCCTGTGACAGGAAGTTGGACAGGCGAATGCACTATTGCTGTTAGGCAATTGATTACTGGAAAGAGCCTCACTTTCACAGTGTTGGACATCGTGAATGATGGAGCTCTGCTTGCTGTAGATTTTCCTCTTAGCACGCTTGGTAGGGCATTCATGGTTTTTTTTGGAGAGCTTTGTCTGAAATAAGATGTTCAGTGTAATTTATTTTTATAAATATACCCCCCAGGTAAATACATGAGCACTTTCCTGATAGACCAGGGCTATGCTATAAACGACGATGTTCCTGTCAAACCACAGACTGAACACAACATCAGTGAGTTGCTGCTGTATCTGTTTTTTTTGGGGTTTTTTTCACTCCATTCTTTGATTTTTATTTTTTCACCCTGATCTATTTTGCATCCTTTCTTTAGATTCCTTGCTGACGGCATCCTTTGAAAACTTCAAGCGCTTGTCTGGAGGAAAGAACGAGAACTCTGAAGCCAGGCCTCCGGAGCCGTTGACTCAGGGAGTGGGTGACACATTCACTGCAGTGGTCACCCACCTCCAGTCTCCCTCAGAGATCCTCTGTCAGAAGCTTGAAAATGCCAGTGAGCTTTCTGCAACTCAATTTAAAATTTAAATTTTTTTTTAATTGCATGATATTTTTACTACATGATCATTGGTGCATACACTGTCATTCAAAGGTTTGGGTTGGTCAGGTAATTTGAAAATTATCTTATGCTCACCAAAACTGCATATATTTGATCAAAAACAGTATTTTTTTTTTTTATTTTAATTAATTTTTTACTTTGCTTTTGCAATGTTTAGCATCATCTGTTGTTGTTGTTTTTTTGTTTTTGTTTTTTTGTTATAAATAAAATATATACAGCTCTTTCAGTAGGTTGAGTGTATGATGTAATCTTCATGTATTCAGGTGTAATCCAGCAGTTGCAGGTGAATTTAAGGGAGCACTGCTCAAACACTCTGGCCAGTGAGAACTTCAGACCTGCACCAGGAACTGTCTGCTGCTCACTGTTCTCAGGTCAGACCAGTTTCTCTTTTCCTTTTGATTCATGTAAAAATGTCTAAGGTGTGCCTTCCCGTTGGCGAATGGGACTGGGTGCTGTTGAAATTGTAAAAATGAAGTGTTGTCTTCTGAAGCTATCTCCTTATGCATTACAGAGGACAACCAGTGGTACAGAGCTAAAGTTCTGGCATATTCATCTGAGGATCGCGTGTGTGTCGGATACATAGACTTCGGAAACTCTGAGGAAGTTGAGTTAAATCGCCTACGACCCATCAACAAGGAGCTGTTGGCTTTGGCAACACAAGCAATTCCCTGTTCCCTGGCAGGTACAGAACAATGATTTATTCACTGAGCACCTGTAAGTGTAGTTGGCTCAGCATATACAGAAGCCAGAGGTTAATTTCTTGATTAACGTGGTCCTAATGCTCTAGGTATAAAGTCGCCAACAGGCGACTGGTCAGAGGAGGCCATTTTGATTGTGAAACGTCTGGTCTGCAACCGCTTCATTCGGGTTGAGATTCTGGGTAAGAAGGATGGTAGGGCTCTGGTGTCCATGATCGACGAGTCCAGTGACCCTCAGACCAATGTCGCTGAGTTGTTGGTTAACATGGGTTATGCTACCGTTGAAAGTGTGGAGACAGAGAAGAATGAACCAGCTCAGGCATCCTTCCCTGAAATGCCCCGTAAGTGAAGAACCTTATTTTATTTGAGCCATTTCTGACCGCTTTTAAAAGGAAGATTTATAATGATTATCTTTTAATTTGACCCTAGCCCTCAGTCTGCCTGTTGTTGAGAAAATGGAGTGGACTTGTGCTGAACTTCCCTTCGATGGTCAAAAGGTGGAGCTGGTGATCAGTACTCTGAAGAGCCTGGATGAATTCTACTGTTACAACTACAGTATCGGTGTGACTGTCCATCAATGTTGTTCTTTCTACACCGTGTGACTCATTTTGTTTGTAATTTAAGTATTTTTATTTTTGTCTGGCAGATTCACGTGTCCTGACAGAGCTGTCCTATGAGCTCAAAAAGCATTGTGAATTGGACAGGGCTCCCTTTACACCAACTGTGGGAGAACCATGTTGTGCTCTCTTCACAGGTGATACTGACTGATTACATTAACATGCTTATAATTAAAGTAAACAGAAACAAACTGTAAAACAAATTTTTTTCATATTCAAACAAGAGTTTATTTATTGGAATCAGAGTTGACAACTGACATTTATACATGCATATAAGATACTAAATATACACTACAGTTTAAAAAGTTTGGGGTCAATAAGATTTTTTTAAAATGGTTTGGCGTTGTAAAGTATCATTTGCTCGACACGGCTGCATTTATTTGATGGATATATATTGAAATATAACAATTTAAAATAATTGATTCCTAGTTTAATATATTTTAAAATGCAATTTATCTCTGTGATTCCTTCAGTGTCACATGATCCATCAGAAATCATTCTAATATGGTCATCTGGTCCTCAAGAAACGTTGAAATGTTGAAAACAGTTGTGCTGCTTAGTGTTTTAAGTGGAAACTGATTTATATATAAAAAAAAATTCCCCCAGGGTGTTTTGATTAATAGGGGTGCGTTCACACTTGTAGTTCGGTTCATTTGGTCCGGACCAAAGAAGAAAAAAACATTTAGTCCTGGTCCGATTAGCGTTCAGATTGGCAATTTTATCACCGAACCAAAAGATACCGAACTTTAAGGCATAGGAATACTTTCACAACGTGATTGGTCGGATTTTATGACGTATTGCCTATTTTGAGACGGAACTTACCAAACATCCAAAACAATGCTGTGCGCTGAGGTAAATGCGCTCATCGTGTGTGTGTAGCCTGCATATGATGGTATTTTGGCCATCTGGGAACTCGTGAAGAGCTTATAAAATGTGTAAAGTAGTCAAAACAGCGGCAGGAATCCATCCGTCACACACACAAACAATCTGCTGTGTGGAGACGCGCCTGTCATCTGATGCCTGTCATGGGCGAACTCGCGACTATGACAAGAAAAACCGACATGCGTGAGGATTCTGTCCTTTTTAGGGTCTCGTCTTCCGGTTTTTGGTTCGTTTACATGTCTTTGGTCCGTGTTGCGTTCATATATCATTCGAACCGTGCCAGAGTTCGTTTGGAAGCAGACCGAGACCCATCTTTTTAGCGGTCTCGGTCCGCTTGTTTGGTACGCACCAGGGTTCAGATGGCAGCGTTCACATATGTTCAAATTAACCGCACTAACCGAGAAATTGCACCAGGGTTCGTTTTAATCCAACCAAACGTGACAAGTGTGAACACACCCTAGAATGTAAAAAAACAAACAAAAAAAAATTTCAAATAGAAATCTTGTGTAACAATGGTAAAGTCTTTACTGTCACAGATGAATTTTATGCATTCTTGTTGAATAAAATGATTCATTTCTTTGATAAAGAAATTCAATTTATCAATGTTTTTGCTTCCTGTTTGCAGGAGATGGCCAGTGGTACAGGGCCATGGTATTAGAAGTGTGTGGAGAGGGTAAGGCTAGAGTTTATTTTGTGGACTATGGGAACTCCTGTGAGGTGGAGGCCGCACATCTGAAGGCCATCACTCAGAGTCTGCTCAAACTGCCTTTCCAAGCGATACGCTGCTGGCTTGCAGGTTTGCTTTCTCTGTTGGAGTTTGTGTGTATGTGGCTATGAATTATTCATAATTTGTTTTTATGGTTGCAAGCTTAGGATATTTCCCCCTCATTAACTACAACAACTAAATATGTATTCTGAATATGTAAGTTTGTATTCTGTATACAACATTGTAAGTTCATTGTACATTTGGCCAATAATCAATGTGTGCAGGCGTAGAACCTGTGGAGGGTCAGTGGAGTAAAGAGGCAATGCACAAGTTTCAGGCTCTTTGTGCCGGTCAGCCATTGAGTGGCAGAGTGCTGTCCATCACTGAGAAGGGTTATGGGGTGGAGCTGGAGAGCGCTGGACAAAGCATTGCTGCCGTGCTAGTTTCTGAGCACCTGACTAGAGCTTGTGGACAGGTGAAACAGCCTCCACTGCAGCCAACTAAACCTTCCAATCAGATTGAGGATCTGCCCACTCTAAAACCCATTGATCAGAATCCACCTGTTGAAGAGCCTTTGAAAGTGAAGAACAATGAAGCTGCCAGTGCCCCAGAAGATTTAACCGTATCAAGTAAGTTAGCATAACTGATGGTAAAACCTTTTATATATGGCTTTATAGTTTTGTAATTGTTATTACTAGTAATATGCAGGTCATTGTTTATTGTTCTTGTGCATAATTAATGTTCACTGTCATCTAGGTGGCTCTTTTCCTTTGAACTGGAAGACATTGGAGCTGCTTTGCAGTGAGACGTTTCAACCAAGGGTGGCAGCAGTGATCAGCCCTAGTCTCTTTTACATAATGAATCCTGGACAAGGTGTGCACTTGTAGTGTGACATTTAAAACATAAAGTCTACCTAGAGCAACAATTATCTTGGTTATTTTATTATAATCATGGTTATACCATTAGAATGATGCTTTACATTAAGCTGAAATTTTGTCTCCCCTAGTGAATGTAGAGGGTCTGAAGGCTGTTATGACTGATGTTGCAAAGTACTGCAGCAAACAGCCAATCCCCAATCAGTGCCACCCTTTACCAGGAGCTGCCTGCTGCGCACAGTTCTCAGGTCAGTTTGACCTTCACCTGTGGCATACTCTTGCTGGGTTCACATGTGCAGTATTATTAAACTATATGGTTAATATTTGCAAATAAACAGCACTATTATTTTATAATATACACTACCTTTCAAAAGTTTGGGGTCATTTATGATTTCACAATATTACTGTTTCTGATTTTAAAAAATGCAGCCTAGGTGAGAATAAGTGACTTCTTTCAAAAACATAAAAAAAAAATCTTTCCCACATCAAACTTTTGAAGAGTAGCACATATGCAATGTTATGAATTAATCTGGGCGGTTCGTTTAGTTGTTTTAGTGCACTCAGGAAATTCAACTGGCTGAGCACATTTATTCAAGTCAATCAAATCAAACTAGTTTAAGAACCTCTGAAAAATATATTGGAAGTACTAAACATGTAAGTGTTTGTAATGAAATGGCCATTTAAAAAGTATCAGGTGAAGATTCAGCAAAGCCAGTAATTCCAGGTTTGTCTAAAAATGACACACCTGTAGTGGAACTCGCAGCTTTTAAACTACAGCTGTAAAAGTGCGCCCAACAATCCTCTGTTTAAGTGACTTTTTAAATGTGTTTTTTAATACCTCAAATATTCTGTCATGTCTCAATGTTGTTTTTTTTGTTTTGTTTTTTTGTTTTTTTATGAGAGAGTTTTTGCTGTGGTGTGGTTTTATGAGTTTCATGATGCTGTGTAATGTGGTTGTGCTACTGATATCCCCTTGATGTTGTTTCTTAAACCAGTAAACTCTCCTCATTCAGGTGACAAAAATTGGTACCGAGCCGTTGTGTTGGAGGTGACGACCAAGCATGCGCATGTAATTTACGCCGATTATGGAAACATGGAGACGGTCCCTGTCTCCAGTATCCTTCCCATCACCAAAGAACTTCTCCAGCACCCCTTTCAGATCGTCAGGTGTTCACTGGCAGGTAAGACTTCCACTCATCTGATGTTAAAATGCGTGTAAGACTGGGCTCAGTCTACAGGTGTTTTTTAATCCTAACAGACTATGAAATCTGATTGCATCACGTACATAAGAAGAATCTTTACAGATTTTCTTCTCAATCTCAAATATTCACACACTACAAGATTTGAAAATTGAGACAAGTTTTTTCCAAAGATTGTTGGTAGGGGCACATTGGGGATAAATTGGCCTAAAACTCTTGTAGTCATTGATTTTAAATTTTTTTTCTTCTAACATTGTCGGGCCGTGATTGTGAGCCGGGTTTTTTTTTTTTTTTTTTTCTCCGCACAGGTAAAGAGCACTTTCCTACAGTGTGGCCCACTGAAGTTTTGGAACTCTTTGGGATTCAGTTGAGTGGGGGCGTCCTGGCAACTCTGCAGAGCTTTGATGGTACCTCCAACTTGCTAACCCTTACCCAGCAGTCAGGTCAAGCTGACAGAGACATTAATTCCATCATCATTGGAGCTCTGCAGAAAGGACAGAGCAAGGCTAACTCAAAGCTGCCTGCCACTGTCATTGAGAAGAAAAAGGATATAGATCAGAGACAGCAGGCACAAACTGTCAGCTCAAACAAGCCTGCAGATCAAACTATGTCTGCAGACGTTAAGAAACCTGACTTGGAAGTTCAAATCCCACCTTTAAGTGCCAGCTACAGGCTTGAGGAACCAGGTGAGGAATTAAACATTAAGCAGAATTCATGTAGGCAAGACTAAGTATTAATGTAGGTGTTAACTGGTCTTGCGCAAGAATTTGTCCAGGATATTTAGCAATGAAATTCTGGTGCACAGGTGCTGTTCCACCTGGTGTTCTCAGCTGTAACTCAAAGGTGTTATTTAAAAGGAGCCTTGTCATCATATCCAGGGAAGCAGTTGTGAAACATTTATTATGTCTGATTTCAGAAAACATGCCCAAGACGACGACTACAGTGGAATGCACTGAGCCACAAGACATTACAAGCTCAAAGGGCAGCAGTGGTGGGTATTATTGGCTTTTTTTTAGACTAATAGTTTGCAAAACATCATAAAAATATTGACATTTGCAATCAATAAATGCCAGTTCACACTGCACCGACAGAAGTTGGGACACGTTTTTGGGTTTTGTCGGATCTGTGTGTTACCCGTTGGCCTGGTAGTGTTGGTCGGCACTTGTTTTTTGGGGGGTTTTTTTTGGGTCGTTGAATGTCTGAGAAGTGACGTATTATAATCTGGTGCTTGTCCATGTTGGTTGGTGTGTCAGTGCAGTGTGAATCGGTCTTAACAGTCAGATATTCTGAGTGGTTTAGCCTAGTGCACGGCCAACTACTGATATCTGTCTGTAGTCTTATAAGCTTTAAAAAACAAATGTACTAATTTTTTTTTTTTTTTTTTTTTTTTTTTTTTTTTTGCAAAATGTCTTTCTAGCTCCCCAGTCATGCTGCTGTCTTGAGCTGAAGCAAAAGGTTGGGAAAGCTGCAGACACAAGTCATGATTTTTGGAAAGCTAATCATAGTTTACACATACATATGACTCATTCTATTTTTTATTTTTTTTCTCTCTCTTTCTTCCTTCAGATTGACCATATTGAGAAACTGATTCTGCTCCTCGTCAAACAAGTTGGTGGAACCAAATAGTAACTCGAAATGTTCAGTGTCAAGTAGCTTTTATCTTTACAGAGGTGTGAATATTTTATTTTTGTTTTATTGAACTAATATTGTTGTTATTGTTTTATTATAACCTATATAATGTTTGTGCTTTTATTTCTTGAGCCAAGAGAGAATGTAACTATTAATCGTGAATAATGCACCACTGCCATTCAGTTTTCCAGTTCCACATGGTCAGTTTTTTGTTTTTCTATGGCCAGTTTTGTTCCTTCAATGTGCCAGTTTGATTAAAGTACTTAAGTTTGTTTGAAGCCATTTGTTTTTTCTTTATAGAGTACCCTGTGTTTTTTTTTTTTTTTTTTTTTATTGGTTATGCAAGCGTTTTAAAGTGGCTTGGTTTGTTTATGTAACTAAACTGTTCACACCAAAGATTTACTGACTTTCCTCTGTGGCACACAAACGATGTTAGAGATACAGCCTCAGTCACCATTCGCTTTACTGTAAGATGCTTTGAACGTGAATGGGTGTTCTTTTGTCACTTGCAAGAAAGATGTACCGGTTTGAAACGACAACTTTCATTATGGAGTGAACAATTCCTTCCTTATTCCTTATTTACTGAATTCGAGACACATCGGTGACATTTTTCAATAACTTTGTCTCGCGAGCATTTTGGTCTTGGCTTGATAAGAGGTCTGTAGAGTGATTTGAATCGAGGATGAAGTCAGACTCAGTACGGAAGTAGAAGAGCAAAGCACTCTCTCCTGTTCAGCACGACCTGAGCCTCTGAGTCACAGCACCAGAGAAACTCTGACACTTCAGTACCTGCGCTGAGAACACCACGGAGAGGTGAGACACTCATTATGAATAGAAACTATCCGAGTTTTAACTTGTCTAGCTTTAAATAGAAATGTTTGAAGTTTTCATTGAGCTAAAGTCTGTTATTCCGAAACTTTAAACTCAAAATGGTCGGTGCAGCGGCGCTTGAAATATAACCGATTACAAGATTAACTTTCAGATCTGGACTGTCGGGTAATGAATCGTTTTAATAGCATAGTTTAAATTTTGTTAGACACATTGGGAAATTTAAGATTCATTTTAGCTGAATTAAATCGATTGTTTACCATATATATAATTTTTTATATTTGGAAACAACATTGTGCGACAATGGAATGGTATGAGTGAAATGTTTGTTGTGAAATAAGACGAATACATTGTGCGACAGTTAAAAGTAAATAAGCGGCAGAGAACAATGTTAAGGATTTTATAGACTACGTATTGGTGTTCTAGACTTTATACTGACCAATTTTATTGTGCTTAATATTTAGTAAATAGATCAAAAGATTAAAAAATAGAAGATAAATCAAGTGCAATAATCTGTAGTGGCTGCATGTGTGACGTCACTGCACAGGCGGATCTTTCCTTTATTAATGAACTAACTTTAATTATGCTTCTAGGCAGCAAATACATTTCAGCAGTTTCTCATAACGTGTATAAACAATTTATTTTATTCTAAATGTCTTAAAATGTTTGACAATCAAAATTGATTGTCACAAATGAGTTTTATTAAGTGAGCCTTAAATAAGGACCACCTCAGTAACCCAGCAGGAGGCATTTAAATGCTGTGTACTTTCATCCTCAGCCTCTCTTCACTCCTCTTATTATAGGAGAGTCCAGTGCACTAAGCTCAAGTCATTTGCTCCAAGTGCATAGGGATCAAGCAGCTGCATACACCTGTGTCTTGTCCATTACCAAGCATTGCCTTTTAAGTTTTGCCATGTCAAATAAATATATTTAGCATGTTTAAAAATATCATTCAACTGTATGAAAGCTGATGTAGTTTGATGAGAGATGATTTGGTTACTTAAGTCAAAATTATATATATATATATATATATATATATATATATATATATATATTGTTTTATATATAATATAATATAATATATATATATATATATATATATATATATATATATATATATATATATATATATATATATATATATATATATATATATATATATATATATATATATATATATATATATATATATATATATATATATATATATATATGATTCACCCGTAACAATCTTATTTATTATTATTATCATCATTATTATTTTAAAAGTTCTTTAATCAAAATAACTTCCCTTTCCACTTGCAGAGACATCTCTGATGTGCTCACTGGCATGAGGGCGGGGCAACCTGTCACTCACATGAGGTCACAGCAATAGCAAACCACAACAATCTAATCAATTCCCAACGCACAATATCAAGCCCCACCCTATATTTTTCCTTGTTCAAGAAGCTGTTTCACTTGGATAATGGATATACATCAAAACAGGGAAGAAAAGATGATCACAATTTCTGTTTCATGCCGTTAACGTAACTACTTTGTGTAGTTTTTAGGGGATTTTATAGTGACTCATTTGTGTATTGACACGACTACAGTTAGTTAGTCCAAAACTGGGGTCTGAGGTCCCCCAGGGGACCACAAGGGAGTACATGGAAAAGTTTAGAGAAAATGTAAAAAAAATAATAATTAAGATTTAAACAATATATACACTGCCCTCCAAAAGTTTGGAAACGCCCTAGAAAAGTGGGGTTTTGGACAATATTGGCATGATAATTTTGACAACATAAACTATGAAAACATATTTTATTACATAAACAGTTTATACATAGAAAAAAAACTAAAATTTTCGATTCATCAAAATATCCACCATTAGCAGCTATCTGACCTAAACTGGGTTCTAATTGGTTCATTGTATTCTAAACTTAATTGGCAATCTATTGTTGAAGCTATTAAGGTGTGCTGACCCAAACATCTTTTATAAACCTGGGCCAAGTTTAAACCGGTAACCAGGCATCACAGCTGGCAAAGGGGCATGTCTGACTTTGACATGTGTATATTGCCATTACTATGTAATCAAAATGAAAATTATTATTGCTGGTCTTCAATGATAATGTCAAGTTACTGAAATGTATTTGCACCAAAAAATGATAAGGATTTATGCTGATATTGTCCAAAACCACACTTTGCTAGGAGTGTTTCCAAACTTTTGGAGGGCAGTGTACAAATTCAAATGTATTAAATAAAAAATTATTTAAATAATAAAAAAAATTATATTAAAAAATATAGCTTTCTTTTACATTTTAGCATGGAAGACCCTCTACCGAGGATGATCATAATTTGGGGGTTTTTGCATCTAATAGATTGGGTTAGGAATTGTTCATAGGTAAAGTAGGAAATAATTAAAGTGAAAGCTTAGACCAGTGAGGAATGTATGAAATTGGGAATAAAGTAGAATTAGGAGAGTAGAGACAGTGCTTGGTTGATCTGGCCCTAGACGGCTCCGCTTGTTACACAGACCGAGACGGGTTGTTAGTCAAGGTTATCGTATGGCAGGATTGTGAGGTGCTCTTAGAATCCAGATTATTATCAGCCTCAAAGAAGGTTCCCTTAAATGGCACCTGAACAAGTGCTGTCTTCTTCCTGCTGTTCATTCACAGGCAGGAAATGCAGCTTATCAGGGTAAGATTTTATCAGATTCCCTTCGTCAACTATAGTCCGATTTTCTAGTCTCAGAAAGAGTGCTGTGTGGCTGAATTGTCCAAAAGTCTTGCTTTCAGTTCGCTGGATTTGATTCTTCTTCACAGAATAGATTCTATCTTTAAGAATGTCAGGTGGCGTTCCTAACGCTTCCTCTCTTGAGTGTGTGCTCTGTGGGTATCTTCAGAAGACCAACAGTGAGTGAGACGATCAAAGAGTATCTTCACGGGTCCGGACTGCCTCAATAGTCACTTCATTTCATTCCAAAACTGATAACAACTCTGCCTTTTAAACTGCTCTTAACACCTGGAACCTGACCAATCAGATACAACAGTGCAGACATAACGCACACACACACACATTTCGCTTGTGCTCTTTAAATGTCTTGCAAACGCATTTGAAGAAAAGATTCCCCTGAATACACACCAGTATGATTGTCATCTTGGATGTAGATCTGACTATATAGACTTGAAATACTGTTATCTGCTTTTACCAACCACAAAGACTACATTTGGGAAGGTTTGTAAACTGGAATTAGCTGTAATATGTGTGAGGGTAGGTGTCTTTAAGTGTGTGTTATGGATTTGTCTGAGGTATTTTCTGCCTAAAAAAAAAAACTTACAAATTTAGTCATTATCATTCAATGACTAAACTAAGAATTTTTTTATGCTCACCAAGGCTGCATTTATTTGGTCAAAAATACTCTTGTGAAATATTATTTAAAATAACTGTTTTCTATTTGAACATATTTTAAAATGTAATTCATCCTAGCCAAGCTGAATTCTCAGTGTCATCGCTCCAGTGTTCAGTGTCACATGATCCTTCAGAAATCATTCTAATACGCTGATTTGATGCTTGATGATGAGTTGTGCAGTTTGGTATTTTTGTGGAAATCCTGATATATTTTTTAATGAATAGAAAGTTCAAAAGAACAGCATTTATAAAAATAGAAATATTTTTTAATTTTATAAATTTTCACTTTTGATCAATTTAATGCATCCATGCTGAATATTAGTGTTTAAATTATTTCTTACAAAAAAACAAAAACAAAAAAACAATGTCACCCTGTGGTTAATGCATAATTCATTTGGGAATGAGTAGATAATTCTAGTAGTCTGGACATGAGCCAGTTCTTTAATTTTACAGTGTTGGTTTTGGATGGTTGTTGGCTTGACTTTGATTGCAGAGCAGAACAGGTAGGCGTTGAGATTGAATCCAGTGACTCGTGGCGGTGAATAATTCTCCTGTCTGGTGCAGCCAGCTGGCATTTGTCAACATGTTTAATTTAATAATAAAGTTGGGCTCTTAAAGATGTGAACTTTGACCTTAAGCTCTGGGAATGTGGCACAGGAGTATTTTGTAGCTGCAGGGGGACTTAATCTGAGATGAACAGTATCATGCTGTTTTCTCCACACATGGCTGGGCTCTTCCTCTACTTTTCTCAAACACAGACGGGTAAATGATTAGTCTGATGTGACGACAGTTTGACTGGCTTAGACTTGAGCTTGCCTGTGATCAGGGGGACTACTAGGAACATTGTCTGATGCTCAATATGCCTCCTCATTGGGCTCAGGGGAGAGTTTGCCCACCCATAAACATTTTGTCATGGATTCTAGTGCAGGCCTTGACTTCTGTCAGTCATTTTATGGTGCATAAGGATACAGACTATCTTTGCAGACTTCATGCTACCTGAGTCCCTCAGCCATTAGTTTGTTAGGTTTAATCTCAAAATAGCCCTCAGTCAGCCTGGCTCTTTCCCATCCCATGTTCCTAGCTTGTCCAACCAGTGACCCTGAGGGTCAATAAAAATTGTTGCCCCACCAAATCATGAGTGAAATTCCAAGAAATCTTTCTCTCCCAAATTTGTTTTCACAGATCGTCTCTCTTACAGCTGCTTTTTCTTTGTTAGCATTCTCAAAGCCTTTTTTGGCACATGCAGTTACTCAGTAGTTGGCCTCTTCAAAGACATCCTGCAAGACTCTTTCCTCCTTTTTAATCGATTATTGTTTTGTTTATATTTCAGGGATCAAAAAATGTCCTCTAGAAGCCAGCTGCATCTCCTTCTCATGCTCCTGTTTGGCCAAGGTAAGAGTACTGTACTTGCCAGTCTGAAATACTAAAAAATTAGGTCTCTTAGTTATTTTATTTTATTTTATTTTATTTTATTTTATTTTATATTTTATTTTATATTTTATTTTATTTTATTATTTTATTTTCTATTTATTTTATTAATTTTATTTATTTTATATTTTATTTTATTTTATATTTTTTATTTTATTTTATTTTATATATATATATATATATATTATTTTTTTTATTTTATTTTTTTTTTGCAAAATGAGGAGATTTTAATATTGTTTGTTGACTTGAATTTAGATACATATCTTCAACTAGGAATTTCAGCCAGATGTTTATTACTCAAAAGGTGCGTTAACTTTTACAGCATTTTTTGCCAGCAATAGGTTTTTATCAGACTTAGAGATACAAAGCTGTTCAATAATATTTACTTTACAGTATTGTAATACTTCACTGGCTGTCCTGCTGAGGCCTCCACTAAATTCCTCTATTTGTTGGAGTGTGGAGTTCTGAATTGAGATATCTACCCATGTGTTCCTCAAATATTTTCCCATTATGTTCCTGGACATATGCCATAAATCTAAAGAGGGATTTAGTCCTTCAGACCGCTCAAATCAGGCGATAAAATGTCTCTTGGTTCCTCAGCCTGTCAGAGGGGATCACCACAGGTTTTATGGGGAGATTCACCCTGACCTAGTACAAGTTGACTTGTTCAGAGCCATACATCACTGATGCTGGTCCTCTATCATATGAAAATAACTAACTCTGACATCCCCTTTCCAATATTACTAGTCCTTTCTTCTTTAGATAAGCTTTACATTAACAGTTTGAATCACCGCAGATTAGATCATTTATTCGAAGTTGTCACAGTGTAATGTGTGTGTGTGTGTGTGTGTAAAAATGTACTATGGCTATTATTTTTATTTAATTATTTACAAAGGTTCTGAGGTATCATTTTGCTCTTTTGGAATTCTTGTGAGAATTGCAGTGTTTCAGAATGACCCAGATCCGTATTCATCTCCACCATCTGTGGAATTAAACTATTAACATTTTGTGGCTTTATAACTTTTCACTGAAGCCCCCAGCCCCTCATCTACCCGGGGGGGTCCTGCAGGTTTCTTAGGCCGTGGTCTGTTACCATGGTGAGGTGCTGAGAGCAGCCCTCCGCTTGATGGCATGAGTGTTAGGAGACAAAAGCACATGATTAAAGTGTGTGATTCTCAAGCGCACTCCACTCCACAGGAGCGTTACACTGGGACTTCACTGCCCTGGGCTGTTCACATGGCCCCTGCCTCTCAATCAGTGATTGAATGCATGAGAGAGCACGTCGCTCTGAACCCTGCTCATTCGAGTGGAAAACATGGGCCAGGACAGCCTGACCGTTCTCTTCACGTCCAGTGGGCGTTGCTGGAATGCTGATCGTTTCTGAATTATAGCGAGTTCCATACGGAGCTGTGTCTTGGGGGCATGGGTCAGATCAGCTATCTAGGAGCCGTGCTCAAATGACTCATTTGTGTAACCTGTTGTTGACTTTGACAGTGCCTGAGGGAGTACCTGGGTCAGTATCATCAAACACATGTTCAGGTCACATTTCACCTGAAAATGTTTTTATGACCATTTGAGATTTTTTTCATTATATTGTAGTTGCATTATTTTCAAGACAATTAAGCACATTTTTAACTGGTCCATCCATCCAACCAACCAACCAACCAACCAACCAACCATCCATCCATCCATCCATCCATCCATCCATCCATCCATCCATCCATCCAACCAACCAACCAACCAACCAACCAACCATCCATCCATCCATCCATCCATCCATCCATCCATCCATCCATCCATCCAACCATCCAACCATCCAACCATCCATCCATCCATCCATCCATCCATCCATCCATCCAACCATCCAACCATCCAACCATCCATCCATCCATCCATCCATCCATCCATCCATCCATCCATCCATCCATCCATCCAACCAACCAACCAACCAACCAACCAACCAACCAACCAACCAACCAACCAACCAACCAACCAACCAACCAACCAACCAACCAACCAACCAACCAACCAGCCAACCAACCAACCAACCAACCAACCAACCAGTGTTTTTTAAATATTTCAGTAAATTTTTCAAAAATAGGCAGTACAAGAAATACTATCATGATGTATAAAAATAATTTAAGTAATACATTATAATATTTTTTCCCTGTTACAACGACAATAAGATTTTTTTGCATTACATTTACATGGTTTGGGGGGTGGTGCTTAATTGTTTTAAAATACTTGAACAATTTAACAAACTTTAACAATCCTAAAAATGGGTTGTTTTTTAAAGGGGAAGAGTTGTTGTAGTACAGTGTTGTTACCATGCCGTCTTTTTACGTCAGACTGCTTCAGAAAGGATGGTCAATTCAATGCTGGATTTGCACAAAAGATTAACATGACGGCACATGCTAGTTGATGAGTTGAAGCAACTACATTAATTTATCCACTAACCATTCAGAAACATCCAGTTACATTTGAAAAATTGTTACTTCTTCCTGAGTCTCTCCATCAGTGTCCGATTCCGGTTTGAACAATGTTAGGCTGAACACTGTTACTGACAATCGTCATTTTGGCTGCGTGAGATTCTCCAGTTTTGTTGTACTTGAGCAACCGAAACACAAGCTGTTAAAGCTCCACCCTCTTCTGGAAAGGGGGCCAAGAGCAGCAGCTCATTTGCATTTAAAGGAACACACACAAAAACATCTTGTTTTTGCTCACACCCAAATAGGGGCAAATTTGACAAGCTATATTAAATCATCTGTGGGGTATTTTGAGCTGAAACTTCACAAACACATTCTGGGGAGACCAGAGACTTACATTACATCTTGTAAAAGGGGCATTATAGGTGCCCTTTAAAGTATATCTAATTTCTTTTGATTTTTGGGTGATTCTTGACAGGTTTTATTAGTTTACAAGCTTTTAATTTTTAAAATGTTCTTTTTTTTAAATCTATTTTTAAAATAAAAAATTTAAAAAAAAAAATAGTTTGTCTAATACCTATTAACTACTAACTACAGTATCTCTTTCTTTATAGTTTGGTCCATTTTCTCTGTGCAGGAAATGCAAACAGATCTTGAAACCATTATGAAAATCAACGCTGCTGGAGAAAGTGAGTGTTGATTTTTTTTCTTTCTCAGCCAGAAAACCAGGTGACAACTCCTCAAACATTTACAAAGCAGCACTTTAGTGCAGAGGAATAATGAGAAACACTGATCTAATGCCAGTGTGTGTCCATTTAAATGTGTGAGGGAGTCAAAAACCAGTGTTTACTTTTACTTTAGTTTCATATTAAAAGTGTGAAAGAATGAATCCACATAGACATAGGCTGTGTATTTATTTAGCTGTAGTTTGGGGCCAAAATACCCCTAAGTTAGCTAAATCCTGTCTTTAGAAATTATAAGTAGCATAAAAACAATACTTGTCTATGCTATGTCTACATTTGTATAGCTAGGTAAATGTGTTTGTGTGCTGTGCAGACAGCGGCATGCCGTCTCTGTCTAATCACCTTCTTTATGACAGACGGCGGGTTCCAACATGACAGCTACATGGATTATAATTTAGCCGGTTGACTAGCACAAACTTGCTGTAATGTGTTTGTGAGTATTTATCTCTGCTTGAACATGCCACAGGTGACCTTTGAGCTCCTTAAAGGTGTCAAAAATAGGCCAGTGTTTATGTGAACATGTAAGTGTTGCTGTTTTGCATCACTGCTGTGTTATTTTAGTGTGGCATTGGGTTAATCAGTCTTGACTTTATTTCATTAGTGACCATTGAGTAGGTAAAGTTGGAATTCAGATGGTAAGGTTTGTGTTTTCTTCTGTGTGTGGTCAGTGATGCAGTGCTCTGCAGCGATGGATGTTCTCTTTGTGATGGACAGTTCCTACAGCGTTGGGAAAGGAGGATTCGAACGATCCCGGCACTACATGTTGAAGCTGTGTGAGGCTCTCGATGTCAGCCCAGGCAAGGTCAGACTGCATAAAAGTTCAACCAAAAGTAGGCTAAAGTGTTGTTTCAATCCATTATGCTGTAATGAAAGTAATGAAAGTTTATAGTGATCAGGGGTAATCAAGGATAAAAACAACACTGATGACAAAATCAGTGAATAATGACTAATTATTGTGAATAGTTGATCTATTTTTGTCACATAAAGATATCATTAGACTTCAGAAGACATATAAGCATATAAGTTACATTTATATTTAAATTTATCGTACTTATGTTGTTTATCATATCTTTTGGAATATGACAGCCATTGATCGCTACAAAAAATAGCATCATACAGGATTGGAACGACATAATATGGAAGCTTGTTTCCAAAATGGAATAAAAAGAAATTAAAAAAAGTAATTGCAACTTTTTATCTCACAATTCTGATTTTTTCCCTCACAGTTGCGAGTTTATCTCACAATTCTGAGAGAAAAAGTCATTATTGTGGGAATTAAACTCGCAGTTGCGAGAAAAAAGTCAGACTTATTTCTCAAAAAAAAGTTTTATATGAGATATAAACTCTCAATTGCAATTGTGAGATATAAACTTTCATTTGCGAGAAGAAAAGTCAGAATTGCGACTTCTGACTTCCAGCGGAAACAAGCCTCCATAATATTAGGGTGATAATGACAGAATTTCATTATTGGATGAACTATTCTTTTAATTCTTGCATGCCGTTTCTTAAATTCTGGCATCATTATGTTGAATAATTATGTTGGTTTCCTCTTCATGTTTGTGGTGTTTTACTGCGTTCACTGTTTTGGGCAGGTGAAAGTTGGCGTGGTTCAGTTTGGTTCCACACCCAAACTGGAAATCAGTCTAGACTCCTACAAGAGCAAGGAGGAGCTGAAGAAAAAGATGAAGAAAATCCACTATAGGTACAGAGATTAGTGTTATTGTGAGTCTATCAGGGCTTCCTGTGGAGGATGAGAAATATCTCACTCCATTTTATATCTTTGAGACTTTGTTGACACGGACACAGACATGGGGACTGGAGTTTACATTACACTCTCAACATGTGTGTGCATGTGTGTCTGAATGCACTGTGTCGTGATGGATGACTTGATGAGGTTGAATTAATGGTTTTTGTGGTGTGCAGGGTTCTGTAATGACTAGTAGCTGAATTACACTCTGAGCACACAGCTGGCCTAAACCTCATCACCCAGTCAGGACATACCACATCTCCCTCGACAAGCTGTGAAATTACCGTTTCAGAATGCCACTCCATGAAAATATCACCACTTGTCTGTCTAGCTGAGCAACTGTGAGAAAAGATGATGGAGAAAAGCCCAGCTGTGCACATGCCTGTCTCTCCACTGGCAGTTTGTCAATATCCCCTGTAGGGTGAGGAGATCATGTATTTCAGCACTGCATAAAGGAGCATTGTCAGTAGTTGACAGTGAAAAATATTGCTGTTATACCGTAGTTTAAAAAGTTACTCATGATGAAAGTGGATTTGGTATTTCCTTATATACTATCAGTATTATAAGACAATTTCTGAGAAACAATTCTGTATAAGGTCACTTTTGATTGGTGACCTTGAAGTAGTACATTCTACAATCTTAAATATTTCTTCAGTTTACATCAACATTTTTCTATGGTTTACATTTTCCATTAATCTTAAAGGGATAGTTCACCCCAAAATTAAAATGATCCCACGATTTACTCACCCTCATGCAATCCTATGTTGATGGCTATTTTCTTTCAGACGAACACAGTCAGAGTAATATTAAAGGTCCCGTTTTTCGTGGTTTTTTTGAAGCTTTGATTGTGTTTATAGTGTGCAATATAACATGTGTTCATGTTTCGCGTGTAAAAAAACACAGTATTTTTCACATAATTTACTTCTCTGTATACCGCTGTTTCCACTGTCATAAAAACGGGCTGATGACTTCCTTGTTTCATGAAGTCCCTCCTTCAGAAATACGTAACGAGTTCTGATTGTGCCAGCGGTTCCTGTGTTGTGATTCGACAGCAGTTTAGCGCTCCTTGCCCGGAAATCCTTTCTTACCATAACGTGGAGATGCACGCGCTCAGTGTTATTGTAAACATGTCTTTAATTTTACCCTATCAATTTGAGCCGGAATCAGACCCGGTGATTGGACTGCGGGATGAAAATAACAGCGTTTCGATGACATGGCGACAAACACACTCGACAAACGCAACTCTTGTGTATTCCTGTGGGCGGAGGTTAGTCAAAAAACTGTTTTAGTGACGTCATTAAAGAAGGAAGTAGAGGGATGTAGTCCAAACTGGCCGTTCGATGTAGGCGACTTCTGTTAAATAAAATATCTCGCTTGGCATTGAACTTTGAGCTTTAAAATTTTACAGATTTGATTTATACTCTAACAACAACATTACACACTAACTAAAGTTTGAAACATGGGATCACGAAGAACGGGACCTTTAAAAAATATCCTGCCTCTTACAAGCTTTTTAATGGAAGTGAATGGGGTTCAAGTTTTTGAAGCCCAAAAAAGTGCATCCATCTATCATAAAAGTAATCCATACGGCTTCAGGGGGTTAATAAAGGCCTTCTGAAGTGAAGCGATGGGTTTTTGTAAGAAAAATATCCATATTTAAAACTTTATAAATTATAATAACTGGCTTCCGGCAACCAGTTCCGGTGGAAGAGTGACCTCTGACCCGACATATGACGTATTGGCGAATGCAGAAGCGCAGAGGATAGAGCAAAACAAAACACCGATCACAAATTAGAAGTCTAAAATGAGAATTTTTAAAGAGAAATGTTGGAGGATTTCTAGCTTACTCTACTCCTACATTCTACGTTGGGTCAGAGGTCACTCTTCCGTCGGAACTCAACTTGCATACCAAAGCCAGTTATTATAGTTTATAAAGTTTTAAATATGGATATTTCTCCTTACAAAAACCCATCACTTCGCTTCAGAAGGCCTTTATTAACCCCGTGGAGCTGTGTGGATTACTTTTATGATGGATGGATGCACTTTTTTGGGCTTCAAAATCTTGAGCTCCATTCACCACCATTATAAAGCATGAATGAGCCAGGATATTTTTTAATATAACTCCGACTGTGTTCGTCTGAAAGAAGATAGTCATATCCACCTAGGATGGCTTGAGGGTGAGTAAATCATGGGATAATTTTAATTTTTGGGTGAACTGTCCCTTTAATACCATAAAACCCTTAGATTTTGAACCCTTAATTTTCAGTGTGCTGCTCCAGACTTTTGGACCCCCATTCTATGTCAGAAAAATTTTTGATATTTTCATTCTTGTGTTGTGATTTGGTTGCAATTTCTACACCAGTTTCTTAATCAACTGGCCAGTTAACCGTTAACTCCAATTAATGTATCAAGTGTTAATTTATGAAGTACTGGAGTTTGAATCAACCCAAATATAAAGATGCAGCCTGTGTGAACCTGAGAGTGCTGTAATTGGTTTAGGTTTCATCATGCGGGGTGCTTTAAGGACACAGTGAACTGAAGGGAACTAAAGGCTTCTGTGTTATCCTAAGACTTCTAAAGGGGCTGCTATAGTTAAATTAATGAGATTAGAGCAGACTGTCATCTTCATTTTGCAGTGTGAAGTTGACTGTGCTGCTGTGGGTATCTGATTTACTGTTCTCAACAGAGAAGGTGTGACAAGCCACAAAGCTCAGTAATAAAGACTGGAATATCATGTCACAGTAATTCATTTTGATATAGTAATCTCTTAGTTTTATGCCTTAAAAAGGCAAACTGTTTAAAGTGAGTCTGTCTCTTTCTCTCACTCAGAGGTGGAAGTACACAGACAGGTCTGGCTCTGAAGTTCGTTCTGAGGAAGGGGTTTTCCGGCGGACGCAATTCCACAGTGCCACGCGTCGTCATCCTCTTATCTGACGGAAAGTCCCAGGGGGCAGTGCAGCTGGCTGCCTCGGAGCTCAAGCTTTCTGGAGTGGCTCTGTTTGCCGTGGGGATCCGTTACCCCAGGTAACGCACAACATTTCCACTGACTTCAATCATGGAATAAAATCTTCACATCTCTAATTACCCACTTCAACAAAACCTGTCAAGAACATAAATGTTTGTATATATACATTATTATTATATAGATTTCAAAAGTTTTTTTTTTTTTTTTTTTTAATTTTGATGATTAGAGCATACAGCTCATGAAAGTCCAAAATCCAGTATCTCAAAATATTAGAATATTTCCTAAGATCAATCAAAAAATGGATTTGCAAAACAGAAAAGTTCAAGTTCTTTAAAGTATGTTCATTTGTGCACTCAATACTTGGTCGGCAGCACATTTTACAGCAAATGATTTACTCCTAGCACAAATTACAGCATCAGTGAAGTGTGGCATGGAAGTGATCAGCCTGTGGCACTGCTGAGGCACGATTGAGCCTTCAGATCATCTGTATATTGTTGGATCGACTGTTCCTCATCTTTTTCTTGAAAATATCCCATAGATTCAGGGGTCAGGCATGTTGGCTGGCCAATAAAGCACAGTAATATCAAGGTCAGCAAAGCACTTGGAAGTGCTTTTTGCACTGTGGGCAGGTGCTAAAGTCCTGCTGGAAAAGGAAATCAGCATCTCCATAAAGCTTGTCAGCAGATGGAAGCATAAAGTGCTCCAAAATCTCCTGGAAGATGGCTGCATTGACTTTGCACTTGATAAAACACAATGGACCAACACCAGCAGACGTCACAGCCCCCCCAAATCATTACTGACTTCAGAAACTTCACACTAGACTTCAAGCAGCTTGGATTCTGTGCCTCTCCAGTCTTCCTTCAGACTCTGGGACCATGATTTCAACATGAAATGCAAAATTTACTTTTATCTGAAAAGAGGACTTTCGACCACTGTTCACTGTCCAGTTCTTTTTCTCCTTAGCCCAGGTAAGATGCTTCTGACGTTGTTTCTGTTTCAGAAGTGGCTTGGTAGTCCTTTTCCTGAAGATGTCTGAGTGTGGTGGCTCTTGATGCGCTGACTCCGGCTTCATTTGACTAATTGTGAAGCTCTCCCAAGTGTTTGAATCGGCTTTACTTGACAGTATTCTCAAGCTTGCGGTCATCCCTGTTGCTTGTGCACCTTTGCCTACCCAATTTCTTCCTTCCAGTCAACTTTGCATTTAATATGCTTTGATACATCACTCTGTAAACAGCCACCCCATTCAGTAATGACCTTCTGTGACTTACGCTCTTTGTGGAGGGTGTCAATGATTGTCTCCTGGACCATTGCCAAGTCAGCAGTCTTCCCCATTAGTGTGGTTTCAAAGAACAAGAGATACCCAGAATTTATACTGTAGGGGTGGTCATTTAACGAAACTCAAATGTAAATAATCTAATATTTTGAGATACTGGATTTTGGACTTTCATGAGCTGTACGCTCTAATCAACAATTTTACTTTAGGGTTTAGGGAATCTAGTATAAATGAAAGTTTCATTTTTAAATATAATTTACAATAAAAAATTAACTTTTTCACGATATTCTAATTATATGACCAGCACCTGTATAATAATATATATAAGAAATTACAAAAAAAGGTAAAACCATGTTATTTTTCTGTGCTTTTTAGTTAGTGATTGTTTTGAAACATTTTGCAGGGACAGGTGCAGTCATATTTTAAATGTTTTCAGCTCTATTAGTCAGTGAACTGATGTGCTGACAGCTCTCAGACACACTAACAGGTGTGTTACTGCACACTAAAAGGCTGCTGACAGCCTGGATGTGTGTTGTTACTGTTGGTTAGGCTGCAGATAGCGTAATTCCTGTCTTCTCTCTTTACTTCGAGGCTTTATGGCAGCTTCCCAACAGGTGCAGCAGGAAGAGAGAAACTCAGTGGATAAACTCACCTTAATGGCCATATCTAACAGCTGGGAGTCTATCAGTGTTGTTTTTGGGTGGATTACAGTGACATTTGGATAAATGAAACCCCTCAGAGCTCTTGCAGCACCATATGCTCTGACAGCTCAAAATGTATCGGCAGAATTTTAATGCACCATATGTTCTGTAATGTAAATCTGGAAATGACTGCATGACCAACACTACTGTTCAAAAGTCTAACGTCCGCAAGAATTTTTTCAAAGAAATCAGTTATTTTAAGAGCATAAGAGACTTCTTTCCAAATCATTTTTACAAACTTTTAAACAGCAGTGGATTGATTTTTTTTTAAATATATAATGATATAATATATAATATATATAATAAATGTCCCTACTGCCTGGCATATATCATTAAACAAGATATGGCCCATTATAACCAGTCAGAAAAGTTAGCCAAGACAAATGCATTTTTTTGTATAGTGTTTTACAGAAAATCATGCATTGTCTTTCTCTTGTAAGGTGGGAAGAGCTCCGTGAATTGGCAAGCAGCCCATCGGATACACATGTGTTCTTCGCTGAGCACTTCAGTGATGCTGTAAACGGATTATTCACCTCCCTCACCACCTCCTCCTTCTGCACTGCCGTACCTTCAGGTAAAAAAACTCATCTGTGACTCAATCAACAGCGCCATTTGGGTTTATGAACAGCGAGTGACATTTCCTGCACTGTGATATCTGCAGGGTGTAAGGTGGAGTCTTACCCGTGTGTGCAGAAAACCCTGGAGACGGTAAAAGAGCTTCAGGGAAACTTCATGTGCTGGAAAGGGTCTAAGGGATATTCACCATACACATCCCTCTGCCCTCATTACAGGTAAATGACATGAATTGAACAAAATGCATGGGTCATGAGATGATTTTGATCTATGTTAATTCCATGAGATGCTGAAAACCATCTGTCTGACACATAACAATGTAGAATGACTTAATGTATATTGACTCTTTCTCACCATTATACACCAGCATTGATCATTAGTCACAGAGATGACTCAGGTCTGAGATTATGTTTGTATTGTATCATATTGTGTGTTTTTGTTCTTCTAAAGTGTCGCAGGCTCATATTAAGGTTTCATGGCCTGAGGTGAAACCTAAAGGAGATCATTAACAGAAATGGATGGAGTGAAACTGGTTTCACATTGTCTTACAGAAACCTTGACCAAAACAATGATATAGCATTATTACTGTTATTATGATCATTTAAAGGAATAGTTGACTCCAAAATGAAAATAACCCCATGATTTACTCACCCTCAAGCCATCCTAGGTGTATATGACTTTTTTCTTTCTGATGAACACAATCAGAGTTATATTAATAAATATCCTGACGCATCCAAGATTTAGAATGGCAGTGAGCGGGACCAATGAGTATGAAGCTCAAGAAAGTGCATCCATCCATCAAAAATGTACTCCACACAGCTTCAGGGGGTTAATAAAGGCCTTTTGAAGTGAACCGATGCATTTGTGTAAGAAAAATATCCATATTTAACATGTTATAAAGTAAAGTAACTAGCATCCAGACCGCCTTCCGTATTCAACTTACAAAGAAAGTGTAAGACCTCTCACAGTTCAAAACGCTTACGCTACATCCTACGCCTTCTGTATTCAACTTACGAAACAAGCGAAACTAACACGCGAAATATGGCTATTTGTCTTACACAAACGCATCGCTTCGCTTCAGAAGGCCTTTATTAAACCCCTGAAGCTGTGTGGAGTACGTTTATGATGGATGGATGCACTTTTTTGAGCTTCAAACAGGTGGTTTCCTTGCCATTATAAAGCTTTGGAGTGTCAGGGTGTTTATTAATATAACTACGATTTTATTTGTCTTCAAGAAGAAAGTCATATACACCTAGGATGGCTTGAGGGTGAGTAAATCATGGGGTAACTATAATTTAAAGGTGCCCTCGAACGTTTTTTTACAAGATGTAATATAAGTCTAAGCTGTCCCCTGAATGTTTCTGTGAAGTTTCAGCTCAAAATACCCCATAGATTTTTTTTAATTAGTTTTTTTAACTGCCTATTTTGGGGCATCATTAAATATGAGCCGATTTATGCTGCTGCCCCTTTAATTCTCGTGCTCTCCGCCCACGGAGCTCACGCTTGCCTTAAACAGTGCATAAACAAAGTTTACAAAGCTAATATAACCCTCAAATGGATCTTTACAAAGTGTTTGTCATGCATGCGTCGGAATATGTGAGTATTGTATACAGTTGTGGCCAGAATTATTAGCCCCCTTCATAAATATGATCAAAGATGACTCTAAAAATAAATCTGCATTGTTTATCCTTTTGATCTTTAATTTATAAAATTAGCAAAAATCTAACCTTTCATTGAAGGAAAAGAATTGAAAGTGGGGGGGGAAATAACATTATGAAATAAATTTTTTTTCTCCAAAACATGTTGCCCACAATTATTAACACCCTTTTATTCAATACTTTTTGCAACCTCCTTTTGCCAAGAGAACAGTTCTGAGCCTTCTTCTATAACACCTGATGAGTTTGGAGAACACCCGAGAAGAGATCAGAGACAATTCCTCCATACAGAATCTCTCCAGATCCTTCAGATTCCCAGCTCCATGTTGGTGCTTCTTCTCTTCAGTTCACTCCACTCATTCTCTGTAGGGTTCAGGTCAGGGGACTGGGATGGCCATGTTAGAAGCTTCATTTTCTGCTCAGTGACACATTTTTGTGCTGGTTTTGATGTTTGTTTTGGATCATTGTCCCGACAGATGATTCAACCACAGCCCATTATAAGATTTCTAGCAGAAGTGGTCAGGTTTTGATTTTTTATCTGTTGGTATTTGATAGAATCCATGATACGATATATCTGAACAAGTTGTCCAGGACCTCCAGCACAAAAATAGGCCCACAACATTAAATATCCAGCAGTATATTTAACCGTGGGCATGGGGCACTTTTTATCCATGTGTGCACCAAAACCATCTGGTGGGTTTGCTGCCAAGAAGCTCTTGTTTTAGTTTCATCTGACCATAGAAGCTCGTCCCGTTTGAAGTTCCAGTCTTGTCTGACAACTGAATATGCTGGAGATTGTTTCTGGATGAGAGCAGAAGATTTTTCTTGAAACCCTCCCGAACAACTTGTGGGGATGTAGGTGCTTTTGATAATTTTTTTTAGGCTTTCTGAGATTCAAGACTCAACTAATCTCTGTAATTCTCCAGCTGTGATCCTTGGAGAGTCTTTGGCCACTTAAACATTCCTCCTCACTGCGCATTAGGATGATTTAGACACATATCCTCTTTCAGTCAGATTTGTAACGTCTTTAGTTGATTGGAACTTCTCAATTATTGCCCTGATAGTGGAAATGGGGATTTTCAATGCTTCAGCTATTTTCTTACAGCCACTTTCTATTTTGTGAAGCTCGACAATCATTTGCTACACATCAGAACTGTATTCTTTGTTTTTTCTCATTGTGATGAATGATTAAGGGAATTTGGCCTTTGTGTTTCTTCATGTTTATACTCCTGTGGAACAGGAAGTCATGGCTGCACAATTTCATGTTCATGATCACCCCGGTGAGCTAAAAATTTTTTAAATATGAATAGGAATATACTTCAGAGATATTTTAATCATAAAAAATTCTAGGGGTGCTAATAATTGTGGGCAACGTGTTTTGGAGAAAAACATTTATTTCTTAATGTTATTTTCCCCCCACTTTCAATTCTTTTCCTTCAATGAAAGGTTAGATTTTTGCTAATTTTATGAATTAAAGATCAAAAGGATAAACAATGCAGATTTATTTTTAGAGTCATCTTTGATCATATTTATGAAGGGGGCTAATAATTCTGGCCACAACTGTACTGTTATATTGTTTACATTTGATTCTGAATGAATTTGAGGTTGTGCTCCGTGGCTAACGGCTAATGCTACACTTTTGGAGAGATTTATAAAGAATGAAGTTGTGTTTATGAATTATACAAACTGCAAGTGTTTAAAAATGAAAATGGCGACGGCTCTTGTCTCCGTGAATACAGAAAGAAACGATGGTAACTTTAACCACATTTAACAGTACATTAGCAACATGCTAACGAAACATTTAGAAAGACAATTTACAAATATCACTAAAAATATCATGTTATCATGGATCATGTCAGTTATTATTGCTCCATCTGCCATTTTTCGCTATTGTTCTTGCTTGCTTACCTAGTCTGATGATTCAGCTGTGCTGCTCCAGATGTTAATGCCTGCCCTTGTCTAATGCCTTTCATAATGTTGGGAACATGGGCTGGCATATGCAAATATTGGGGGCGTACACCCCGACTGTTATGTAACAGTCGGTGTTATGTTGAGATTCGCCTGTTCTTCGGAGGTCTTTTAAACAAATGAGATTTATACAAGGAGGAAACAATGGAGTTTGAGACTCACTGTATGTCATTTCCATGTACTGAACTCTTGTTATTTAACTATGCCAAGATAAATTAAATTTTTCATTCGAGGGCACCTTTAAAGTGAACAAATCCTTTTATTATGATTCATTTTGAGGTTTAATGGCTTGAGGTGAAACATAAATGAGTTCAGAAATGTGAAACTGGATTCACATTGTTTTATAGGTATAACAAAGTTTACAGGCAGCACCCTGTTGTCTGTCACAGAACTATCTGTCCAGGTAAGACCTAAGAATCAGAATACTGAATAATGAATTTTTAATTCAGTAATCATCAAATATAATTAATAGAAATGATTCCCCCTCACTTCAGACCCCTGTGACTCTCAGCCCTGTCAGAACGGAGGGACGTGTATATCTGAGGGACTGGAGAAATACCGCTGCGAGTGTCCCACAGGCTACGGCAGTGACCCCAATTGTGGTGAGTTCACATTCATGTGCCTCTCTTCCCACACTCCTCGGCATCTAATGAGATGTCCCTGTCTCACATTCACTGTGAGCTGTGTGGGTTTTGTTTTGGTGGCTTTGGTTAGATTGCATGCGTGTGTGGGAGTTGTCACAAACAGCTCATGGTTTCACGTTACAGTGGGGGTCAGCTTTCTGGGCAGGGTCATGGTTGACTGAAATATACCTCAGAGGTCTTATGTCCTTCAGATGAAAGGGACACTCTAATTATGAGCTAATATCACTCTGTTTCCATCTACAAATGCTTCCAAAGTCAGAAAACTTGTTGCAAATGTGTTGCTTTGTGCCGTGAAATGCAACCACCAAATTCATTTCTTAAAAAAAATGGTTGGCATTATTGATATACATACAATATTGCCAAAGCATCAATACACAACAAAAGCAGTGACAAATAAATAAATATTTTATTTATTATATATTTTTATTGCCAAAGCATCAGTATACATAACAAAATTAGTGACTAAATGATAAATAATAAATATTAAAATAATAATAAATATTATTGTAACAAATAATAATCATTATTTTTTATTCATATTAATGTTTTACAAAATATTAAAAATAAAAATGCATTTAAAATATGATATCTTAAAGCCATTTTTTGGATTATCAGCATTATGTGTGGTCGCTGTTGCAGGCCAACAGCTGTAAAATGGCCAACTAGATTTGTTTTGTTTTTATATACTATGCCATAATAATAGTACTATAATTAAAATAATGGCACAGCAGCCTCCAAAAACATTTAAAGATTAGCAAAAACATTAAAGAAATTAGTGTCAAATGTGTGTAGTTATTTCTGACCACACAAATATACATGGATTTTCTAGAATGGGGCTGGTAGTTTCCTAAATGAGATTCAGAGAAGCTGTCATCAGTCTCCAAGAGTTCCATTGTAACACTGACATAGAATCCTCCAGCCAATCAGAACATGATGACACACATAACCTCCTGCTGTCAGTCAGTGTGAATGACATTACAGGCAGGGGTTAGATCAGATGACCCCACTTAGCTGCAGAGTGAGAGATGGACCTTTTGTTTGTTTATGCCCTTCATAAATGCATTTTTGCATGCGTTAATGGGTAAAAGAGAGTAGAGCCCCAACTACGTCCTTTCCTCCTTAAACAATGTTATGGCTCACATGAGCCTAACTAAAGTCTAATATAAACACAAGATAATGTAGAATGGTATGTTAAAGGTGGTACAGAGGATGTTTTCGTCGACTGAGTTTTTGAAATGAGCGCATGTGGAAGAACAACCCCCCTCCTTCAGTGTTTGTTTACCACCGGCATTCGCTGTGTTATTAAACCGGGCACACATTTAACGACTAGCTAAAACATTCTAAGACTGTGCTCAACATACAGCGATTGTTTCCTGCTCCTGAAGCAGATTTATATACTTTCACAAGGAATTTGAACACCGACTGTAATCGCAGACTGAACGCAACTGGCTCTGACTGGACGCGTTTGAGCGCGATCAGTCATAAGTATCAATTTACATTCATAATCGGCCTTACAATCGTTAAGTGTGTGCGCGACCTAAAGCCGTGGATTCATTATGTCGGACTCACCGCAGGTGACTCATAATCTGCAGTTGTTACTCCTGTCTCCTGACAAAAACATTGCATGCGGAGTGTGGAAAGTTACTAGAGCGCGCAGCCGCGCGTCTCTCACAAGGAACGTCATGGCATTGATTGACAAGCCAGAGGGCCAATCGTTCACGCGATCACGCTGATGTTTTTAAGTCCCTACCTCGTGCACAGATGATGTATATTAATATTATTCCTTTCAGTGCACCTAATAAATAGTCTTTTATCAGTTAGTAAAGACAGTTTCAAGTAATATTGCAAAAATGTATAAAACAAAACATCCTCTGTACCACCTTTAAGCATGTTCTTTAAATCTGAGAATCCAAATGTATGTCAATCTTAACCGTATCCTCTTTTTCCAGCTCCCATTCTGAGTTTCGACTGCTCCGTGGATGTGCTCTTCCTGGTCGAGGGCTCCTCTGCTCTTACTCTGGAGGGTTTCCTGCGCTTCAAGTCCTTCCTGAAGCGTTTCATGCAGGCTGTACTGAGCTCTGACACCCCTGTAAAGATGGGGTTGGCCCAATATGGCAATGACGTGAAGATCGAGGCCAAAATTGGGGAGCACAGAGACCCGGCAAAGCTGATCCAGGCTGTTGAGCGTCTGCAGTATCGTGGTGGGCAGGCCAAGGCTGGAAACGCCCTTCGCTACGTCACACGCAATGGCTTCCAGAGCACACCCGTGTTTGCCGACGTTCAGGACGACCTGCCGCGAGTGGTAGTGCTGCTCACGGGGACGCCCTCGGCGGACCCTGTGGTGGAGCCAGCGAAGTACGCACGGGACAGGGAGATCTTCATCATCGGTGTAGCGCCAGAGCGGATGAGGGCTGAAATAAACAACATAACAGGAAACCCCCAGCGCACCATCACATACCAGTCACCTGACAGATTGAGCGCTAAGATCCCAGAACTAAGAGCCAAAATTTGCAGTGTCGACAACCAGGGTAGAGATCTGAACCTTTGTTCATTCTCTGATTTTTTTTTTTTTTTTTTTATCTAAATTTACATAGATTGTTGAACCTCAAGGAATAGTTCACCCATCATTTTAATGAATTACTCACTCTGGAGTCAGTCAATATTTCCTTTCTTTATGTTTTCCATCTAATGTTTGGACCATTTTCACAGACTGTGATGACGTGTTTCCACAATTATGAAAAATATATGTTAACAAAGCATTTTCCTCAACACTAACGAAGATGAAAATGTGCATCATCATGATAATTCATCAATTTAATCAAAACATACTCCTGACAATAATGACAAAGACATCTCCTATACAAGATATTAATAATACACTTTCAGAGTTTTAAATCTAGAAATAATATGATTATTTATAATTCAATAATAATCAGTAATGTCTGGGATTGACTTGCTTGAGAACTAGGGCTGTTCAATGATAACCGTGGTTATCGTGTACAAAATAAGAGTCTGTGTTTACGTAATATATGTGTGTTTGTTTTGTGTATAATTATTATGTATATATAAATACACACACATACATGTATATATTTAAGAAATATAAGCAGGTATGTATAAATATATTTATATTTTTATATATTTAAATTATATATAAATGTAAATATTTGTATAGAAATATAAGATATTTTTCTTAAATATATACATGTATGTGTGTGTATTTATATATACATAATAATTATACACAAAACAAACACACATATATTACATAAACACAGACTCTTATTTTGTACACGATAACCACGGTTCTATTGAGAACACATAATTTCTTGGTGAACGCAAAGGTTTTGTGAGGGAATGCAAAACTATTGTGAAACGTAATAATAATAGCTTTTGAGAGGGAATGCAAAGGTTTTGCTAGCGAAAATGTTTATCGGGGGAACAAAAAGTTTGCGAGCAAAGATTTTGTGAGCGAAGGAATGCCAAAGCTTTGCGAGTGAACAGTTTTTTCAGGGGAACGCAAAACTTTTGTGAAACTTTTAATACAAATTTTGAGCAAAGGCAAAAGTTTTGTGAGGGAATGCGAAGAATTTGCAAGTGGACACGCGAGTGTAAAGAAAACTTTTGCAAACAAACGCAAAATTTCTTGGAGGAACGCAAAGGTTTTGCAGGCAAACACAAAGTGTCTCAGGGAAACGGAACAACTTTTGAGAGAAAAAACAAAATATTTATCTCATTTCTCATGTTTTTTCCCATTACCATGTCCTTTCTGTTACAATAGCAAACCACTGATTCAACGATCCAATCAAATCCCGATGGACAAAATGAAGTCCCGCCCTACATTTATTCTTGTTGGAGAAGCCGATTCACTCAGATATACGTCACAACAATCTCAAGTTCTGTTACATGTCGACTTTTGAATATGCTCTATTCATAGCAACGCACTAAAATGACATTGAATATCTAAAGCAGCATTTCCAAAACACGTTCTTTGGAAGGTGAACTATTCTTTTCAGTTTGGTTATGTTTTTTTTTTTTTACTGTTATACTAATGCCTTTTTGTCTTTGTTAGGCTGTCTGGGTCAAGCTTTGGACCTTGTTTTTGTGCTGGACGCCTCCAGTGGTGTAGGCAAAGACAATTTCGTCCACTTTCAAGACTTTGTTCGGAGCACCTCAGTGCAGTTTGACATCAATCGTGATGTGGCTCAGGTGGGACTGGTGGTTTATGGGCGGCGGCCCGTCACGGTCTTTGACCTGGACAAGTATGACTCGGGCTCGGCTGTGCTGAGGGCAGTGGGAGACGCTGCTTTTCTGGGTGGGAAGGCCTCTACAGGTTCAGCCCTGCTCCATGTGCTCTCCCAAAGCCTGACGGTGGGGAAAGGAGCACGACCTGGAGTCAACAAGGCCGTGGTAGTGCTCACTAATGGGATGGGTGCAGAGGATGCAGCGGTGCCCGCCCAGAAGATCCGTGATAGCGGAGTGTCAGTGTTTGCGATCGGAATCGGGGACATGCAGCAAGAGGTTCTCTTCCGCATCGCCGGCTCTGAGGATCACATGATCTCTGTACCTTCATATGATGACCTGAAATACTCTGAAGATGTGCTGGTACAGATGGTGTGTGCAGGTAAGACAGCGCAAATAAAATGTTAAGAAAAAATGTTCATCTCTTATGTATACTGTTGCTTGCTTTCTACAGACGTGAAGAAACCTGTTAACCTGTGCAGTCCCAACCCCTGTATGAACGATGGCATCTGTGTGCTACTCAACGGCAGCTACCGCTGTGAATGCCGCGGGTGGAAGGGTCCACACTGCGAAACACGTCAGTAACTACTAATTAGTCTTTGTACTAGTAATGGATATTCTTGTTTTCCAGCATATGGGAAGCTGACAAGTATGTAGGGTTTTTTCACCGTTTTTAATGGAATCTGAATTTTCAGAATCATTACTCCAGTTTCAGTGTCGCATGATCCTTCAGAAATCATTCTAATATACGGACTTGGTGCTCAAGAAACATTTCTTATTATTAGCAATGTTGAAAACAGTTTTGCTGCTTAATATTTTTGTGGAAACCATGATACATTATAAAATTCAAATAGATTTTTTTTACATTTAATTAATCTTTGCTGAATAAAACTGTTCATTCCTTTTTTTTTTTTTATTAAAAATTGAGATTTATACATCATGAAAATAAGCTTTGCAATGATAAATAAATAATCTTTCAATTGATGTATGGTTTGTTAGAATAGGACAATATTTGAGATACAACTATTTGAAAATCTGGAATCTGAGGGTGCCAAAAAATAAAAATAATGAGAAAAATCGCCTTTAAATTTGTCCAAATGAAGTCCTTAGCAATGCATATCCACTCACAAAAATATATATTTTTTATATATATATTTACGATAGGAAATTTACAAAATATCTTTATAGAACATGATCTTTACTTAATATCCTAATGATTTTTGGCATAAAAGAAAAATCGATAATTTTAACCCATACAATATATTGTTGGATATTGCTACAAATATGCAAACATGACTGGTTTTGTGGTCCAGGGTCACATATTGTTAGATTCATTCATGCTTAAGAAAAAAAAAAAAATTCTTTGGGGTATGAAAAATATTTGAACTAAGATACAAAATATGAAAACAAGTCAAATATTAACATGCTTTTCTCTTGGAAGGTTTGCTTTGTGAGGAAGCTTGTATGTTTATGTTCTAAAATATGATAAAAAAAAAATGGGATTAAGACCATTTTTTGCAATGCAAATCTTGGTTCTTTAACCCATCTTATAACAAATTAAAATGTCTTCACACATCGGCTTATGTTTCTCAATATGTTTTGTTCATTTTTCTGTGCCTGCTGGATGGCTCATAATTTTGGTGTTTTCAGAATGGACAGTTGGCAGGGTATATTTAGGTTTTTTGATTTACGAAATTTGTGAACTTGTTTTTCAGGAAGCAGAGAGCAGCCATCCAGAGGAGATCTCCCTAAACCAGCAGGCCTGAGGCGGCGTCAGCACAAGAGTGAAAAAGAGCTGCTGCAGAGCTACAGGGAGCATCGCAGGAGACACGCGTCCCGAAAGGGTTAGAATTCTACAATTCACTCTGGTGGTGAACACACAGTCCAGACGACACTCCAATGCATCTATTTCATGAATTTTGTAAATGCGTTTACTGCCTTAAATGAGGATTTTTTTTTTTATTAATAGTCAATCTTAACTCTTTCCCTGCCATTGACGGAATTTTCCGGCAAGCCATGTTTTCACTGTTATATGGTAGAGGGAGCTATTACGCATCTTCTGAAAGAGTACGTAATCTCCAGATCAAAACACAGGCAAAAAGAAGCAGAAACAAGCAATAAAACCACTGCTTATGCGTGTTGTTACAAAAATGTGATTTTCTCTCAAATGTTGCGTTTTTTTTATGAAACTTACCCACATTCAAGTGTTGATTAAAAAAAAAAAGAATGCATGTAGCTAGAATAAAATGTTTTTTTTATTATTATTGGTTATTTTTTTTCAAAAAGCAGAGGCTCTGTTCTTTCTTTAGATATATTGCATGTTCAGGTATTCATACAACAAAGTATTTTGGGGGACCATGGGGGGCAGTGGCTGGCAACTTTTTGAAAAAATGCTGGCGGGGAAAGAGTTAAGGAGTTTTGAGGCTGTTTGTATTGTTTATTCAGCACTGAAGACCCTTTATGAACATGTTTTCTGTCTGAGATTTGGACTTGCTTGTGATCTGTCATATTGAAAAATCCTTGTGTAACAGAAAGCCTCATGTTAGAGGCTTATGATTTTGATCATATTTATTTTTTTATCAGCTACAGTGATGCATTTGTCTATTGTAAAGCTATTAAATTTTTTTTTCCATAACTTTGTCTAACTCAAATACTTTCTACTTACTGGGAAAAAAAAATTCAGTTCTGCAATTTCAAAGCGGGATGCCTGGTGCTCAACTATTGGCTTTGCATAAATATGCATTGTTGTCAGTACAAACTTTTATTTGAATAAAAAGTGCATGTTTCAGCTAGCGTACAGTAACAAATTGAAAAACACTGAACGGATATGTAATATATATTCACATCTTGGTTACCAGCATACATGAACCAAGCTACAATGTACCAGATGCACCAAATGGCTGATTTAAGGTCTTAAATTTATATGTTTCAATATAAAAATAGTGGTTCTCAAAGCTCTCCTAAACACTTTTTGGTCTCTTCTCAAGCTTGTGAAACATTCACATACTGTGCACACCACTGGAAGAGTAATTTCAATTATTCCCTTCCTTTCTCTTTCATAAAATCACGTGAATAGATTTAAAATCTATTGTTGTCCAGTGGTGTTATTTGGCAGGGAACAGAAAATATTGTCTTGGATCAGCTGCCTGCATGTACCCAGTACCATCTCAGCCTCTGATTGCAGAGAAGCAGGGACGAGTGGAAGGTGATGTATCAGAGGGGGCGGAGCCTGCAGGTCATTGGACACACCCTCTTTCCCTCCCTGCCTGAAGCATTTGCCTTAGCAGTCCTTTGAGCTTTGGCTAAAAAGTCTGTTTGCGCTCGCTGTTCCCATCTACTAGGTTGTGGATTTTTTCTCCCATTCCTGCAGAGAGAGAGAGAATGACATCAGCTCAGACAATAACATAAGAACATATTGTAAAAAAAAGAAAGAAAAGATGACTGAATGCATCGATACATTATAAATGCACTACCATTCAAAAGTTTAGGATCAATAATATGCTTTAAAGAAATGAATACTTTTATTCAGCAAGAACGCATTAAATAGATCAAAACTGACAGAAAAGACTGTTTACATTGATAAAAAAAAAATCAAATTATTAATAATGCTGTTATTTTGAACTTTTCAACTAGTCAAGTTATTCAGTGATAATAAATGTTTCTTGAGCAGCAAATCATAGATTTTTGAAGGATCATGTGACACTTTGCCATCACAGTATAGATTACATTTTAAAATACATTAAAAATATTTTATAGTAATAAAAATTTATTAAAGTTATCAGTTCTATTTGTAGCAATATTTCACAATATTAATGTATTTTTGACCAACATTATAAAATCTTATCAACCCCAAACTTTTGAACGTTATATACACCATAATGTACATGGTACTTCAATGTACTTCAAAAAATGCCATGGAATTACCATGGTGGTACATGTCCAAAAACATGGTATTTAGTAATTTTCTGTTGTGTATAGTTGCTTTGACTGAAAAATGTATGTATTTTTATAAATCATAATTGAAAGATTATCATAGTCATCATAAAAAAAAGCTTAGCTCTCTGTTAGAACTATGGATGCCTAAGTGGACTCTGACCTTGGCCTTCTGCAGAACGTTTCCTTTGTTGGGTGCCATGATGGACAGGGGTCTGTTCTTCAGCGCTGTGGCAGAGTTCACTGGTGAATCTCCATTGTTGGTGGTGATGGGTGTATTTGGAGCAGGACTGGTCACAGGTGCCATCTTGGGCTACAAACAAAAAATACAAGTCATCTTGTGGAGTTCAGTACATAGAAATGACATACAGTGAGTCTCAAACTCCATTGCTTCCACCTTCTTATGTAAATCTCATTTGTTTAAAAGACCTCAGAAAAACAGGCGAATCTCAACATAACACCAACTGTTACGTAATAGTCGGGATCATTAATATGTACGCCCCCAATATTTGCATATGCCAGCCCATGTTCAAGGCATTACACAAGGGCAGCCAGTAACGTCTGGATCTGTGCACAGCTGAATCATCAGACTAGGTAAGCAAGCAAGGAAAATAGTGAAAAATGGCAGATGGAGCAATAATAACTGACATGATCCATGATTACATGATATTTTTAGTGATATTTGTAAATTGTCTTTCTAAATGTTTCGTTAGCATGTTGCTAATGTACTGTTAAATGTGGTTAAAGTTACCATCGTTTCTTACTGTATTCACGGAGACAAGAGCCGTCGCGATTTTCATTATTAAACACTTGCAGTCTGTATAATTCATAAACACAACTTCATTCTTTATAAATCTCACCAGCAGTGTGTAATGTTAACTTTAGCCCGTTAGCCATGGAGCATAGCCTCATACTCATTCAGAATCAAATGTAAACATCCAAATAAATACTATACTCACAGGAATCGATGCATGCATGCAGCATGAATGACGAACACTTTGTAAAGATCCATTTTGAGGGTTATATTAGCTGTGTGAACTTTGTTTATGCTGGTTAAGGCAGTCAAGAGCTCGGGGGCGGGGAAGCGCGAGATTTAAAGGGGCCGCGCACTGAATCAGTGAATATATAATTATGGCTCAAAATAGGCAGTTAAAAAAATTAATAAAAAAAAATCTATGGGGTATTTTGAGCTGAAACTTCACAGACACATTCAGGGGACACCTTAGACTAGAAATACAATAAAAACAGTAGTATTGTGAATTATTTTGAATTAATGCAAAACAACTGTTTTCTATATTAATATCTTTTAAATTGTAATTTATTCCTGTGATGGTAAAGTTGAATTTTCAGCAGCCATTACTTCAGTGTCACATGATCCTTCAGAAATCATTCTAATATGCTTATTTGGTGCTCAAGAAACATTTATTATTATCATCATCAATGTTTAATACAGTTGTGCTACTTAATATTTTTTCAGGATTCTTTGATGAACAGAAAGTGTAAAAGAACAGCATTTATTTTAAATATAAACCTTTTGTAACATTAAAATTGCCTCTTTTGTTCAATGTAATGTGTCCTTGCTGTATAAAAGTGAATCCTGTTATCATAACACTAACCGTTAAAGTTTCCAGTAGACTGCTATCTACCGTGGTGCCCAGTGTAAAGGGTCCAGCTTCCACTTTTCTCAAATTCTCCTTCACCTCCATCAAGCTAAGCTCCACCTCCACTCGTCGACGCTCTGCCTCACGACACGTCTCCTCCATCTGCTTCAGACGAGCCTCCAGAGAGGCCTGCTGAGTGGGGTCTATGTAAGCCATAATCGAAAGCATTTATTAGCATTCTACAAGCACAGTGACATTATGGTGTGTTATATAAAAATATATCTAGTATTTTATAAAATTAGCAAATGGTAGAAAAAAAATAATCCAAAGTTACAACAACATGAGGATTTAGAGAACTATTGCTTCAACACATGGGTGTTTCCTAACATGACCATTAGGTGGCACTGCAGTACCTTGGCAGGAGTTTAGCTCTTCTTTCACTTCTCGTCTGTCTTTCCTCAGCATGGCCAGAGTGTTTTTAACCTCCTCCCTCTCTCGCTCCAGCCGGTCTCTGTCGTCGGTGTAACGCCGCACGTCGGCCTCCGTCCTGTTCTTACCTAATTTCACCTCAACCGACCCCGGGCCTGCTAAACAGAAGGGAATATGTAGGAGCTTGTAAGGAGTCATGACCTACATTCACATACTGCAAGTATACTCACTTGAGTGTATGGTTGGGAAAACACAGCAGAATAAATAAATAAAAGTTTTGTAGGCCCTCACCTGCTGGAGAGAACTTCAGCCTATCGAGAAGTCTATCCGCGCTGGCGGCTCTTCCTCTGGAGGTGGGCGGACTCTGTGCACACGTTAGGGGTAGGGATTGGGTTTGGGGTGACAGAGAGGCCCTTTTTTGGTTTTCCTGACTAAGAAAACTGATTTTTTGAGTCTGGATGTGCAGATTAGGAGCTGGAGAGGGGTCTGCATCCACTCTGGGGGCAACAGGTGGAGGGTCCAGATTCTCTGTGCTGCTCGGTAATGAGGTTTCACATTCAGGCTGTTTTAGAAGAGACAAACATTCATTCAGCAAACACTGTGCTACTGTGGCCTTGGTAACACATACAACTAGATCTATAAACATGCATTTAGAAAATAAACAGGGTGAATTTCCATTGCATGCTGACTTTAAGATTTTCTAATCTTAACCTCTTCAGGCTGTAGCTGATCATCCTGTGGAGCAGCTGAGGGACTGAGCTCTGTCTGTACGCTGTTGGACGTCTGGGGCGACACTCTGCCCGAGCTCGTGTGCAGGAAGGAGCGAACCGGGATCAGATCCAGATACACTCTCTCCTTCCCGTTCTCCTCGACGCTTGCTGTTCCCTCCTCGCTGTCATTCTGAACCTCTTGAACCTCCTACAGCCGGAGAGAGGAACAGTATCAGAGAAACATTATTGAAGTTGGATGGCCTGCAGGGTTACAAAAACACAACACTGTCACAGCAATGACTTCCTGTCACTCGTATTATTTCTGGCTGACTGCTAATTGAATCTTCGAATGTCCTGAGTCTATGACTCAGAATAAACACAGCTGCAATAAAGTGGGAGGTGTAGATTTACGACAAAAGCATCACAAGGGTGTTTCACCCACCTCCTGTTCGTTCTCTATGGACGCCACATCATCGTATATGTCATCACAGGTATGAGGGTCTGACGGAGGGCTGTCTGTGTATGTGTTGGGCTCTGAGTACCTCCTCTGCATTAAACTGACAAATACACACAAATCAGGCTCCAAAAAAGCAAACAAATCAATCATATGACCGTGAATGTAGCTCACAAGTCACATGAGCCAGTTTTATGGTCATTTTGCCTCAGTCCATAGGATATAGTTCATATTTTCTCCTTTTGTGCAGCACGGAAGAAACCTCTGCGGGTTTGGGATGACATGAGGGTGAGTAATTGATGACAAATTGTTCATTTTTGTGTGAACTACTCCTTTAAAGGCACAGTATGTAATTTACAACGCCTCTAGAGGTCGCTTATTCGAAACAATAAGAAAGGTGTAGCTTGATGACGCTGTGAAGGAGTGTGGAATTATGGGAGTTGTCGTCTTCACCTTTACTGCCGATGGAAATCAATGCGACAAATCAAAATTATGTTCATGGATGAAGTAATGAAATAAAGTTTTATGACCGTTATGTTTGATCACATGATTTTTTTGAATTAGCCGCAAGTAATTTAAAGGTGCCCTAGATTCAAAAATTGAATTTACCTTGGCATAGTTAAATAACAAGAGTTCAGTACATGGAAAAGACATACAGTGAGTCTCAAACTCAATTGTTTCCTCCTTCTTATATAAATCTCATTTGTTTAAACGACCTCCGAAGAACAGGCGAATCTCAACATAACTCCGACTGTTACGTAACAGTCGGGGTGTACGCCCCAATATTTGCATAATGCCAGCCCATGTTCCCAACATTATGAAAGGGATTACACAAGGGCAGCCAGTTAACGTCTGGAGCTGCACACAGCCGAATCATCAGACTAGGTAAGCAAGAACAACAGCGAAAAATGGCAGATGGAGCAATAATAACTGCCATAATCCATGATAGCATGATATTTTTACTGATATTTGTAAATTGTCTTTCTAAATGTTTCGTTAGCATGTTGCTAATGTACTGTTAAATGAGGTTAAAGTTACCATCGTTTCTTACTGTATTCACGGAGACAAGAGCCGTCGCTATTTTCATTTTTTAAACACTTGCAGTCTGTATAATTCATAAACACAACTTCAGTCTTTGTAAATCTCTCCAACAGTGTAGCATAAGCCGTTAGCCACGGAGGACAGCCTCAAATTCACTCAGAATAAAACTTTAACATCCAAATAAATACTTTACTCACATAATTCGAAGCATGCATACAGCATGCATGACGAACATCTTGTAAAGATCCATTTGAGGGTTATATTAGCTGTGTGAACTTTGTAAATGCGCTGTAATATAGTCGACAGCTGGTGTGGCAGGGAGCACGCGATTTAAGGGGGCGGCGCCGAGTGTAAATCAGTGCATTGTTAATGATGCCCCAAAATAGGCAGTTAAAAAAATTAATTTAAAAAAATCTATGGGGTATTTTGAGCTGAAACTTCACAGACACATTCAGGGACACCTTAGACTTATATTACATCTTGTGAAAAAGCATTCTTGGGCACCTTTAATGTTTAATACTAAGTTACTACTCATACATGTCACTTTATTTGTCAAATTAAATGGTGGGGTAACAAAGTGCAGTTTTATATGTTCAAAACAATCATACTAAAAGTACATTTGAACGCAGCCACAGCATTTGCAAAAAAGCTGACTTAGTATTTATGCATAACACATACCGTATTTAATTACACTGTCATAGACTTGTTCACTAGACTTGTTAAACAGTGTTAGGAAATATTGATCCTCGTTTTATGTCCAAAACTCTTCTTGGGTCATTCGATTCACCCGTAAGTTTATGTTTCTTGGAGTTATCTTTGGCGACAGAACCTGCTGCAAACGATAACGAATAATTGTGGTCCATGACGACTGTGTGAAGCAACAACACTACTAAATCCAAATTTTTTCATGAGACTCACTGTTTTGCCATAGTTTTTACGGCAGTAAAAGTGGAAACAGCATGGACATTGACATGAGGAGGGACGTTACAAAATATATTACACGGTGCTAGTGGTTTTTGGATAATTTAATGCAAAAAATCTTACATATTGTGCCTTTAATATTGTATGTTAATTTTGAATAACTACTGATGTACAGGAAGTAACTTACTACATGGATGTCTTGGCAGCATTGACAATACTGGATATTCTCTCTGAGTTCACATAGTCGTAGGTGAGATCTTCTGGTTCTGTTTTGGTGCCGGTTTGTGACAGTATGAGCCCGAGCCAGTGGCCCATATCAGCAGAGGATTTAGCCTGGATAGAAAAAAGAGGATATGCAATCACTGATACCCTGTTGAGATATTAATATACCTTAACATGTGCAACTGGGCCTGTTGAAACGATCCGCAAATAGGAAGTCAGTTTGCTATTGACTTCATTCTGGCCTGTAGATGGCAGTCACGTTGAAGTTTATTTTGAATCCCAGGCAGTAATTTTGTCCCCTCTGTCGTTGTTTACTGAGATGTGTCTTACTGAAAACTGATGATAAACAACTCAAGAATGAAGGAAGGAAAAGTTGGAGCAGTGACCCAAAAGAGATACACAAATACGCTATCATTTAAAAGTTTGAGGTCAGTAAGATTTGTTTTTAAAGAAATGAATACTTTTATTAATCAAGGATTCATTAAATTAAAAGTGACATCAAAGACTTTTACATTGTTACAAAAGATTTATATTTCAAATAAATTACTGTTCTTTTGAAATGTCTATTTCACGAGTTCACATTTACATATTATTAAATACAGTAAAAGTTATGCGTATTTGGCGAGCCGTCCGGGGGAAGGGCTCTGAGCTCGGAATTTTGGCCCGAACCCAGAGTACTCCCCCTGGTTGTGGTAAAAAATAGATAGAACTAGAAGTGAGGAGATGGGGTGGATGAGGGATGCTGATTGACTGTCAACGAACAGTAAGTCTGCTGTATTTATACCTCTTGTCATTGGTTGAGTTGATTAACTGAATGTTCTCCACTTGTACTAATAAGGTTAATTATCTGAACCTGCTCCTCCCGAAATTTGTTAATAAAACATCATATATAACCGTTTCCACACAAATATTAAGCAAAACTGCTTTCAGTATTTATATTATAAGAAGTGTTACTTAAGTAGCAAATCAGCATATTTGGACCATTTCTGAAGGATCATGTGACACTGAAGACTGGAGTAATGATGCTGAAAATTCTAAGAATATTAAAATAATAGCTGTGAATCTTGCAAAGTTGTAAACACCAAAACTAAATGAAGAGGGAAGTTCCACACATCTCAGAAATCTCATTCAGGCTGATGGCCTGATGCTAAGATACACGAGGGCATCAGACAGTGGTACTGGGAAAACAGTGGCTCATCATGAGAGTGTAAAGAATTAGTAATCTGTGACCTTGTAACTTCCGGTTTACAGCAGCGTCATAGTCCAGCTCTAACTGGAACAAATATTTGTTCTGTGCAGATTTGTTTTACACCACAGATTGCCAACAGTTCATTTGCTGAATGACTAGTATTGCACAAACACACACAAAAGCACTAGCTACTTATAAGGTACTGGTTAAACAAGAGCACTTGTGAGGAAGAAGCAATCACAGATTTGCTAGGTACTTTGGAAGATATTACATTTTGTTTGAGATACTTAACAGCAAGCTTTATAGACTTATAGACTTTCCACAGTCTATTATTGTGGTCTCATCTCTTTCAGATCTCTAAACTGCACACAGAAACAAAATGCCATGGTTGTTTGCTTTACAGAACGCTCAGATGATCACTTCCTGTCTAAGTGGGTGGAATAAGCTGCACAGTTTTGCTATGCAGGACTTTAGTAATGAACTTCATTGCTTTCTACTCACTTCTAGGATAGCAAGCTCCTCTCCATCCATTTGGATGCGGAATGAGTACAGGTGCTCAGGGCTGGGGTCTGGCAGTACCAAGCACCCCTCGAGAGACAGTGGCTGCTGGGCCACTTTGCTTTTGCTTTTGTCATTGTAGATCCAAAGCTGCCTGTCCTTCACTGAGCACCACCGGCTTCTCCAATGGGTGTTCACCAGGACATTAAGGTAGCCTGGAAAAAAAGAGAAAGTGATGAAAATAGTAGGTTGTGAGGTAGTTTAAAAGCTTGAATATTGTGATGATTGGTTACCTGACGTATCCACAGCCTTCTCTGGACTTTCCAAAGAGGAAATCTTCTTTTTACCAATGTTCATAAGGTTACTAAACTTGCCGTATTTCTTCTTAACTACAGTTTAAATGACAATAAAAATTAGTAAAAATTAGTTAAAAAAAAAAATAAAAATTATATATATATATATATATACAGTACAGTCCAAAAGTTTGGAACCACTAAGATTTTTAATGTTTTTAAAAGAAGTTTCGTCTGCTCACCAAGGCTACATTTATTTAATTAAAAATACAGTAAAAAACAGTAATATTGTGAAATATTATTACAATTTAAAATAACTGTGTACTATTTAAATATATTTGACAAAGTAATTTATTCCTGTGATGCAAAGCTGAATTTTCAGCATTGTTACTCCAGTCTTCAGTGTCACATGATCCTTCAGAAATCATTCTAATATGCTGATTTGCTGCTCAATAAACATTTATGATTATTTTCAATGTTGAAAACAGTTGTGTACTTTTTTTTTCAGGATTCCTTGATGAATAGAAAGTTCAAAAGAACTGCATTTATCTGAAATACAAAGCTTCTGTAGCATTATACACTACCGTTCAAAAGTTTGGGGTCAGTAAGAATTTTTATTTTTATTTTTTTGAAAAGAAATGAAAGAAATGAATACTTTTATTCAGCAAGGATGCATTAAATCAATCAAAAGTGGCAGTAAAGACATTTATAATGTTACAAAAGATTAGATTTCAGATAAACACTGTTCTTTTGAACTTTCTATTCATCAAATAATCCTGAAAAAAAATATTGTACACAAATATTTTGTACAATTGTACACATTAAATGTTTTTTGAGCAGCAGATCAGCATATTAGAATGATTTCTGAAGGATCATGTGACACTGAAGACTGGAGTAATGATGCTGAAAATTCAGCTTTGCCATCACAGGAATAAATTCAAATAGAAAACAGTTATTTTAAATTGTAATAATATTTCACAATATTACTGTTTTTTACTGTATTTTTAATTAAATAAATGTAGCCTTGGTGAGCAGACGAATATATATATATATATATATATATATATATATATATATATATATTTTTATTTTTTTATTTTTTTTTACACACATACATATATACATATTAGTTCAAAAGTTTGGGGTTGTAAAATCTGATGATCAAGGTGGCATTTATTTGATCAAAAATACAGTGAAAGCAGTAATATTGTGACATATTATAAAATAATTAATTTATTCCTGTGATGGCAAAGCCATTTCTCCACTTTTCTTTGTCACATGATCCTTCAAAAACATTCTAATATGCTGATTTGCTGCTCAAGAAACATTTCTTATTATTTTCAATGCTGAAAACAGTTGTGCTACTGAATAAAAATATAAATTACTTAAAAAAAAAAAAAAACGTATTGACCCCAAACTTTTGAATGGTAGTACTGTAGTATAATCAATGAAGCTTTCTACTCTGGAAGTGCTTGTTGACATGTCACTCAGTTGATGGATGCCCCATTTCTGTTTTTAATGCTGCATTTTCTATTTTTTATACCAATGTATTTCTGTTGAAAAAAAATGGTGGTATACAAAATTTTAATGACGCTAATCAATTCTGCAGCTTAAAGCTGACTGGTCCAAGGTTAGCCATCATTCTGAGTTGATGTTCACACTACCAGTTTAAACAACTTCAAATCACTTCCAGTGTAGACAAGCAAACTGACATCTAAAAGAAGGGTTGAAACAGTCCACTCTCACCATCTTTGTTTTCCAGGTTCTCTGCATGACTGTCTGTGCTGCTGCCACTCTCAGATGCCACTGAGTATCTCTCGCTCTGTTCACCCTGCCAGAAAAGGTAGAACTTTATAGCTTAACCTGACACAGATTATCCTTCCACAATTATAGTGTTTAATACATAAATCAATCAGGGATTAAACCTCAATCTGTCATACCTTAGTACAGATGAGTGTTGGAGAGTCAGTTACATCAGATCCAGCAGTATTTTTCGGACTAATTTCCTGAATAACCTGAAGAAGATGAAACGAGGGTGTAACAAACCGAACACTGATTAAATTATTCATCCATATGGGTCAAACTCCATTGCCCCTCACCTTCAGCCATTGTTCGGCCTGCTCTTTGCTCTGCAGGCCCAGGACAATGGCCTCTCCACCCAGTGGGGTTATTTTCAGCTTGTGTTCTTTCCTTTTTGTTTGCTTCTCTTTGTAGACAACACTGCAGCCCAGAAGACTGATATCCAGCAGGGGAGTCTGATCCTTTGAGCTTTTGTAGCACTGAATACAGTAGCATGCAGAAAACCGGATTAATTACTACCTATTTTAAGAATGATATATAATTCGTAGTAGAGCTTTATTAAAATTGTTGATATTCCACTAGTGGTAAATGTAAACATAAAACATCCTTGTAGCATAAATATTAGAGCATGGCGCTAGTAGTGTCTGCCAGATGAATAAATGTAAAATGTTCACAACCCATTTTTCTTCTGTAATGTGAGATTTTTGATGTCAAAATGTGAGGAGGAACTTGGTTTTTATTCACTGGACATTGATCGAATCATGACTGGTGGATGAATGAAATAGGAAAGTCATTTCAAGGGTGGTGCAAGTTGTTACATTTCGATTAAAGATTACAAAAAGACTAACATTTGTTTTCTTCGGAACAACGTGCTACAATAAATCATGCACAGGTAGACCAGAAATGTACATTAAGAAATAAATATGGTCCATTTTTATTTTATAATGACTTTAAATTGTCTGTTTGAAAGGACATTTATGAAAGTTAAAAGCATACATTTAAGTAAATTATTATCAGTATTAGTAACAGATGTAAACCCTTGATTTCAAACACTCAGCTATGGGTGGGAAATGGGTGTCACTCACATAAGCAATGATGTCACCTACCAGGAGACGATGCTCGCGAATGACACACAGCTGTTTAGCCCACTGACCGAGCCACTTCTTCCTCCAGAGGAAGGCACAGATCCGCGCATCCTTCATTAGCTCGATGGATGCCTCAGGAGACGGCCACTGGTGCTGGGCTGTGGACTTACCCTTCGTCACTTCTTCCTCATCATAGGACTCGTATGAACTGCTCACTGGTTCTGTATCTTCTGTAAATGTGAAACAAGAGAAAAATGTGAGGCAATAAGAAAAAAGGGGAGGCTAGGGATGATCTGATTCTTCATTATTACCAGTGCACGGGGATCATCTAAATTCAAAGTAACTCACTGCAAATTCTCCCAGCAAAATCGGAATTGTAAAGAAAAAGTTCACTCAAAAATGAACGTTCTGTTGTTACAGTCCAGTATGACTTTCTTCCGTGGAAAATAAAAGGAACGACAAGAGGGTTAGTAAATGACGACAAATTTTATAACTGGATTGTATGAGCTAGTTATGAGCTAGTTAGGCTATATGTATGTATATATATATAGAAAGAAGAGAAAGTACACTATGAATATGTGCAGCATGCTCTTAAGCCAGCAAGCACATGCAAAGTCAGCGACCTCAAGCTTGGACACATTAAACAAAGAGGTTTTCCCAGAGTCGTGCGCTTCACCGTAGCCAATAAAGTTAGTGCTGTTTGTTTGTTTTTCTCTCCTGATGCACATTGAGAGAAACAGAGATAGATACCCCGAGTGATCACAGCATAGACCACACTGTTTGAAGCTTCTACGCGTTTCCTGACCCCTGTGATGATGGCAAAGCAACCAAAATCTACAGAAACACAGGAGGGCAATAAAAGGGGAAATGCAATAAGGGAGGAAGAGAAAAAAAAAAAAAATCAGGTGAGAAGCTACAGATAGTGAAACCTTGTGTGGCTTACATGTCACATGAAAGAAACAGGAAGAGTAAATATGCTTTAAGTGCATTTGATGCATGGGAAATGTTTGTTAGAATTGCATAAACTCAATATTGATATCTTGGTCTGCACTAAATATTTGTGTCTTGTGGTTTTAATGCTTGTGTTATTTTAGGGCTTCATCACTGTCAGGATGTATCCAACTGGAAATTCGCTTTACTTATCCTAAACCATGAGGTTTGGCTTGATATCAGCTGCCGAAACAAGTGCCGAAACATCTCAGATTTTGGCCCTGCACATCCCTTGTGTGTTGATATTATACAGCACAGCTGCATGCTAATGCCTCTGTATCCTTTGACCAAAAAGAGACGTCATTTGCCGAAGAATATTGTAAATGATTGTCCCCTCACTGGGCTGAACTCTGCAACCCCAGCCAAATGCCCCATCACGGTTGGCCCCATTTCCTGGGCTCACGGTCAATCTTCCATCACTGCGTGTCCAGAGCCAGAGGACTGGTTACTGCTGAACAAAGACCATCACTGTTTTCTGTGCTCCCTGCCTGCAGGCTTCTCAGTATCACAGTAAAGCTGTAGACTACAGTGGAGCTCAAACAGAGCACTCAATGACCACAGGTTCACTCTCATAGGACAAGAGCAACAAGAACAAAAATCAGTAACCCAGTCATTTCTGAACCAGGTTAAATAGTGGTTTGACATTAACGTCAAAGAAAAGAATCAACTGTAGAAGATACAAATGTAGGGCACCTTTGGGCTCAATTAGAGACGTACCATTGATGCTTATAGGGTCATATGGTTGTGGATCTTCATAGTAACTTTCAGGCTCTAGACATGCTGGAGCAGGAGCTGGTGGAAGAGGAAAGGGCTCCCTCCCTATGTTGCACTGAGAAAAATGAATGAGAAAAAAGAGAAAGATGTTATTCTCATTATTCATCAAATCATAGTATTCCCTTTTAAAAATGCTGTTATATGTTGGATGCTGGTCTCCTGAATGTGAGTTTGCAATCAACATTTCAGAGGTGGAGCAAATTCATATATTTTTAATAAATTAATAAATATTAATCATTGCACTTTAATAACATAGTATAAAATATGAAAAACAAAATCACAAAATTATACCCTCCCCATATATATATACAGTACAGTTCAAAAGTTTGGAACCACTAAGATTTTTAATGTTTTTAAAAGAAGTTTCGTCTGCTCACCAAGGCTACATTTATTTAATTACAAATACAGTAAAAACAGTAATATTGTGAAATATTATTACAATTTAAAATAACTGTTTTCTATTTGAATATATTTGACAAAGTAATTTATTCCTGTGATGGCAAAGCTGAATTTTCAGCATCATTACTCCAGTCTTCAGTGTCACATGATTCTTCAGAAATCATTCTAATATGCTGATCTGCTACTCAAGAAACATTTAATGTGTACAATTGTACAAAATATTTGTGTACAATATTTTTTTTTCAGGATTATTTGGTGAATAGAAAGTTCAAAAGAACAGTGTTTATCTGAAATCTAATCTTTTGTAACATTATAAATGTCTTTACTGACACTTTTGATTGATTTAATGCATCCTTGCTGAATAAAAGTATTCATTTCTTTAATTTCTTTTCAAAAAAATAAAAATAAAAATCTTACTGACCCCAAACTTTTGAACGGTAGTGTATAATGCTACAGAAGCTTTGTATTTCAGATAAATGCTGTTCTTTTGAACTTTCTATTCATCAAGGAATCCTGAAAAAAAAAGTACACAACTGTTTTCAACATTGAAAATAATCATAAATGTTTCTTGAGCAGCAGATCAGCATATTAGAATGATTTCTGAAGGATCATGTGACACTGAAGACTGGAGTAACAATGCTGAAAATTCAGCTTTGCATCACAGGAATAAATTACTTTGTCAAATATATTTAAATAGTACACAGTTATTTTAAATTGTAATAATATTTCACAGTATTACTGTTTTTTACTGTATTTTTAATTAAATAAATGTAGCCTTGGTGAGCAGACGAAACTTCTTTTAAAAACATTAAAAATCTTACTGGTTCCAAACTTTTGGACTGTACTGTATATATATACAGTATATATATATATATATATATATATATATCAGATCTCTAACTCTCAGATCAAGATCTCAGAGTTAAACTGTGTCAGAAAAAGTTAATCTTAATTATGTCAGATAACACTTAAGCAAAACATGATCAGGTCAAAGTGTCTGAATAATTTTTGGTCCCAAATGTTTATTAGTTTTACTGGTAGTCCACTATATGAAGAACTTCTGGGTATAATATGTCACAGTTTACTTTATTTTGCTATCCTCACTTACATAAATGAACTATAGTGTCCTGCACCCACTAGTAAAAATATTTAAAAAATTATATCTAGTGTCTGAATAATTTTTAGCTGATATAGACATTGGGTTTGGGCTTTTAGGGAGGAAAAAAAGCACACCGCTATGAAGGAAAGAAATGCACTAAAATCGCACAGCCCTATTTTCTTGCTGTCTTTGCTGTATGGTTGCTGTAATTGCAACGTCTCTGCAATAACTAAAAATTTATTGTCCTTTTCAGCCACCTCGCAGAACTGCCAGACCAGTGAAATTTCAGCTGCAGAGAAAAAGTTGTCTCACGAGTTTTGCATCATCTGATCGGCTCTTCTGATCGGTCTTTATAGAAACCACTGATCAAACTATATAAAACGATTACCAGAACACCCTTAAATATTACATAGATGTAATTTGTTCACAATAAGCAGGAATAACCAGGTATAACTAGTCAATTTCAGAAAGGAATAACAAGCAAAACATCCTTGGTAAGCCAGCTTCACCACACTATACTAGTCAAATAGCTTCTCTAAGTTTTGCTGATTAGCTGCATTACTATGCTGGTTCAGTAGCTAGACCACCAAAAACCAGCCTGTTCCAGCATGAAAATCTTTTCAGCAGAGATAATAAACACACAAAGTGCAAAGCACAAACATGCACATGCTGAATCTGAGCTGAACATCTCTAATACAATCCCATATGACTCAGATAGAAGGACTCCCCAGAGATGAGCCTGCCCGGTCCTTTCTGCACCTGTCTTTCATGTGGGTTTTCTTTCTGACCGAAGGGGGATTCTTCCTCGAAACTGATCTCTTCCTGACCTCAGCCCTGCTCAGCTAGAAAAGGAATTCCACACGTGTTTGCCTGCAGGAGTAATGGTTTTAAAAGGGTGTGGAGCTAGCTATGAGGTTTCCCAAATCAGCCGGTTCATAACATTACTAAATTCCCCTACTGATACCCACAATGCAATGACAGCCCCTGGGCAAAAAGAGCACTGATCCTCTCCTCATCACACAAAAAAAAACCCCACACTTATAGACACACAGGGCTGATGAGGGTTAGCGGTAGCTTGTGAACCATAAAGTTGAATGATGACGAGAGGTTACAGACAAGCGGCTGGGAAAATCTCCTCTCGCTTGCATTTTACTTGAACTAAGTGGTTTGATTGAAACCTCCTGCTTGAATTGACGTGCTTGTGCTCCTCAAAAGCAGAACTGAGGCGAACAGGCAGGCTAAGTTATAGCAAGGAATATATATAAACAACTGGAGGTCAAGGACAACGGATGTTGAATGCAAAAGCTTGCTAGAGGCTCCACTGCTATAAGTGATGCAGAACGACACATTCAAGAGGGACCGATGATACACATTAGGGTTTTGGTGGGAAAATAAGAACAGCCCCACACAGGAGGAAAATATTGATTGAACTGAGTAGAAAGAATTGTTTTTCTCACATCGACCCACATCAACTCACAAGCCCCACATTTCTCACTTCGTCCCACCCTACACTCAACATAAAATCTTTGAAACAGAAAACAGTGTGCTGAGTTCTCAAGCATCTGAAAATGTTTAAAAAAGAAAGCGAAGGCATTTCAGGGTAGCGACATACTCAGTTTCACTTCTTCTCCGGCCACTGGCGAGGATCAAGACCATGTCCACATCCCAGAATAACCATGACAACAGTGAGAGATGTTTATATGCTGCTAAGTGGTTGTAAAAATCTCTGTGAGCAAAAGAAAAATCCTAAAATCTTAGTACTGTATGTTGAGACTGAACTCCACCCCAGACTTGTTTTCATATTCTAATCCACAAATCACACCATCTTCTCCTTAAAAGTCTATATAGGAAACATTTCAAGTCTAAGGCATAAATAATGATGAAGCACCAGTCTTTGGGACAGAAAAAGTGAAAAAATGCAAGTGGGCAAGAGACCAAAAGAACACCCAGAACATGGAAAATCCCCCGTTCCCATGCCAAAAAATTCAGTGAAGAAAAAACGTAACACTTCTGAGGTAGAGAGGGGTACTGGAGGAAAATAATCTTTTTAGCTTTATTTAAAAAACAGGAGTGGCTTTCTGAACTACTGTCATCGCTTCATTTATGGGTTTCTGTATTCGAGTCAATTACAGACAGGCTGTACTGTGAAAAGACTGCTAAAACTGATTAAATCAATCACTATAAGTCTACTGTGGAAAAAATGACTGCATAATTATTTAATTCAATTGTTTAATCAAATTAACTTCATTTAAATTGCATTAATTCAGCATTATATTGGAATATAGTTACTAGTGCCGATAATTTCCCACTTCTATTTTGAAGTCTGTGGCCTCTACGCTATTTTAGTGTGTCGCTATTTTTAGTGCGGCAAGTAGCTGTGAGTCTGCAGTATGTGCACACTTGTGTTTACAGGTCAAACCCTTGAACAGAAACAAACTAACTTGAATGTAGTCTAACTTTATGGTTCGTGTACAGAGTAATCTGGGTACGGACAGGCAGGATATTGGTGTTATGGGGCCTCCTTGCAATTTGAGTCAGAGCAGGCACAGAAATGAGGAAGGACAAGGAGAAGAGTCTACAGGAGCTCTGAGAGTACGGGTAGAAGAGAGCGTTTTCACCATAGACAGAGCCATCCTGGGGCAAAACTGTGAGTATTTCCGTGCTCTCTTCCGCTCTGGGATGAAGGACAGCCAGCTGAACGAGTTCCACCTGCAGGGAGGCCTGAAAGCGAGGGGTTTCCTCATTGCCATGGCGGTTTCCAGAGGTGAGTGCCCTGCTATACGAGACCCAGAGGAGATTGTGGAGGCCGCAGAGTGTGCAGCTTTCCTCCAAGTGGATGTTCTAGTCCAGCACTTGATAGACCTTCTTGATACCGACAACTGCATTCTTTTGTACCACACGGCAGCGGTGTACGGCTTGTGGAGGTTGTTTCAGAGCGCTGCCGTGTTCATTCGCGATGCTTACACCGACCTGCAAGACGTTATCGAGGCACTCCCAGAGGAGCTGATCTGCTACGTGGAGTCTCTTTCACCAACATCGTTTGTCGCTCTAACGACTCATTCTCCATCCATGAAGATGCTGGAGGACTGCTACAGGACGGTGTTTTACCTCGATGAGGAACCGGGTACTTGGAAACACCTGACTGATCTGCCAACAGATGCCAGCACCTCCATGGCCGGGGTGGCTGTCGAGGGGAACCGGTTGTATATCGTTGGAGGAGTACGGGGAGTTAGTAAACAAACTGTGGACTTAAGCTTCTGTTATGACACAGAAACCAACACTTGGAGTGTGTTTGATGGTCCTCAGCAGTCCAGGTATAACTTTACCCTGGTGGGTCATGACGGACACTTGTATGCCATCGGAGGTGAATTCAACCAAAAGATTATGTCCTCAGTAGAAGCGTGTGATGTTTCCACAGGTGCGTGGAAATTTTGTAAGAATGCGCCCCGTTCTGTGGCTGCGCCGGCTAGCGCTGTTGCCAGGCGTAGGATATTTGTGTGTTTCTGGAAGTCTCCGGATACAACGGACATTTATGAATATGCACCTAAAAATGACGAATGGACACTGGTCACCACTATGGTCAAGCCTCAGAGTTACGGACACTGCATGGTGGCTCATGGCGACAACCTGTATGTTATGAGGAACGGCCCATGTGATGACTTCCTGCGCTGCCTCATGGACTGCTACAACATCACTACGGGTCAATGGACGGCCATGCCAGGACACTACGTCAATAGCAGGGGTGCCCTCTTCACGGCTATGGTGAGGGGGAACTCTGCGTTCACCGTCAACCGCAGTTTGACCCTGGAATATGTAATTTGTGGTGACAAGTGGAAGCCTCGCAGACAGATGACGGGTTTTCCAAAAAGTGGCTCGCTTTGGACCTGCTTACTCAGACTGCCCAAGAACGCAGATACACAGCAGGAACGTGATGCAGAGGAAGCACTGGAGATGAATGCCAATGTGGAATGTGTGGAAGATTTGGTAGAGGCTAATCATCCACTATTGTGATATTGTTGATCAATTTGTTATTTCATTTGCAATTGTAATTAAAGGAATAGTACATTCAAAAGTGAAAATTATGTCATTATTTACTCACACTCTTATGTCTGTTGATCACAAAGGAAGACATTTTAAATAATACGTTGTACACTGTAAAATGGGGAAATGCAAAGTGAGAGGCAGGTACATTAAATATTTCTCCTTTTTTGTTTCATTTTTGAGTATACTTTCCCTATCGAATAAATAAAATGCACAAATACATCTAATGTTATAAACAATAAATAAAAGCAACTGTCTCTATGAATATTGTTTATGGCAAATAACAAATTAATAGGTGTGAACACTTCTACCGTCTCTCGTTCCCACACATATGCATACGCACACGTGTTCATGCTCTAACTGCGGTTCTCCAGCCTCTATAAACAGCTCCCCGATCGCTTGTGCAGCTGCTGTTAATCAGCTCCAGCACCCCGCAGATGGGTCTGAAGTTCAAAGTCTTCTCGCTGGAGAGCTTTAATGCTCTCCATCCTCCTGTCTGTCTGTATGTCTGACTGACTGCAGACTCCCACAGCAGCCTAGGATTGATACAGGAGCTACAAAGTCTTCACGTTTTTTACTTCCTCGTATTTCTCTCATTTAAACAAATGAATGTAATCTTTTAGGGTGATTACTGTTTCTAATCAAGGCAGAATTCATTATTGACCTGCAAGACTAGCTATTTGGCTTGTGTGTGGCTTATAAACAAAAACACACAGCATTTTAAGCGTGGGAAACAGATACATAACAGATATGTGGTAAGTAAAAAGGCCAAAATGGAATTAATCAGCAGACAATAAAGGACAGCAGGACCACAGTGTCTTGCATTGTATTAGTTAGTGTGATTGAAAAAGAGATAGGGTTGTGCGATATAAGATTTCGCCCCCCCCCCGGTTTCACAGATAAGGTTTAAGCCTAGTCCTAGACTAAAATGCATGTTTGCGTTGTTTTAACTGAAAGCAACTTGCACTGACATGTGACTTGTTTTGTCTAGTCAAGATGCATGTTTTTTTTTTCCTAAGGCATGTTTATAAAAGCTTCTTAAATGCCCTAACTGAACTAAGGCCTAATCCTGGCTTAATCTAAGCCCTGTCTGTGAAACCGGGCCAGAATGTACATCAAAAATTTTATATACTTTTGATAATATTCAATATACTGTACATCACAATATATATTTCCTCTGCAATGGTTCCTTTCAACCAAACTGACTGCAACTCAATAGCTTAATAGAATAAAAATATGTAATAAAAGTACAATACAGCAAAAATATAGTTAAAATATTTTTTTCAAAGAGTTTTTCACTAAATGAACAAATTATAACAACAACAATATTAATAATTATTATTGAATTGATTATTCTTAAATCACTGAATCGTTGAATTTTGACTCAATCAATTGAAATACACTGAAAATGACTGTGATATTAATAATACAACAGCAAAATCTTTTTTATTCAATATACTATATCGCCAAAACCCTAATAGTAGATTACATATAGTTACTATAGCATTTGTGTCTCACTAACATCTCAAGACACATTGGGTGGGAAATGAATATGTGTTTTTTGAGATTTTTATGAGATTTTTGTTTCAGTGTCTTTGTGCTGTTGTTTAAATGGATAGTTCACCCAAAATGACATTTTGTCATCATTTACTCACCCTTATGTTGTTCCAAACCTGAGTTTCTTTCATTAAGACAAAAGGAGATATTTTGAAGAATTTTGGACCAGACAGTTGACAGTAGCCATTGACTTCCATAGTATTTTTTTCCTACTATGGAAGTCAAAGGCTACTGTTGACTGTTTGATTACAATCATTCTTTAAAATATCTTCTTCTGTGTTCAACAGAAGAAAGAAACTCATACAGGTTTGAAACTGCATGAGGATAACTAAATGATGACAATTTTTCATTTTTGGGTGAACTATCCCTTTAAATGAGGTTGAAATGATGCTGATGGTCACTCACTGGTCTGGGAGGAGGAGGCTCTGGTGGGTTCTTCACAGAGATGTGTTTACCTGGTTCTCCATTGGCTTCTGGTCTGTGGTCTGATGAGCATATAGATTTTCACACAGAACAACAGTGGCTGTTAATTAATAGATCCAAGACTTTTCAAAGGGTTCATTATGTGCAGCAATAAGAAGCATTCAAGAACGGCGCATTCAAGCAACAAGTAAACGTAATATTTCTGATGTTCGGTTTGATTCTGGTAACACTGCATTGCTTGCAGCAGTCTCTCAAAGCTGATGGCCATATTCAGTGGCTTCCCATCAGACATTCCTTCAACTTCCTCTCCAAACGGTAACATCTGGGTTGCCGTAGGAACGCAAGGCGAATACCAAATCCTCACAGCAAGAGCTAAGAGTCACCAAGGAGTCAGGACACCATCAAGCACTGCTTTTCACTGAAATTCAATTCTCACCACTTACATTTCTCTGTGAGCTTACATTGTGTTTCACATTAGTGATTCATTGCAGATAATATTTATTTATTGATCAGACACAAATAACATAAGGATGTGGACATTTTCACATATAGGCAGGAAATAATGAAATCATTGTGTATAACACTACATAGTAAAAAGTCCCTCTTCATGATACTGAAATTCAAAGGGCTGTTCTCCTGATAAACCTTTTTAAAATGTTATTTATTATAATGGTGCCATTAGCAAATCTGATCAAAGAATGCCACCGCAGTTAAGTCATGCATGTATCTTTTTGGTGTAGACGACTGCAATGTGAATGTTAAGTCTGGTTTTATTGTTACTCTCATTCTTCAGTGAAATCTAAACAAAGCAGCTTGGCCTCAGATGGGGGTCTGGCAGAAAGAGCGAGAGGAGGACAGGAGTTACTGAGAAACAGACAGGAAATGGTGAAGAGTGGGGGGAGGAGGGGGGCTTAACACTTCAGCCATAACCCAATCACCCCCCTAAACATGACACATTCACAGCAGCACTGTCAAACAGCAAGATAAACCACTGTGATATGTGAGAGAAATGTTTGCAGGTCAGCGGCCATTTTCATCCTCACACCTGCAGAAGTTTTGTAAGTTCATTTTGGTGAACATTATAGACTCACCTGTTTTGTCTTGATTTTGACCTGTGACGATGACCTTGTTCATGTAGATATATTCTTCATCTCCTCCTGCAAAATAACCATGATTAAATACTGGATTACAAATTTGAACCATGATTTTTAATAATATCAGTTTGTGCAGCAGGAGCCCAAAAAGCATTTGGAGACATTACCGACCAGAATTAAATACTTTTATGAAGTTGTCATACAAATCCATACAAAGTTTCATTCAAAATTCTATCATCATTTACTCACCCTCAAGTTGTTCCAAAACTGTATGAATTTCTTTTTTTTTTCTGCTGAGCGCAAAAGAAGATATTTTGAAGAATGTCAGTAACCAAACAGTTGATGGATCCCATAGTATTTTTATTTTTTTTACATTCTTCAAAGTATCTTCTTTTGTGTTCATATCAAAAATATAGCACACACATAGATTTCAATTAAAGGTCCCGTTTTTCGTGGTTTTTTGAAGCTTTGATTGTGTTTATAGTGTGCAATATAACATGTGTTCATGTTTCGCGTGTAAAAAAACACAGTATTTTTCACATAATTTACTTATCTGTATACCGCTGTTTCCACTGTCATAAAAACGGGCTGATGACTTCCTTGTTCTATGAAGTCCCTCCTTCAGAAATACGTAACGAGTTCTGATTGTGCCAGCGGTTCCTGTGTTGTGATTCGACAGCAGTTTAGCGCATCTTGCCCGGAAAGGTCACGCCTCTTACCATAACGTGGAGATGCACGCGCTCAGTGTTATTGTAAACATGTCTTTAATTTTACCCTATCAATTTGAGCCGGAATCAGACCCGGTGATTGGACTGCGGGATGAAAATAACAGCGTTTCGACGACATGGCGACAAACACACTCTACAAACGCAACTCTTGTGTATTCCTGTGGGCGGAGGTTAGTCAAAAAACTGTTTTAGTGACGTCATTAAAGAAGGAAGTAGAGGGATGTAGTCCAAACTGGCCGTTCGATGTAGGCGACTTCTGTTAAATAAAATATCTCGCTTGGCATTGAACTTTGAGCTTTAAAATTTTACAGATTTGATTTATACTCTAACAACAACATTACACACTAACTAAAGTTTGAAACATGGGATCACGAAGAACGGGACCTTTAAAACATTTCACAAAAAAAGAAGTCTGTAGGTTTTAAATGACAAAACAATACATATACTGTTCGAATTGAAGACAAAAAGTATTTGGACATTTTTATGGTTCATGTTTATAGTTAATGTGATGATCTACACCTGTGGTTACTCTGCTAGGACACCTCTGTGAACTGGAGGAACTTTGCTTATTTATGCAATAAATTTATACAAATTTAATGTGTGGCCTAAACGTCCAAATACTTTTGGGGCCATTGAATGTGAACTTTCTGGAGTAAAGATACTCTCTGATACTCTCTCAAGTAACCTTGCCTGGAACTTCTAGGACTTCTTTGACTTTTCCTCCCCCTCCTTCTCATTTTCAATGCTTTTTCAGATTCTGGGCGCTTTCATCTCTCACTTATTTTACTGAACATGTAATAGATTTCTATTATGGAGAAGAACAGTGAGAGTTTTGTCTCACACTTCTCTTGTGTAAGGGTCCAAAGGCATCTCCAGGCCCCCTCCTTCTGTACACATCAAAGGCGGGCCAGTGGGAGACATAGAGAGGTCATATTCTATCATAATAAAAGTGCTGATTTAGTCCCAGCCTGTGGGAGATGGATTTACAGGGCTTACATTTTAGGACGTTTTTTTTTTTTTTGGATCTTCACAATAATTCAGAAGAACTAAATTAAGCATAAAAGATAAGATGTGGAACATGGAGCATGGCAGTCCACAGGTAACAAAGCTTTGATATATTTTTGGAGGGGAAATAAAACCCTGTGATGAAACAAAAACATGTTTCGATGGTACAGTGAAAACAGATTGGGATTTGGAGGATGGAAATGAAAGCTATTTATAAGCTGCTACTAAAAGGAAGTGAGTGTCCCTAGAGGATAAAAACAGCCTTGGAAAATGATACAGTTTGAAGCCAGGGGAGGAAGTGCACAAGCCCGAGACCAGAACATGAAAAACCTACAGCCATGCTTGTGTGAAGAAAGAAGCACGCACGGACCAAAATTATGGGCTTCTTAATAAGACAGAACAGAGCAGATTCTCTTTTAAATGTGCACATAACTGTTGCTCCCCATGAAAACAATCGTGCTACGCAAGCATATGCTGAAATACATAAATATGTCATTTTTGGAGGGCCTTCTACTAGGGCTGGGTAAAAATATAAATTTCTCGATTTTAATCGATTCTCATTTTTTATTCTCATAAATGGCAATAAGCTTTGTGCGTTGTTACTTTTGATATGAAACAGTCTCAGATGTCCATTTTCTTGCGAAATTCAATAAATAACCGTTTTGGTGCTGTTTAAAGGTGCCCTAGATTCAAAAATTGAATTTACCTCGGCATAGTTGAATAACAGGAGTTCAGTACATGGAAAAGACATACAGTGAGTCTCAAACCCCATTGTTTCCTCCTTCTTATATAAATCTCATTTGTTTAAACGACCTCCGAAGAACAGGCGAATCTCAACATAACACCGACTGTTACATAACAGTCGGGGTGTACGCCCCCAATATTTGCATATGCCAGCCAATGTTCAAGGGATTACACAAGCCAGTATTAACATCTGGAGCTGCACACAGCTGAATCATCAGACTAGGTAAGCAAGAACAACAGCGAAAAATGGCAGATGGAGCAATAATAACTGACATAATCCATGATAGCATGATATTTTTACTGATATTTGTAAATTGTCTTTCTAAATGGTTCGTTAGCATGTTTCTAATGTACTGTTAAATGAGGTTAAAGTTACCATTGTTTCTTACTGTATTCACGGAGACAAGAGCCGTCGCTATTTTCATTTTTTAAACACTTGCAGTCTGTATAATGCATAAACACAACTTCATTCTTTATAAATCTCTCCAACAGTGTAGCATTAGCCGTTAGCCACGGAGGGCAGCCTCAAATTCACTCAGAATAAAATGTTAACATCCAAATAAATACTTTACTCACATAATTCGAAGCATGCATACAGCATGCGTGACGAACATCTTGAGGGTTATATTAGCTGTGTGAACGGTGTAAATGCGCTGTAATATAGTCGACAGCTCGTGTGGCAGGGAGCACGCGATTTAAGGGGGCGGTGCCGAGTGTAAATCAGTGCATTGTTAATGATGCCCCAAAATAGGCAGTTAAAAAAATTAATTAAAAAAAATCTATGGGGTATTTTGAGCTGAAACTTCACAGACACATTCAGGAGACACCTTAGACTTATATTACATCTTGTGAAAAAGCATTCTTGGGCACCTTTAATGTGGCGTGACAGATAGCTGTAGCGCACGTGAACTGATCATCTCCTCCACTTTAATACCAGTTACAGTGCGAAATAAACATGAATGAACATCTGAAGGTATGTTGAAAGATACAGTACAACTTACTGAAATCTGTTAAAAAAGCTAGAAAAATGAATTCTAGAGAGGAGCATTTATAGTAATGTAGTACCAACTGATGTCCATGTATAGTTTACAGCATTAGTTGTGAGATTTGACGTACTGTTCCTGATATATATCCAAAATAATCGATACTGAATCAAATGGAATTCAATCTAAATCTAATCGAATTGCAAGCTTGAGAATCGCAATCCAATTTAATTTTGATATCTGTGTCAATACCCAGCCCTACCTTCTACTACTTTAGTAAAGAGAAGAGAAAAATCATGGGCATTTTCAGGTGCCAAACCTGATTCAACAACAAAAAAGTTCTGGACACCCCAAATTAGTGGGAAACTGGCAATTGCCAACAGCAGACATAATCATTATGTACACTATCATTTTTGTAACTTTTATTTAGCAAGGATGTCTTAAGTTAATAAAAAAACAAAACAAAAAAGAAGACATTTATAATGTTACAAATGATTTCTATTTTAAATAAATGCTGTTTCTATTCATCATGGAATCCTGAAAAAATGTATAACGGTTTCCGTACATATATTAAGCAGCATTACATTGACGATAATAAAAAAATGTTTATAGAGCCCCAAATTAGCATATTAGAATGATTTCTGAAGGATCATGTGACAATGAAGACTGGAGTAATGACTGCTGAAAATTCAGCTTTGCCATCACAGGAATAAACAACATTTTAAAATATATTCAAATTTTAAATTGTAATAATATTTTAAAATTTTACAGTTTTTACTGTATTTTTATCAAATTAATGCAGCCTTGGTGAGCATACTGTAAGAGATTTCTTTCAAAAACAGTTAAAAAAAATCATACCGACTTCAAACTATTGTACTAAATAATTAGTTGATTCATTTAATGTTGGTTCCTTTGGTCCAATCAACTCACAGACCACTTAGCATCCTTCCTGGACCACCAATGGTTTGCAGATTACAGTATGAGTAGGATTGGTGTAGAATTAGATGGTTAATCTAGACATTATGTTGTTATGTATGTACCATTGGAAGACTTGTATGATTGCAGCAGCTCATTCAGGAGGCCCTTCTGTACTGTGGCATTTCCACTCAGCTTCTCTCCATCCAGGATCTTCAGGAACTTCTGCAGCTGCTCCAACAGCTGCTCCAGCACTGCACAGACACACACACACAACATAGTTAGCTTGAGTAATAAATAAAAGCATCATGTCAGTGCATTAGATCTCCAGCACTGTGAACCTTGATTTCGAGTAAATACCTCTCATACTGATTACAAATTAGTCACAGTAAAAATGAAATATACATGCTTGATAAGTTCAGGATTATCTGCATTTTGGTAACTCAAGTGAAGCAGTTTTCAATCAGCTGAAAATTACCAACGGCTGATAGCACAAAGGTGAACCACTTGTACCAGTCAAAGCCACAAGCTGTGCTTCGCAGACCTACAATGTATTCCTGTATATTACACACATTAAACCAAGTAGGTGTCATAACAAAAAAAACAAACTATTTCCTCATTATGTAAAATGCTCTATTGGCTAATTTTGAACGTTATGCTAACTGTTGACAACATCCTTTTGTGTCTGTGTGAAGCTAGTTAGCAGCAGGTTAAGGTCAAGGATACGTCATGGGTTGTGGAGAGAGTCAGTTTGGTGTGAATGGGGAGGCTTTGTCACTCTACCCACACACCCTCAGGGGTCAGCAGCAAACTGGACGTCCCAGTCTTGACTATGAGGGCCATGCTTTGTTTTTCTCCTCTCATGAATCACACTGCCTTACAACAGAACTGACCTTACTGGACAAGAGCTCAAAAAAGGAAATGAAACAGAAAGTATAGCTTAATATGTGTCATTAACATTTAATTAAAACTCCACATAAGGCTATAAAGCACGGGTGCAAGCAAAAACAACCTCCATTCAACCACATTACATTCCATTTAGTCCAATAAAAACACGCTATTTGTCTTTGTTTTGTGGTATATAGAGGACAAATGAGTGAGTGCTGGTTGTTGATTAACTTACTAACAGTCACTCTCCTGTTCATTAAAAATTTGGTCATCATACTTAAAATTTCAGAGATCAAATGACATTTATGTAATGCTACAAAAGAGCTGAGGATGAAAGATTAGATTTCTAGTATCCATTTTTTAGTCCAGGATGCTGATTGGTCAACAGGGCATTCCAGCCGTGCTAAAATACAAGAAATACAAACAGCTATAATGTGCAACATCCATTCACGTAGTTGTGCATATCACTGTACATCACAGATAGATGAGCTATTAACCATAACACTAGGTACATTTACATGTCAGGGACTATATTTTTATATAAATCTGCTTAATTACATAACTTCATAAAATTAATAACTTTTTAAAATTATAATTTCAAAAAAAAATGAAGGCCAAAAGAAATCCTTAACATGAATATATTTTATAAGGTTTATTTTGATAAATATTTTATATTTTGAAAATGATTAAATATAAGAAGCCTAATATACAAAAATGGTTACTTAATTATGAAAATATTTAGGACAAACTTCCATTACATCCTTAATACATATATAAATATATATATATATATATATATATATATATATATATATATATATATATATAGTTTAAAAAAAATGGTAATAAAATATGACAAGATCTCAGAGTTAAACTGTGTCAGAAAAAAATTATCTCAATTAAGTCAGATAACATTTAAGCAAAACATGGTCAAGTCAAAGTGTCTGAATAATTTTTGGTCCCAAATTTTGATCAGTTTTACTGGTAGTCTGCTTTATGAAGAATTTTTGGGTATAATATGTCACCGTTTACTTTATTTTGCTATCCTCACTTACATAAATGAACTATAGTATCCTGCACCCACTAGTAAAAAAAAAAGAAAAAATTATATCTAGTGTCTGAATAATTTTTGGTTTGACTGTATATATATATATATATATATATATATATATATATATATATATATATATATATATATATATATATATACTAAATACTGAAATTTAATAAAAGTGTGTCCATAATATTTTCATAATTTAGTAACCATTCTAATAAATAATAATAAATGCTAATAATACATTCTAATAAATCCTTTGCTGCTGGGAATATATGTAGAGATAAAGAGGTTGCGTGCACTTTGCTGTAAAAACTCTTTAGCCTATTTACAATGCATCCTCTTGTAACTTACTGGTTAAATATAAACTTCTTTAGTTTCTAAACTAGTGCAATGAACTATAAAACTACTCAACCCATGTTGATATTTCTCTTTACAGTGATGTTTACTTTCCTCTTACTGTGGAATGGTAGTGTTTTTGCCCTCCCTTTAGGACAGACAGGCCCAATTCAGTTTGGTGATGCAACACTAGGCAATATCTGTCTTTCTCCACAAGCTGTGTCCCTATCCAGATCAGACAATGGATAGAGAAGAATGAATGTTATCAAATAATAAAAGTTTGCTGTGAATGTTTCAGTAACACTGGATTACTCATTGCCATGACTAAGGCAGACAATCACTTTTCTTTAGCATGCACAATGAGCTGAATAACATTCATATACAGTATAGATAGTTGACTTGAAATTTCAAGCAGTGATACTAGGTTTTTTATAATCATACACATTTTTATGACCTTATTTATATTATACATATACTTTTAAAAATTAATTTGTCTCATTACAAGAACAGCAAAACAACTGCTGATTAATTGCAAAACATGCAAAAGAAACAGATTTTACACATAGAGATATACATCTGTATCTGATTTAGTTTTGAATTGGACACCAAGATAAGTTTCAAACACATTGCTGCTGCTGTCTATTATTACTAAGTCAATGGTAATAGTAACATCTCTGCAATAGCTGTGAGAGTAAGACATGCTTCGAGACATGGTAAGCACAATAGGAAGTCACAGCTTAGGAGGGCAGGATTTAATTGAACATTCTTGGCCGCCCCCTCAGAGGCAGATAACATCTATCCATCTCTGCATGCATAAATAGCTCCTGAGAAGAACTCCTGTACGAAAGATAAAATCCCTGATAGACGGCAAACAAATAAACAAGTTCACTGGACATAACATGGGAGTGTGTTCAATGTTCAATATGTACTCAGTGTATTCAATATCTGCTAGTTCACTAAAAATGAAGATAATGATGTTTTAAAGTTGAAAATATATACTACTTGATGGCATTACTATTTGTAGGAATTTGTTTACAAAATGTGGTTCTAGCACATACATTTGATGCAAACAGCAAACATTTCCAAAACAGATTGTGGCTTCACCTTTAACGTCAACATCATGTTCACAAGAATTCACAGGTTGTTTTTGGTTTCTCACCCACGAAGAACTGCCAACTATCTGAACACACACAAAATTTCCAATGAAACAGGTAGACAGAGCGGGATATATCTATATGCTCCTCCCCTTTTTTCATTTTCCTCATAATCTCTAACCATTTCTCCTCCATATTGCTTTAAAATATAGCATTGTTTATAGTCCGAACATTTTGTGGTTTCAGTTTCTGAAGGCTAATGACGTGAACGAGCATGGTACTTACACATATGTGGGATTTATCAACAATGATTGCTTACTCATGTGCGTAAGAACTGTGTGATAATAAGGATTTTCTTGTACTTAGGCACATTCTAAATTTCATTCGTAGGGCAAAATATAGAACCTTTTCTACACACTGTTGATAAATGAGGGCCCTGGACTGGAGCAGACTGTGCTCGCACTTTGGCGGTTCACGTGACACTAACGTGAAAATGGACTGCATTTGCGTCAATGAAAAGCATATTTACACTGTCTGAATCGTTCCCTATCCTCTTTATATAGCACACTATGTACCATATAGAAACTAGTAAATGTGTGAACAAATGACCGATTTCAGCTGCAGCTTCAGCGTCTGTTTATAGTGTAGGAGTGGGCGGGACTTTAGATTCTAGAGAGCATTTGATTGGACAGAAGGTTTGATGAGAAGCTGAAGTGTGATGTGATGTCATGAAAATCCGTGATCCATTTTAGCGGAAGTGAGAGACTGTAAGCTTTGAATGCTTATATCTCCTAAATGCGAGTTTTGTCATTGTTTTGGAACACACCAGCTTATTCAAAACCTTAAGACTAACATATTCAAAATAAATTTTGATTTCAGGGGGATTTTAAAATGAATATATTATTTTGAAAAGTCAAAGTCTATAGCTGGAACAGAAAACAAAATAATTTAATATTACTTCAGATTTTGCATGCATTTATATTCTCTGTGGCGCTCCCGACGGGTTCAGAAAAATGTCCACGCGGAAGATGAGCAAGGTGAGGGAGTATTTTGAAAGCCTACACAAAACTTTTCTGTTTTCTTCTGTCATGTTTAACTAGTACATAAGAATTAAACTTGCTTATAGGCTTGTTAGGGGGTTAGACTAGCTGACTGGTCAGTTGCAAAATTGCAGATGGAGTGATAATAACTGACATGATCCATGATAACATGATATTTTTAGTGATATTTGTAAACTGTCTTTCTAAATGGTTCGTTAGCATGTTGCTAATGTACTGTTAAATGTGGTTAAAGTTACCATCGTTTCTTACTGTATTCACGGAGACAAGAGCCGTCGTTATTTTCATTATTAAACACTTGCAGTCTGTATAATGCATAAACACAACTTCATTCTTTATAAATCTCTCCAACAGTGTAGCATTAGCCGTTAGCCACGGAGCACAGCCTCAAACTCATTCAGAATCAAATGTAAACATCCAAATAAATACAATACTCACATAATCCGACGCATACATGCAGTATGAATGCAGTTAAATTAGCTGTGTGAACTTTGTTTATGCAATGATAGAGTCGAGAGCTCGGGAGAGGGTGGGGAGCGTGAGAATTAAAGGGGCCGCAACAAAAAAAAAATTAATACAAAAAAATCTATGGGGTATTTTGAGCTGAAACTTCACAGACACATTCAGGAGACACCTTAGACTTATATTACATCTTGTAAAAAAACATTCAATGGCACCTTTAAACGTTAATGAAATTAGTCGTTGTGCACATCACTAGTTTGTAGCAACATGAGGGTGAATAAATAATGAAAGAATTTAAAATTTTGGATGAACTATCCCTTTAATATTGTCATGTATTCTCTTCCCATGATGCTCAGCTGAGCATTTGTCCAAACATTTTCTTTGCCGTGTGTTTTCAGAGATTGACTTCGATGCCCTTCTCTGGAGGGACCATGGGAATGTGGAGTCAGCTGACTCTAGTCCTACGAGGGCCAAGTTTCCGTTGGATACAGTTTGGACCCAAGCCCATTAAACACTGCAGACGGTGAGAACGAGCATGTTACATCCCTGTAAGCACTAGAACCGCTCACACTTCCTCAGAGTAATGAAACCTAGGTTTGACAGTGACACGTTAGACTGTCTATCACACAACAGTCACTGACTAAAAGGGCAGAGTGTCACAAAATATGCTTAAAAATGATCAACAATTTGACTTTGATTGAAGGAATGAGGGCGAGGACAGATCTTTGTGCTGAGGGTACCTGTGTGGCTAACACTGCAGCAGAGAAGGGAAATTTCTTTCTGATGTGAAAAAAAAAAAAACCCCACTTCCTTCTTCCAGGACAAACAATGATTGCAAATAAAGGTGTCTGGTGGTGTTTTGAGACCTACACTATTTCTGGACTTTCAGTTTGCAGTTAGACAAAGAAATTCTTTTTGCGGCTGATATGCTGAGCAAGTGTTTGATGGAACGAGGAAGACCTCAATAAAACCATCTCATTCTATGTACATTGTCGCTGTGCTTGTTTGTCTTGAGTGCTTATTGAACTGATTTTAGACACATGCTGATGGTAAATTGTAAGGTTAAGCACCACTCTTCCCAGAATCAAAGCCACAGAGCGTTTGCTGTATCAGAGCTGACATAATAAACACAAGTTTAAATCGAGTGGACGAGGAGCATTTTGATGCTGCTCTGGCATGCGTTAGAGTCCTAAGTGGTTTGATTTTTAAAGGCAATTCCTGTCTGACACTTAAAATACAGCCAGGCTCCAGCTGTGGCTCATATACTTAGCTCAGCTCAAGGCGACGTGTCATAGCACATCATTTATTTGATTCCAGAGTCAAACCCTCAATCTCTAAAACGACGGGCTGTCGGCCATGTGGGAGGGCGATCACCGCAGTGGTGGCATGTTATTTGGTGTTTGCTTTTGCATTCTCTATTCTTGTTTAAAGGGAACAGATGACACTAAACATCCTGAAACCACAGAAAAGCAGAACAGAACCACTGATCTGTTGTATACCTCTTAAAAGAGCACTCCATAAAAACACTAAATGTCACATAGGTCAATAAATATGCTGCATACACAATACACAAGTCAAACATGGATCTTTACTATACAGATTTTTTAAGTAAATTGATTTCACTAGCTCTTGCTATAAATAAATAACCACTGTACAATGTCCTTCTTTAAAAATTTAAATTAAAGCGCATACGTCGTAAGTACTACATCATACGTCGGGTCAGAGGTCACCCTCTCTCGTGAAACGGTGTACAGCTGTTGCTTGAAGCCAGTAATTATAGTTTATAAAGACTTAAATGTAGATATTTTCTAACAAAAACCCATCACTTCGCTTTAGAAGGCATTTATTAACCTACCGGATGCGCCTCTTCGAGCTTCAAAAACTTGGGCACTATTTAATGCCATTACAAAGCTGGGAAGAGCCAGGATATTTTTTATTATAACTCCGATTATGAAGTCATATACACGTAGGATGGCTTGAGGGTGAGTAAATTATGGAATAATTTTCATTTTTGGGTTAGGTAACTATTCCTTTAACTTCATGTTCATTTAATGTTTGATATTCTATAAGAATCATATAATTCATTTTTTATTATTTATTTTATTTAAGATCTATTTATAAATATTAACAGTCATAATTTTTTTTTTAATGGACATTTTCCACCATCTGACCCTTAGATTTAAAAATGCCATATTTGTCCACTACTATAACCATGACACTTTAAAAATACCCCTTTTTGCATGTTAAATGAAAAACTGCAATGTTACGTAACAGTCGGGATCATTAATATGTACGCCCCCAATATTTGCATATGCCAGCTCACGTTCAAGGCATTAGACAAGGGCAGCCAGTATTAACATCTGGATGTGCACAGCTGAATCATCAGACTAGGTAAGCAAGCAAGAACAACAGCGAAAAATGGCAGATGGAGGGATAATAACTGACATGATCCATGATAACATGATATTTTTAGTGATATTTGTAAATTGTCTTTCTAAATGTTTCGTTAGCATGTTGCTAATGTACTTTTAAATTTGGTTAAAGTTACCATCATTTCTTACTGTATTCACGGAGACAAGACTGTAGTTATTTTTTAAACACATGCAGTCTGTATAATTCATAAACACAACTTCATTCTTTATAAATCTCTCCAACAGTGTGTAGCATTAGCTTTAGCCATAGAGCACCATCAAACTCATTCAGAATCAAATGTAAACATCCAAATAAATACCATACTTACGCGATTAGACATGCTGCATGATCAACACTTTGTAAAGATCCATTTTGAGGATTATATTAGCTGTGTGAACTTTGTTTATGCTGTTTAAGGCAAGCGCGAGCTCCGTGGGCGGGGAGCGTGGGCATTTAAAGGGGCCGCAGCCTAAATCGGCTCATATTTAATGATGCCCCAAAATAGGCAGTTAAAATAATGAATAAAAAAAAATATCTATGGGGTATTTTGCGCTGAAACTTCACAGACACATTCAGGGGACAGCTTAGACTTATATTACATCTTTTAAAAAGACGTTCTACGGCACCTTTAAAAACTAACTACATGTAACTACATGAACATAAATTAGCTGCGTTGTTTCTACTAAAAATGAGTATTGTCAGCTTTACTTAGTAAGTGTTTGTTCAGTCAACTTCACATTGCTGAGTGAAATGCACAAATTAATGTTGACATAACTAACTGAGCAGTGGATCCGTAGTTCCCAGCATGCTTTGCAAGGGACTGCATTAGGAGAATAAATTTAGAGAGTAAAGTGTTATTTCATGTGTTTTTCAGTAAAGGGAAAGATGTTGTTAGTTTATGTTAGTGTTTAATGTTCAGTTATGTTGGACATTTAGAGGATTTTCTGTAATGTTTTTGAATTTTGTGGTTACCATTATGCAGAAGAGTGTTGTCTGTGTTTAGGCTGTGAGCACTCATTTAACATGTTTAGGATGGAATTCCTGCTCTCAATTCAATTGAGTTTGTTCAATGAGTTATTTGAGTGCATTTTGTAGAGAAAATAGTTTATTTAATAAGGTAAATTAAGTCAATAAATGTGTTCACCTTACATAACAAACATAACATTATTAAGTAAACTGCACATATAAATATTATGTAACAGTGACATTCAAATGATTTGTATTTACTAAAGAAATTTTGATGACTAAATTGTCATTTGTACAAATTACTCAATATAGTTGTGTAGAACCACTTGAGACTTCTTTTTTAAGTAAATCCAACAATTCATTTTTTTTGAGTGTATATGATTTAACATACTCAGCATGAACAGCACAGTCCATGAACTCTGTTAATTGATGATTTTTGCCAGTAAACATATAATCTAAACAAAATTGCTACATAATCAGAACTGCTTCCACACAAAAACACACAAGCTCCTTTAAACGCCACCAGAAATAAAGAGGTAATTATTCACTGGTTTCATCATGTTTTAATGAGACATCATAATATAATAGTCTGGCTTCTTTTCCTCTCAATCGTAAAAACCACAATGAAGCTTTACTTAAACAAATATATACGTGCACACCCAAATGACATTACTCAGTAAAACTGCACCAATTATATATAATTCTGTACTACATAAATTAAAGCATACTGTCACATTTCAGCATAATGCTGATCACACCCATGCTCTCAAACATTCAGCAACAAGTACATTTTGCCACATATGGCCTAATATATGTCTCAACTCAGGAATGTTGCATTACGGTCTCGCCCGCTGGCTCCACTTTATGCTTTTCAGTTTATTTAGATTAAGCAATCAGAACCACTGGCAACAGAAAATCAGATTGTTCAGAAAACCTGAGATACAAATTCCATTTCCTACAATTACTTCTTATCAAAAGGAGCCAAAATGTTTTCTTTTGTCTGGACCATTTATAATCACAAGTTCGGAGAGAGACCGAGTTATGGATGAAATCTGCAGAGACCTATGGCCAAATACATTTGACTACTTTAATATTGTATTATAATCCATGGAGAAGAGCAGCATCTTCAAACTATACGCCAACACACACAAAAGAACAACCTTTTTAACTCCTGGATGAAAAGACTGCTAACATGGCTAATCGTCTTTCAAAGGTTTCTCATATGATGGGTCTGGTCTCTGATTGAATACTTATAATTTACATTAAACATGAGCCATTGAATCTTTACAGTAAAAACTGAAGTGAGAACTCTTGGCTACATAAACCCCTGTGTGGGTGCAGCTATGCACCACATCATCTATTCTTCTGAAAAGCACTGCAATTCCTTTGAACATGACTAAACTGCCCTGGGCCTTAAATCTTATCTCATAGAGGGAAAATCAACACTCTAGAGACATTTGCTGTGTCAATCACCCTGAGTACTCCATAAAACAATACATACACACCATTGTTTTTAATGTTAAATTAAACTTCACTGAATAAACTTGAAATAAAATAAAATGTAAATATTAGAACAAAAAGTGAATATTATTCATTAACATTAGCCAAACACAATACAACTGAAAATGTTGAGAGAACGACACATAAGTTGACTTCATAAATCGATTTTAATGGTTTTGTCACCATTATGGTGATTAGTATTCATTTTGATTGGGCGCTTGGAACTTCATTTATATTACTATAATTCTTTTCCTATTGATGCAGTGATGCAACAAGACATTACAGTTATTTGTGGTTTCAATGGCAGAGAAGTAATTTAAATAGTGCTTATATTTTTATTTAAGCCTGGAAGTACATTGTTCCTCATATCACAGATACAATTAAGTTAACAAAACTTCAATGGCTTAAGTAAAAGTGGCTCAAAAGACTTAAATTATACTTGATACAGTTAAATTAAGCAAATTGAACAATTTCCAAATGACAATTGGACCATAAAAAGTAGGAAGTAGGTTGTTCTAGGAAAGGGACTGAAAAGTAAGAGGGATTTGTGACTTCAGCCAAAATGGGAAGTGGAGGTGGAGGAAGTACATTTTAATAAATTATTACAGAGAAAAAAACTGTGCACTGATGAATTATGCACAATAAGAGCAGGAACATGCATAAAGCAAACAAAAATAATATTTCATGTTGACTTTATGTTGTTGCGTTTTAATTAAAAATAAAAAAGAAACTGAGGCATAAAACAAACTTTTCTCACACAGCCTCTCCCATTTCTCCTTTCTAACTGTCTACAGACACAAAAGACAATGATTTAAACTTAGAAACCCTCCCCAGTTTGCTGTTTTCTCACAAATACTTCTGCTGTGCTACTTTTGGGTCTTGGCTGTGATTGTAGTTGGACTTAGAAATATATCCTTGTTTGTGACAATATGTTTTATTTGTTTACGTTGTTCCTCTTCATTACAGGCACAGCATTTTGACTGCACAGATGATAATTATGAATAACTGTTTTGGAGCACCAGTGACAGTTTCACATGCAGTGTTATTTAATTTGAAATGGAACGGAGTTCATTTGTGTGAACGAGTCACTCACCACAGGAACACACTATTACCCAAACCCCTCAGATATAAAAAAAGGTACATAGATACAAAGTCTATGCACGTTCCCCACATAGACACAGTAATGTGCACAGTTCAGACACAGCAAAAATAGACCTGTCCATATACTGTATGTATGTATGTATATATACTGTATGTATGTACTTTAACACCCGCCAACTAGGGGCGTATAACACAGCCACTCCCAGTAGCAACTTTAGCAGGATGAATTTTATATTCAGTTAAATAAATATCTTTCAAAGTGAAGCACAATGTCAAATATTACAGATTATGTGGAAATGTGAATTAAATGTTGTTTGACCAACATTAAACAAGGATTTGATCATGCTGTAAAGTGTAACAACAACAATCACCAGGCAGCTGGCGCCCTTTGCCAGCATTTGTTATAATACATAATGTACAAGTTGATTATTATGTGTATTACAAACAGCTTGTGCATACCAAATTAGTTCTTTTTTTCTAAGCTTATTGTGCTTAAACAGTCAAATACACACAAAATTATGTCAAAATGCCTGTCTTGACTAGTATTCAAAACTTAAAATGGATGTGTTTCAGTTTATTATATCTTTGCATTCTGCATTCGGCCGTCTGTATCAATAATGCTAATCAAACAACAAAAGACAAAGAAAATAACTCACTGCTCTTCTTGAATGAATAACTTTTGTGACTTTAATTGTAAGGATTAATCTGTATTTGATTTTTTACAGTTTCTGTAGCCTAGTATTTCTTACCTGATTACTACTGTTAGAAATACTTGAAAAACTTAAAGCACTGTTTAAATCATGTAATTCATCTAAAGCTATCTTGGCTCTTCAGATAACTCGGATTAAACCGCTCGATTCTTATGATGTGTCCTGTACTTTTTGAAACTTGAAAATATTGATTACTTAGACTTTCAATAGATGGACAAAAAATTATGAGATAATATTTTAAAAAATCCATACGCCAGTTCCCCCCCGTGGTATTCTCAATTAGCGATATTTTTCAAAGTATCGTATTGAAATGATTATATATATAGCTTTGCAAATTTGTTTTGATAGGGAGTGCTTTTTCACACAGTGCTTATGTCTCTTTAATATTTACACAGGAACAATGAAACATTGATTATTGTGAAAAAGACTATATGGCAAATGTTTTGAAAAATGTCAAAGATTAACTCCATTTACATGCATGAATGTTGACCAAGTTTTAAAGTTGTCAGGAAAATGGTTTAGCAACAAATTTAGTGATAACCTTTTGTTTTTAGTGCAATTTCATCTGGATTGACTCACTTTAAAGATCCCCTGAAATGATTTGACACAGTTTTCCTTCCAGTGTTGACATGTTTCCAATTAAAACAAGACATTTTGCATGGTGGGGTGTAGTGAAGGGCTTGAGCTATTTTTTTTAATGGCCAAAGTCTTTAGTTAATCATAGCACAGCAAAAACATGATTTGCTACTTGCTATTGGCAAAAAAATTGAATACACCCCTGTGCAAAAAAATTAATCATTAATATTTTTGGGCCCATTTTCCTGGAAGAGAATATTCTTAGCTTTAATTGTTAATAGTTTTTTGTCAGCTTTCAGAGTTACACTCCCAAATACACTAAGCAGCACAACTATTTTCAACATTGATAATAATCAGAAATGTCTTGAGCAACAAATCAGCATATTAGAATTGTTTCTGAAGGATCATGTGACACTGAAGACTGGAGTAATGATGCTAAAAATTCAGCTTTGCCATCACAGGAATAAATAACATTTTAAAATATATTCAAATAATTTATATTTCAAATTTTTATATTACTGATTTTACTGTATTTTTGATCAAATAAATGCAGTATTGGTGAGAAAAAGAAAATTCATTGATTTAAATGGTAGCAAAGTCAATTTTAATAGGCACAACGTTCACAAACTAATTTTATTATATAAGCATCATCTAGTATAAAGAACAATGCAGCCAACAATGCAAACGGAATAGGTTACATAAACATTGCATTAATGTTAATTTCATTTTAATAAGCAGTGTTAATTTGTAGCATGTATACTATATGACCTCTCACGACTCGCAAAACAGGTGTCATTTTCCACTGGCTGTGCACATGTTAACGTAACTCTCTCAGCCCAGCTGTTGATTGGCTCACCTCTGTTTCACTTGGCCACGCTGCCTCTGACCTCATTGGTTCAGTGAAGGATAAATGAGTGATGACATGTCTGATTGAAAGGACTCAGTTCACGCTGTTTAATTTTTATCTACACCGGGCCACCGAAGGGCCATGAATATGGGTCAAATCTAGTGGACCAACTTCAAACCATTACTTCTTGCAATTCTTACTTGGAAAATGGACATACAGTTGAAATCATATAAGATAAGACTTCAAACACACAACACAGCCAGCAGCAGTTGGCGGCCACGACTCTGTCTCACACTGTGACTGACTTCTCACGAATGCTGATGTAAGTTATTCGGTTATTGTGCTGGCTGATAATTTTGAGATTTTGTGCTGCAATAGACATAACAAGACTTCAACGGAAAAACAAAACAATAACAAAAACAAACCTGTCTTTGTTCTGTCTGCATCAGAAATCTCAAACGGAACAGCTTTGAGCAAGAGAGGATCTGAAACAGCACTGACTCACAATTACAACCAGCTCAACTGCATTATTTGGCCGGCTCAGACTTGACAATCTTAACCCTGGACAAATCACAACTGACACTCCTGCTAAGAGATAAGCATGGAATTATCAAGCCATCTCAAAATCACAACCTCCACGCCTGAATTAACCACCCTTAAATACAGATATGGCGATAGCATTGTTGCGCAAATTACACTCTAAACATGGCCAACTTGAGAGTAGCCAGATTACAAGTTAGAGCAGTTTACCACTGAGTTGAAGATTGGTGTGTTTTTTTAACTATCAGATCTGTTGTTCTCTGTGAGTCTGTTGAGCACAACAGTGATCGCCCACTTTTTCAGCAGTCTTGGTTCCGGAAGTATTTTTCTCATTCATTTTCTCCATAGGGATTTCAAAAATTCCTCAGTAAAGAGAACCAAACCAGCTTCAAGATGAATCACAACATTACTTAACTTTGTTTCAATATTAAAATAAAAAATAAAATGCATGAATAAATGAATAGCAATAAATAAGTAAATAAATAAATAAATTGGGCTCATTTACATTTACTACAAAAGTTTGTTACATAGATTAAAAATAAATGTCTTTTACAAGGCAATTAAATATTCATCTCATAAAGCAATGCAAATTATGTAATTGAATAAAAAACTTAAGTACAGTATATAACTACTGATTTAAAGACATTTATAATAAATAAATACATTTAAAGGTGCCCTAGAATCAAAAATTGAATTTACCTCGGAATAGTTGAATAACAAGAGTTCAGTACATGGAAAAGACTTACGTTGAGTTTCAAACTCCATTGCTTCCTCCTTCTTATATAAATCTCATTTGTTTAAAAGACCTCCGGAAAACAGGCGAATCTCAACATAACACCGACTGTTACGTAACAGTCGGGATCATTAATATGTATGACATATTTGCATATGCCAGCCCATGTTCAAGGCATTACACAAGGGCAGCCAGTATTAATGTCTCGATCTGTGCACAGCTGAATTATCAGACTAGGTAAGCAAGCAAGGACAATAGCGAAAAATGGCAGATGAAGCAATAATAACTGACATGATCCATGATATGATATTTTTAGTGATATTTGTAAATTGTCTTTCTAAATGTTTCGTTAGCATGCTGCTAATGTACTGTTAAATGTGGTTAAAGTTACCATCGTTTCTTACTGTGTTCACGGAGACAAGAGAGCCGTCGCTATTTTCATTTTTAAACACTTGCAGTTTGTATAATTCATAAACACAACTTAATTCTTTGTAAATTTCTCCAACAGTGTAGCATTAGCCGTTAGCCACAGAGCACAGCCTCAAACTCATTCAGAATCAAATGTAAACATCCAAATAAATACTATGCTCACAGGAATCGATGCATGCATGCAGCATGAATGACGAACATCTTGTAAAGATCCATTTGAGGGTTATATTAGCTGTGTGAACTTTGTTTATGCAATGTATAACTGCACTTATAGCCGAAAGCTCGGGAGGGCAGGGAGCAAGAGATTTAAAGGGGCCGTGCAGCTTGAATCTGTGCATAGTTAATGATGCCCCAAAATAGGCAGTTAAAAAAATTAATTTAAAAAAATCTATGGGGTATTTTGAGCTGAAACTTCACAGACACATTCAGGGGACACCTTAGACTTATATTACATCTTTTGAAAAGATGTTCTACGGCACCTTTAAATAAATAAATGTGCACAATATAGGTGGAGACTGACTTAATTACATAATTTGCAAAGATTCATGGGAGTGGAAAGTCTTTTGGCATATTTGTTTACATGGTAACAGCAACTATTATAAAGTCCCCCTGTGGTGAAAATCAAGTTTTTAATGTTGTTAATGCTTTAAGACAAACCATGTGCAAATTCATAAATCGATGGTGTTTCTGACATCACAAACTACCTTGTAACCAATCACATCAATGTGCTGGTGGGCTTTAGCATATCATTAAGTATGAGCGCTCTGAAGCAGGACAGTCTCAAGAGAACCCAGGTTATCCAGGTATATTTTTCTGTTGATATGATAAATCAGGTAGATTTAGCAATATGTAATAATGTATATTACAATGTAATGATGAACTATATGCCATTTTCCACTGACGTTCTGAGTTGTTCTAAGCTTTTGTAAGGATGCTGATTTTCAGAAGGCAGCTGTCTGACTCTGAGATGATGAACGGGAACATTGTGTAACATTAGCATCACATTATTAGCTGTTTGATAATGTAGTCAAGCAAAAGGCTAATCATATTAATTACTGTTATGTGTCCAACGCTGTAAAAAGCGATACCATTGTGCAACGTAGTGTTGTCAAAAGTACCGACTTCGGTACCTAGTCGGTACTGAAATTTTAAAAACGTGACGCTTTGAGCGCTGTTGAGCGGATTCGTAAACATCTCTGATTGGCCGTTGTTTTCACGGCTCATCGGATATGTCTGTGATAGGCTTCAATGATCAACGCTGTAAAAACGTTGTAAATAGTCATCAATTAATCTCTTCACTAAGCGCTTACACAGATACACACGGGAGCGTTTGAAAGCAGGCGTCTATCGCGGATCAGTCCACTGTTAGACGCCTGCTTTCAATCGCTCGCGCTCCCACTTTCAAAACGCTTTCAAATTCAAACACTTCCGTGTGCTTTCAAATGCTCCCACGCGTTGATCATTGTAGCCAATCACAGGCATATCCGATGAGCGCGTCAACACAATGGCCAATCAGAGATGTTTACGAATCCGCTCAACAGCGCTCAAAGCATCACGTTTTTAAAATTTCAGTACTGATAGGTACCGAAGTCGGTACTTTTGACAACACTAGTGCAACGTTTACCTCAGTAAGTTGACTGAGTGGATCTCTGAGCTTGTGCGAGTGAGTGGAGGCGGGGCTAATTAGCGTATTCATGGCTCCGTGTATACTAAATAAAGCAAGGGTGTACAGTTGCATTCAAGCTTTTTAAAGGCATGAAGAATTTTTTTTCACAGGAAAAACATTTAAATATGTAATTTTGGTGATCAAAGATGATTTTTAAGGAATAAAATGGTTGACTACAGGGGGACTTTAAAATTAGAGGATCCAGAGTTGCCCAATTCAGGATCTACAGAAACATATATCATCGCTTAATAACCTCAAAGCTCATTGTAGGTCTGTTTTCAAAGGTTTATTTTATTTTATAAAAATGTAATTCTCTAAGGAACAAAATAAATGGGATTTATCCTTCTGGAACCTGATTCTATTCCAAGCAAATCCCAAGAAAAGTGCTGAGTCCTGGCTCTTTTTCTATGTATTTCAGCTGTATTTCTGCTCTCTCCGTTTACTAATAAGCATGCTGCTTCCCTGTTGACTCTCTTCAGAAGTGAGCGTAATGAGGGCATGAACTCAAGGACCCGTTTTGGAAAAAAAGTGCTGATCTCTTATTCTGGGGCGCCTTTGGAGCTGCTTCCAGCACGCAGGCTGTCTTTATTAAGATGCACGAGACGTCCCTGTGTCTCCAGCAACATTCTGGAACGCTGACACGCTCTGAGCGCTGGCCCAGGCAGCAGAGCCCGTGGGTGGGACCGGAAACATGCTGGTATCATGCCGGACCTCAAGGGTGAGATCTGGTTCCATAAGCTGCCTTTGAAGAGAGAAATCAAGGAGAGAAAGGAGGAAACCGGAGGGATAAGAAAAGAGCACGGGTTTATTCGGGCATATCTGGGCACCTATTGGATTTAGGTGCTTGGTGCTTGGACTCATTTTGAATTCCTCTGGAAATTCTAGATGTTCCCACCTGTAATCTTTAACACACCCTGCTATTGCATCACATAAATTAAATGGGAACAAGAGTTTGAACTAAGCCTCTTAGACTCACAGGCTCAAATGTCCACACAAAAGCATTTTCATGTAAAAGGGACACCAAATATGCCAGAATCAACAGATTTGTGATACTAACTGTGAATTCTGAGGCTCAAAGCGCTGTATTATCCAAAACCACAACCCAAAGCTATATCCCGAGACTCAAAACGTGCACGTTCATGTTATCTACACAGTTCTGTGAACTAATCCCATGAGTTCTCATCATGTAAATAGCATTACAGAGCTTGTTTTTACTATGTTATGCTACACACAAACAAAGCATCATATGACAGTGGAAAATATGTCACCCACTCAGTGTTTTATCATGGGAGAAATTATGCGATACTCCTCAAAATGCCATCTCTCTCCTCCCACTATGCCTTTTTCCTCCCTCTATCTTCCTTCCCTCCCTCTACGTCTTATCTCACAAAAACAAAATTCACAAAGAGTCTTTAAGAGTCATGGCCTCACAGAAGTCTAACCACAACAACTGCAGGCCTGTTCCTGACAGCATTTACCAGGCTTCAACACAATGCTGTCATTAAACCATCACAGTGTGCAAAAGCGTCTCACCGGATTTAATCAAGTCACATTTGTCTGCTAATTAAAGGAATAGTTCATTCAGTCATTACTTACTCACCCTCATGTTGTTTTGGTGATGTTTACCAGAATATCAATGCTGTTTTTTCCCATACAATTCAAGTGAATCTGTGGTAGCGGCAGATGACATAACTGCAGTGTGCGCTTGTAATAAACAGAACCTTACTGAGTGTTGGTGTGGATGCTAGTTATCGTTATAGTTATATTTATAGCTGTGAACATGCCTTTAGAATAGTCATGTTGAGAGCAGTTTTTGGAACTTGACAGCCCCTTGTCACCATTCACTTTCATTATATGGAAAATCACAAAGTGAACATCCTGTCAAACTCCTTTTGTTTTCCACAGAAGGAATATAATACTGGAATGACATGAGGGTGATAAAATTACGATATAACTTTCATTTTTGGGTGAACTGTCTCTCTTTAAGACAAACAGAAATGCAAAACAGTCATTACAGCACAACTTATGATGTGCTCTCAGCTAGTCATAATATAATTTGAAAGGATGCTGAATACTGAAGGAGCAAAGAGTGATATATCTCATACATGGATCCATTATTTCAAACTAAAATAATGTTACAGACATGGAGACATATTCAGTCAAATTCAGTACAGAAGCTGTCATGAAGATACCAAAAACTCATAAACTACAACAAAAGCTAGTCTACTTCACTTACTCAAGTTTGCACATGAAGTGGCATAATGAAGTGAGCCATTGTCTATTCTGGTACAGAGGTTTTTATTGTCCAAACACCCCGTTTCACTGTATCCGTGAACTTTGGTCTATTGCTTCTAATGTATTTGACAAGTCAAACTAATAGCCACCACATTACAGTTGACCATTAATGCCTGATTATTGTTATTTTTTAGCATTACACATGTTGAAGCTAGAAACATTTCCAGACAAAAACATCAGTTTGCACAAAAGCTGCTGTTCCTCCCATACAGAAGAGTCTTATCTTAGTTCAGTCATGAAATATTAGGGGTCTGCATTCCTATGCATATAAAAGCTTAAACCACAGGAATCCAAGGAATCCTGGAAGAACAATTGTTGCTACTGGACAGAATCTCAAGTGAGCGTCTCTAATACATGCTTGTTTATTTATTCATTCAGAACTAGAATACTAATACCGAGAAAGAATGCGAACCACACAGAGTGAACGAGCACAGAGCAAAATTCAACTTTCACTGGAAACTCAATTTCCTCCTGCTGCATCCCTCTGGAGAGAGATTCTGCAGATTCCCACGATCCGTTATCCCAAATAGTGAGGATTTGGACAACAGTGGAATGTTTAAAGTTGTTTACAGGCGGCTGTTTGGATTGTACGAAAACCTCCTTCTGACATGACACCATGCAAACAGACTCCGAGCGATAACTTCTCATTCCACTTACCTTTGTGCTTATCCATTCTCCACACGTGAAGAAGACTTTCCAGCCTGTCAGCTGTCTTAATATGAAGCAGATGAGTCCAGACAGGTTTGTGTCAGGTTTACTTGGTTAGCCCTGATTCCTCGGGCTGATTCTGAAGTGATGTGATGAGATGTTATCCTCTCCTCTTCTACAGCTCGTTCAGATGCGCCTCGCGCTGTTGAGCGACTGCCACGCCTCCTCTGGCGCACGTCATTGCACAACACCAAGTCCATTTGCATTGCAGTGAACACGCTTTGAAAGAGTTGTGCAATCTTACTTAATGTGAATACTAAACATTAGATTATATTTCAGTAAGTATAGTACTTTCAAAGTAGCCTGTATGCAGTAAGCTAGTCTATATATTAGCTATATATTTTAATCAATACCACACGAGCAATAGTGTTGTTGGACTCCATGCTAGAAACTTATGGAGTCAAATTAATGCCTTAAAGTTTTGCACAAAAATAAAGTTTTGCAAAACAAAAAAAAAGAATTGAGCAATAAAAAAATGTTTTGCAAACAAAAATAAAGAATTGCAAAGGAAAAATAAAGTATTGAGCAGAAAAAAATAAGTTTTGCAAACAAAAATAATAAATTGCAAAATAAAATAACGTAGTGCAAAAATAAAAATATAATCAATTACAAAACTCAATGACAGCTGTAATCCTATTTTATCTTTGCCACATATTTTTCATGCTCAAACCTACTAAATCATTTGCAACGCTCATTTTATTCTGCGTTTCAGTCAAGCGTGCGCTCACAATACTGGTTTTCTTTTGCGCTGCACTTTTCTGTGCGGTTCCCTTTATGGCACTGGTTTGACGTGGGGGTGGAGTCAAGAAACGGGGGCACGCCCCGCGAAACACGTCATCGGCAGGAGACGCAGATCGGAACAGAACAGATCAAGCCCTGCATCCCAATGTGCATACTATCCACCCTATCCGCCCTAAATAGTATTGAATATTACTAGTGTCACATACTATTTAGGATGGATAGTATGCACATTGAGACGCAGGCAAGCATAGAGACAGAGCGCATTTATTATAATCTGAAAACCACGCCCACCGGGGGAAAAACAATCCAACCGTCTCCAGGCTGCCTTCTTGTCTTTTCTGACTCATTAAAAAAAACAGAACAATGCCTAAAAGGTGCTGTGTGACAAGGCGTACAGCTAACAAGCTAAAAAACCCAGAAATAAGTTTTTATAAGCTGTCGACCCCAAAAAACAAATGTTTAAGGACACAAAAGTGGATACAGGCAGTGAGACAGAGCGCAACGGGTCATATTACTATAAGAAATGCATTGGAGGGGGTCGTAATCGGCGACAACATATGCTAAACAAACCAACAAAAACAAACCATTCATTATTTTTAACCATGTCAAAGAATTATTTCACCTGTCGCCGATTACGTTCCCCTCCAATGCATTTCGCGGAGGCGTGCCCCCGTTTCTTGACTCCACCCCCACGTCAAACCAGTGCCATAAAGAGATCCGCACAGAAAAGTGCAGCGCAAAAAAAACCGGTATCGTGAGCGCACGCTTGACTGAAATGCAGAATAAAATGAGCGTTGCAAATGATTTAGTAGGTTTGAGCATGAAAAATATGTGGCAAAGATAAAATAGGATTACAGCTGTCATTGATTTTTGTAATTGATTATATTTTTATTTTTGCACTACTTTATTTTATTTTGCAAATTATTATTTTTGTTTGCAAAACTTATTTTTTTCCGCTCAATACTTTATTTTTCCTTTGCAATTCTTTATTTTTGTTTGCAAAACATTTTTTTATTGCTCAATTCTTTTTTTTGTTTTGCAAAACTTTATTTTTGTGCAAAACTTTAAGGCATTAATTTGACTCCATAGAAACTAGAAAACTAGAAAAACCTGCGCAAAAATAGAAAAACCTGCGCTTTTACATTGTTTTCTATGTAAACGTGCTCAGCTCGACGAACGTGTTTGTTGCGCTTGCGTAGTAGTTTTAACTTTAAAAAAGGGTCTCTAGACCTGCATCCCAATTTGCATACTATCCACCCTAAATAGTATTGAATATTACTAATGTCACATATTATTTAGGATGGAAACTCATTCTGAACGGCCCCTAAGCTCAGGCTGTGTATATAACAGAAATGGGTCTCAAAACTGATTTGGAATCGACGGGATGCCCTAATAAACATACACATGCACAAACAAATACATTCCACATGCAAATATTGGTTTAAATAATCACCTTTTTTAATTGATTGTTTTTATGGGTTTGTTTTATTATTAAATTAATTATATTTTTAGGTACTCGGCACAATAAGGACAGAGTTTTCAGTCTTTTAGATGTAGCTAGGCCAAACCTATGATCTAAAATATTGTCATCCTAAAATTTAAAGGCAGTTCAAAATTTTCATGTTTAAAGACCCAATTTGTAGAAAATATGTAGAAAATATTTATCTAATATTATTTGTTTTTTAATTCTTTTTTAATCAGTTTTTTTCTAAAATTTTCCACTGACCCCCTAGCACTCCCTTGCGGGACCCTTACATTAGAGGACATCAGATAGGACTACATGTGATTTCAATTAGGCCTACATGCTTAAAGCATTCTCCTCTTCAGCTACACTAGCTACCCAAGATTAGATTACTTATTGAACTAAATGAATGGTTTACATTAATCAATTAAGATAAAACAAAAGGCACCTGATGTAAGAACCTAAAGTATTCTGGATTACTATTGCAAAATCATACATACAGTAACTGGAAAACCAAAAAAAAAAAAAAAAATATTGTTTCTTGAGCAGACAGCTGTTTAGAGGGCTTGCCTTGTCCTTCTTGCTGTCAAACAGGACTGTAAACACCACAGACATTTGTTTCATATTCACATTAAAAGTCAACATATTATGTGTTTTTCAAAGACTCATTCTTAAATAATCAGGCCTACATTCTGTACCCCAATTATGCTTATTGCTTATGGAAGACCAAAGAATGAATGAACTCTAATAAGAATGGATTAATTAATATATGCTGGACTTCTTACATTGTGTATATGTGTTGACTTTACAGCCATCAAATGTTGACACTTTTAAGATTGATTGCACATTAAACTTTAGAAGACAAAGGGAAGATTTCAAATATTCACAAAATTGTAACCATCTTGGTAAATAAAATGATTCTGGACACACTTTAATGTAATAATTTGAAAGAATTACCACATCCTATCTGATCCTATAATCTAATCAAAGTGTTGTCCAAACTCACCTTACCTTTAGCACACCTGTCTGTAAGGGGTGAACAGCTTTTATTTGCTTCCTGTCCCTCCCATTGGGTGCACATGCAGAACTAACTAAACAGGTTAAGGGGACAGGTTAGGGGTCCATCACAGCTGTCGTAGTGAACAAGTGAACCTGACAGGAATATTTACAGCCCAAACAAACTTGTTTGCAGTAGATACTGACAATTATACTGGCCAGTCCATCAGGAACATCATCATATCTTTGTGTCAATTGGTCAGCGAGTGTGAGAACCCTTTCCTGTCTGTGAAGGGGAGTCACATGCTCTGAGAAGCTGACCCCTCCACCAAACCCCAAGGGGTTGCAAGAACTTTCCATCTCTACACTTCCCTGACAAGGCCTTTTTGTGAACTAGGGGATTAGATGCATATAAATCATAATTTGTAATATGTTTGTTTTCTTAGCATGTAAGTAGGTCAGTGGTAGAACTAAGTTCCCTTTTAACATAATACAGTGATGTATAGGTTAATTTCCCATATGTAACAGGTATAGAAATTATACAGGTAAATGTATTGTTTAGTATTCACACATAATTGTTCATTTACATATACCTGATGTGGCTGCCTGATCTAAATGTTTTCCGCTTTAATTGTTCTGTTGTCCTTCTGGGTCAACATAACTTCCTTTTCTGTCTCCTCCTTTTCCCTTTTGCATTGTAACCTCATGGAAGACAGAACAAGGGCAATTCACATCTAAGAGAATGATTGTTTGTTCTTTGTATCAGGAATAGAAGATTCAGATAAACTGCTGCCGAGAATCTTATTGTCCAACAACTCAAAAGCAGAGATTAAAGTATTTCATAACTGGAGTCAATGTTCTTTTGATCTGTCTACCTTGCTAGTACAGGGTTGGACCCCCTTCAGAACTGCCTAAATTCTTCATGGCATAGATTCAACATGGTGCTGGAAACATTCCTCAGAAATTTTGGTCCATATTGACATGATAGCATCACTCAGCTGCTGCAGATTTGTCGGCTGCACATCCATGATGCGAATCTCCCCTTCCACACTACATCTAAAAGGTGCTCTATTGGATTGAGATCTGGTGACTGGAGGCCATTTGAGTTTAGTGAACTTAAAGCAATGTTCAAGAAACCAGTTTAAAATGATTTGAGCTTCGTGACATGAAGCGTTATCCTGCTGGAAGTAGCCATCAGAAGATGGGTACACTGTGGTCATAAAGGGATGGACATGGTCAGCAATAATACTCAGGTATTGTTGCACGAAGGCTCAAGCTCAATTGGAAATAAGGTGTCAAAGTGTTTTTAGAAAATATCCCCGACACCATTACAACACCAACCTGATCCATTGATACAAGTCAGGACTGATCCATGCTTTCATGATGTTTACACCAAATTCTGACCCTACCATCTAAATGTCGCAGAAGAAATCGAGAATCATCAGTTCAGACAGTTTTTTCCAGTCTTCTATTGTCCAATTTTGCAAAATATAGCCTCAGTTTCCTGTTCTTAGCTGACAGGAGTGGCATCTGGTGTGGTCTTCTGCTGCTGTAGCCCATCTGCTTCAAGGTTCGACGTGTTGTGCGTTCAGCGATGCTCTTCTGTTGTAACAAGTTGGTTATTTGAGTTACTGTTGCCTTTCTATCAGCTCGAACCAGTCTAGCCATTCTCCTCTAAACTATCAACAAAGCATTTTTGCCAACAGAACTGCCGCTCACAGGATATTTTCTCTTTTACGGACCATTCTCTACAAACCCTACAGATGTTTGAGTGAAAATCCCAGTAGATCAGCAGTTTTTGAAATACTCAGACCAACACGTCTGGCACCAACAACAATGCCACATTCAAAGTCACCTTAAATCACCTTTCTCTTATTTGTCATATTTTTCATCTTGTAAATTTTTTCCTAAATACCTTTCCTTGTGATTCCATCTGGTGAAGCTGATGGCACAGAAATTATGCTTGTCAAAGGCAGCAGTCACTGTTTTGAAACTATAATGCAGCTTTAATTTTTCATGAAATGGATTTGAATCTGTAATTGATTGAAAACACCTCCATGTTGTGTATTAGGGACCATTTTCAATGTCAAAGCCCGATGCGAGAATGTTTTTGAGCGACGGTGGTTACTCATCTCTGAGCGACAGGGTAATCCCCTCTAACTGAGCCAAAATGAGGAACCCTATACAAACTGCCTTAGTTAATCTACCGGGTTTCCAGTCAGTATTCAGGCTCAGCTGATCCTGTGGCTTTAGAGGTGGATGTGTGAATCACACACTGTCTGTGAGACGTGTGTGGGACGGGGGCCTGACTGAGGGTGGTCTGCTTCCCAAAGGTTTGTTTGTAAAGGGAAAAAATAAGGGGCTTCATATTGTTCATGCTCATGGAGCATAAAGGAACAATGTGAATACGCTTTTGTACAGATTCCAAGATTTAGATTCAAGTTCAAAGCCACCTAGAACAGGTAACAGATTTATGAAGAATCTAGAATGCCACTCAGATGCCTGAAAAGAGTTGAATTGTTTGGATGCTGTGTATCAGCTGGATGGTGTGGGTTCAGACATTGGCAGATCATCCTGGCTGCTACTGGTGGAAGCACAAAGAACATTCCACAGCTGTGAGTCAGAGAGCAGGGGTCACTGATTCAGCCCCATCCGAGCACTGGGGCCTTTTGATTCAAGGACCTTTCCCATGTTACACACATAGACAGATACACTCACAAAACACCATTACAATCTTTGAACACAAAGAGGTGCTTGGGATGTGCCAAGAACATCAGTCAGACTAACGGGGCGATGAGATGCCCATCCTTCACTGAACACAATAACTGACCGCCAGGCAGATAAAAGGATAGAAGATTGAATACCTGGTCTGAACACTTCATATTCATGTTCTTCTGAAGTTCTGACCTACTGTGCTGTCTTGCTGACTGTTGACAATAACCCACCTTGGCAAGTCGGTGTAGCTTTTCACACAGTCAAGGAAAGCAAGGCACCTGATCAAACTCGGTTCTGCGCTCCCATGGATCCTCAATAGGAGAGCGTTATGTCATGAAATAATATTATTCTGCCACTCCTACGTTGAGCGATCAGGTTCGGTCTAGCTCATACAAAGGAAAACAGGTTTCTGGTGTGAGAACGATCCGAGAACATTCAGGGTGGCACGTATTGTGGCAAAGCTGTTATAATTACCTCCACATTTTTGTCAGATTCAGCTCAGGACATCCTGACAGGGGCTTGTGGGGTCTGAAATCCATACTCAGCGGATACAGCAGTGATGGTATGGATGAGGATGATATCAAAACTGTCATGAAAATCATGAAAATAATGAATAAAAAGCAAATCAAACCAAGCATGATAATGAGCTCCACAGGATGGGAACTTTATGTATGTGTGCGTATCTTTTTGGTACTGGTGGATCCGTCACAGTCTGTCGAACATGGAAAAAAAAGCGTTTTTTTTTGTTTTGTTCCTAATTTGGAGGAGGGTGACAGTGGGTGACCAGAAACACCAATAAACACTCATTTTCTTGCTCAAATACCTCCATTCATGCATACCTTTTGCTACTGGTGGGTCTGTGTTAGTCTGTCGAACACAGAAAAAAGTAGGGCCGGGTATTGACGCAAATTTCACGATTCAATTCAGTTGACCCTTTGCAAAGACTACTGTTGCTACGTTCAACAAGCCATGGACTCTTACACCACACATCATGTTCTCACGCAGTGAAAAATACATTGCGGAGCAAAGAAGACACTGACAACGTGCCGACCGACAAGACAGAGCAGGACAGTGTTTCTCAAAAGCATCATAAGCCTAAGTAGATCGTAGAACCATTGGCATTAATGGTCTCTGTGATCAACTTAGCTCACGATGCTTTTGAGAAACACAGCCCAGGCTACTTTTGGTATGAAGCAAAGTCTCAGCTTTCAAATTTTGTCATTTTTTAAAGAAATTTAAACAATAAATACAGTTTCGTGACAAATAGTTGTAGTGCCAGTTCAAGTGGCACGTAAACCAATAGGAATGAACATCAGAAGTTATGTGCGAAAAGACATCAATACACACCATTTTTTAAAGGTGCCCTCGAATGAAAAATTGAATATATCTTGGCATAGTTAAATAACAAGAGTTCAGTACATGGAAATGACATACAGTGAGTCTCAAACTCCATTGTTTCCTCCTTCTTATATAAATCTCATTTGTTTAAAAGACTCCGAAGAACAGGCGAATCTCAACATAACACCGACTGTTACGTAACAGTCTGTGTGTACGCCCCCAATATTTGCATATGCCAGCCCACGTTTCCAACATTATAAAAGGCATTAGACAAGGGCAGCCAGTATTAACGTCTGGATGTGCACAACCAAATCATCAGACTAGGTAAGCAAGCAAGAACAATAGCGAAAAATGGCAGATGGAGCAATAATAACTGACATGATCCATGATAACATGATATTTTTAGTGATATTTGTAAACTGTCTTTCTAAATGTTTTGTTAGCATGTTGCTAATGTACTGTTAAATGTGGTTAAAGTTACCATCGGTTATTACTGTATTCACGGAGACAAGAGAGCCGTCGCTATTTTCATTTTTAAACACTTGCAGTCTGTATAATGCATAAACACAACTTCATTCTTTATAAATCTCTCCAACAGCGTAGCATTACCCGTTAGCCACGGAGCGCTATCAAACTCATTCAAAATCAGAAGTAAACAATATAACAGTATACAATACTCACATAATCCGCCGCATGCATGCCGCATGCATGACGAACACTTTGTAAAGATCCATTTTGAGGGTTTGTGTAAACTTTGTTAAGGCACTGTTCAAGGCAAGTGCGAGCTCCGTGGGCGGAGAGCACAGGGATTTAAAGGGGCCGCAGCATAAAATCGGCGCGTTTATAATGATGCCCCAAAATAGGCAGTTAAAAAATTTATTTAAAAAAATCGATGGGGTATTTTGAGCTGAAACTTCACAGACACATTCAGGGGACACCTTAGACTTATATTACATCTTTTAAAAACATAATCTAGGGCACCTTTAAGTACAAGTCCACCAACGTTCATCTACTAATTTTCCTGTCTGCTTTGTTTGTTGGACAAAATGGCAGAATCTGAGTTATGATTGGTCAGATCGCCTGTCAGTCAAACTCAAACAGTGAATTGCGATGTCTATTCAATTCAATTCAATATCGATTCATTTGGATATATCATCTATAGGTACACATCCTCCGGGTGCTTTTCGCCTTCTGTTTTATAAATACTATGAATTTGGACATACTACTCAGCTCACATACTGTTTTTCGCCAACTAAGCATATTCGGACACAGTGCCATTCTCTTGCTCAAATACTTCTAGTCTACAATTCAGAGTGGGATCACTGTTAGTCTCGCACAGGACGGCAGAAGGTCTGGACACTATCGCGGCTTTCATTGGCCAAGGACCGCCCAAGAGGACGTTTGACTGACCAATCACAGTTCGTTTGGTTCCGAGTCATGTTTAAGGGACGTGAAAATGTAAAGTTGATATCCCTACAATAACAGTGTGCATCTAATAAATTATTCATTCAAGAACGTTATACAAGTTTACTGCAACAATGGAGCCGCGAACTTAACATACTTTTGACGTTTAGTTGATCCTGGTAAGCGCTCATTGCCACAGTTGTAAACACAATGGCATTCTTCTTCTACAAGGAGGTTTGGCATCACGGCATTTGTTTCCAGGCAGACCATTAAAGGGTTAGTTCACCCAAAATGAAAATTCTGTCATTAATTACTCACCTTCATGCCATTCCACACCCGTAAGACCTTTGTTAATCTTCGGAACACAAATTAAGATATTTTAGTTGAAATCCGATGGCTCCATGAGGCCTGCATAAGGAGCAATGACATTTCCTCTCTCAAGATCCATAAAGGTATTAAAAACACATCTAAATCAGTTAATGTGAGTACAGTGGCTCAATATTAATATTATAAAGCGACAAGAATATTTTTGGTGCGCCAAAAACAACAAAATAACGACTTTTATAGTGATGGCCGATTTCAAAACACTGCTTCAAGAAGCTTTGGAGCATAATGAATCAGCGTGTCGAATCATTCACAAAAGATTCATAACACTCCGAAGCTTCCTGAAGCACTCTACTCACATGAACTGATTTAGATGTGTTTTTAGTACCTTTATGGATCTTGAGAGAGGAAATGTCATTGCTCCCTATGCAGGCCTCACGGAGCCATCGGATTTAAACTAAAATATCTTAATTTGTGTTCCGAAGATTAACAAAGGTCTTACGGGTGTGGAACGGCATAAGGGTAAGCCTAATAAATGACAGAATTTTCATTTTTGGGTGAACTAACCCTTTAAAGAACGCGACACACGCGTCTCCCGGACATCCTGTAGAATTCAACAAACCAGATGATGACTTCGAAACTCCTGAAGTGTTTCCAGATAAGTGTGATATATGCAGCAGACGTTCAGCCATTGGTCCGTGGGCGTGCCGTCTGAAACTGAGACTCGATCACTGTAGAGTAACACAGTGCCATGGTTTGTTTTGAATTCGACTCTCTGTAGAGCCTGGGAGGAGAGCGTTTTGGGAAAGAGGTCATACCACCGAGTACATTTATCAGCCAGGGAACATGAAGGAAAGCACCCAGGGATTTCCAAGTGACTCAACAGGCAGACCTCCCACTTGTAACAGCCCCCTTATGGCACAGGGGCTTGTATTTCATGTAAGGCGCACCACACAGTAATAATTACATGGGACAAAATGATCTGAAGCAGAGTTTTATTACTCAGCAGAGCTTACACCATTTTCATCAAATCTTACCCTCAAAAAAGACAGAAAAAGGGTGAGGTACACAGTAGGGGGTATCAAAACCAACTCTTCATTCTGTTTTAAAGTGACATACAGGTCTGTTTCTAGTAATCACACATGTTATAGTCTTATGTTTTGTGGTAGATAGGCCTACTATAAAAGCACAATGCTGTAATATGTCCTAGGTCTCTGTCATTAACCCTGCTAGTAACACAGGAAACTGCTGGGAATAAAAGCCAACGGCGGCCCATTATACATCTGCATGTCTATGGGAACAGCATTATTCGTCAGCAGTAACGACAGAGATACGGCCCTGATATCGAGTATACACCTGGCACAAATACTATGGCTACAGCTCCGACAATCCCAAGTCAACACAGTGGCAGTATTGAAACACCTCCGAGGCAGTCATTTCAAAGGCTTTTCCTGCTTTATTTAAAATAAAATGCTGTTAAATATTGCAGAAAATCGGAAGTCAAAATAAATGGATTGTCTGATTCAGAGGAGACCGTTTCAGAGCGTGCGTTATTTTCCCACGCCTGACCTCTAGTGGTGAAAGTTATCATTCAATCATTAAAAAAAAGGAATTGAAGTTTAATTTGATAAGTAATAATAATAATATTAATAATAAACACCACCGCCTCTTCTTACTTTCAGACAAAAAATATTTTTCATAAAGACCTTGTCTATCTCGGGTGCCATTTTGGGCTTTGGCTAAGGTGAGAACATGCTTGCTACTTTACATGTAGGATGTTTTTCTTTTTAAGGGTTGTGGCGAGGCGGCAGAGTGCTGGTGGGAGAGGACGCGGATTTCAGTTTCTAATGCTTTCCAGAACCTCGGCTCCACAGGTGGAGAATCTTCAGTAGCTCTCACTTCCCGCTTTTAACGCACTTCAAAGGTCTCGTTAGGTCCGCAGCAGCAGGGGGGCTCCAGGGATCCCAACAACTCCACCACCTTAACGGCCTGTTTAGATGGAGAGCCCTGCTGACAGCCCCGGTTCCCCATCTAAAAAATTATAGTCCTGTTTTACAAGAGGGCCAGGAGGGGGGAGGATAAATCTCTCTGGTCCTGGAAGTAGGTTTAATGAGCGCAGGCACACCATCAGCTCCGCTCGCTCCTGCGTTCGCATAGGGGTCACGCGCACCGCATTTTGTTCATATTCAAACACTCACTCATTTAAAGATAAAGATATCTATTTGGGAAAATAAAAAGTGGTCTTTTTGAAGCAAAATAAAACTTTTTTGTGCTTGTAATTGGATGCAAACAATAATAATAATAAAAGAAAAGTAAATCAGAGGACTATAGCTCTAATACATCATATGATGAGTGACTGATAAATTAAAACATGCACAATCTGTTAGCTAGAAGAGCTTCGCTTTCTTCTTCATGTCGTTGCGCTTCCAAAGAGGAAGTCTGTCAAACTCGTGGATCTCCATCCCAAAAATGTCAAAGAATGTCTCGGGAGCCAAGTGGCGCTGGATATAAATGAGGAGAGAAAAAATATAAAGTCATCAGGCATGCGGTCAGCTATGGACAACAAAGAAGGAAAACCTTTTCCCCTCCCCTATTCAATATTTCTATACAACGATGATGATAAATAGGTTACTCATTTAATTTTAATCATATAAAAATAATAGGCGAATTATACATTAAATATATATAATAAATATTAATAATTTGTATCATTATTTCAATATATTATTATTGTTATTTTATTCTACAGAACAAATGAAGGCATTTTGAATATATTTGAAATCGCAGGTTGTTTACCTCCAGTCTCGTCCTGTCCACATCCTTCGGGAGCTTAGTACGCCCTCTGTTGGTGACAGTGAGCATTTCATATGGGTACACCTTTACAAAAGGAGGGATTGTGTTGTTATGGAGAATGCTATGCGAGGCATTTGCCAAACACAATGAATCGCTGAAAGCAAATGGTTGAGGGAATAATGCACGGTCATTACATTCTAATAGGGTACACAAACACCAACTCTTGCCAAAATACAACACTGCAGCACACGTTGCAAGTGAGAAAGTGGGGCATGCAATGGAATATGCGCGAGCCTTGTGTGTGAGAGAGTGTGAGCATGTATTTCCAAAGCAGAAAGTTTGGGTTTCTCAATATAGAAAATAAGTGCTGGATATGACAGAGAGTAATATAGTGCTTTAGTGCAAAATAGATACAGTTGGCAACACAAATTAAGCTGGGGGTGTGGTGTAGTGTGTCCTAGTTATCCCATTCTAGAAACGCTTTTTTTTTTTTTTTTTTTGAGGTTTCTGTGTTTTTGGCATTAAAGGTGATAGAGAGGATTTTTTCGTCGACTGAGAATCCTAAGACTGTTACTGAGTTTTTGAAATGAGCGCATGCGTAAGAACAGCCCCCCTCCTTCACAGCTCACTTCAAAGGAACGCCTCCCAAAACTTGTGCACGAGTATTTGAACACGAGTGTTTACCACCGGCATTCGCTGTGTCGTGTTTTTTGGATTCATTATGTCGGACTCACCGCGGGTAACTCATAATCTGCAGTTGTTACTCCTGTCTCCTGACAAAAACATTGCATGCAGCGCCTGTGGAGTGTGGAAAGTTACTGGAGCGCGCAGCTGCGCACGTCTCTCACAAGGAACGTCATGGCAGTGATTAACAAGCCAGAAGGCCAATCATCGCGTAAACGATTGGCTGATGTTTTTAAAGGATTAGTTCACTTTTAAATATACTTTTCCTGATAAATTGACTCACCCCCATGTCATCCAAGATGTTCATGCCTTTCTTTCGTCAGTCGAAAAGAAATGAAGGTTTTTGAGGAAAACATTCCAGGATTTTTCTCCATATAGTGCATTTCAATGGCTACCAACAGGTTGAAGGTCAAAATTACAGTTTCAGTGCAGCTTCAAGAGCTTTAAACGATACCAGATGAGTAATAAGGGTCTAATCTAGCGAATCGATTGGTCATTTTCGAAAAAAATACAACCGTTTATGCTTTATAAACAAAATATCCCCTTGAACGTACTTTCCGCTTCCGCATTCTTCATAACGCTTACGCTGAATGTCCTACGCCTTCCCTATTCAACTTACGGAAAAAAACTAAACTGGCGCCGCATTCGTTCCGTAAGTAGAATAGGGAAGGCGTAGGATATTCAGCGTAAGCGTTATGAAGAATGCGGAAGCGGAAAGTACGTTCAAGGCGATATTTTGTTTATAAAGCATAAACGGTTGTATTTTTTCCGAAAATGACCGATCGATTCGCTAGATTAGACCCTTATTACTCATCTGGTATCGTTTAAAGCCCTTGAAGCTGCACTGAAACTGCAGTTTGGACCTTCAATCTCTTGGTAGCCATTGAAATGCACTATATGGAGAAAAATCCTGGAATGTTTTCCTCAAAAACCTTCATTTCTTTTTGACTGACGAAAGAAAGACATGAACATCTTGGATGACATGGGGGTGAGTCAATTTATCAGGAAAAGTATATTTAAAAGTGAACTAATCCTTTAAGGCCCTACCTCGTGCACAGATGATGTATATTAATATTATTCCTTTCAGTGCACCTAATAAATAGTCTTTTATCAGTTAGTAAAGACAGTTTCAAGTAATATTGCAAAAATGTATAAAACAAAACATCCTCTTTAGCACCTTTAATAATGGTAGCAGACATCACACTGCATATTTAAAGCTGCAGTATGCAACTTTTGGCGCTCTAGCGGTTAATAAACAGAACTGCATGCTTCTTGCGGAAGAACATAGTAGCCGGAGCTACTTCTCTATGTTTATGTCTACGAAGAGTCACGCAGGTACTGTGCTCCTCCGCTGTGGTACGACTCAAAAAAGACAAAATACTGTTTGCAAAATGGATTCATAATGCTTGTTATATAATGTTTGTAAATTTTGAACACAAAAAAGTTACAGACTGCAGCTTTAAAATAAGTAAATAGTAGGCCTAATAAGTAAATGTCAGAATACTCTGCTAAAAAACAGTCTAAGCTTGTTTGATGGTCTTAGCTGATCTCCCAGCTTTGTGGGCTGGTTTTATAAGTTTTTATACGTAAAAACCAGCTTGGCCACACTGGGAGACCAGCTTAAAACAGTTGAGACCCGCAAACCACCTCAGGCTTCTTTCTTTCCAGCTTTTACTAGGCGTTATGCATGCTGGTGCTCAAAAAACATATGCGTATTTGTATATTTTATGCATATTTGGTACTCAAGAAACATTTCTTTAGTATTAATGTTGAAAACGGTTGCGCTGCTTAATTTTCATATGGAAACTGGGATACTTTTTTTTTTTTCAGGATTCTCTGATGAATAGAAAGTTCAACAACATTTATTGTTAATAATTTTTTGTCATTTTTGATCAGTTTAATGCAACCTGAATAAAAGTATTAATTTACTTTTTTTCTGTAGTGTAATTCATATTTTAACTGTTAGATAAGCTAAAATGACTAATATTTGGTGTAGATTCATACAGTCAGTGTCATATATTAGTCTGGGGGTAAAAACCAGCAAAATTTACTTATTTTATTTATAATACAATATGCAAATTCATCTCTGCTGCAGACATTATATGAAATTCAGCAAATGTCCAGGACTTTTCTTTATGTAAAGTGCAATTAAACAAACATTGGAGTGTTTTTCCTGTCCAAAAATAAAATAAAAAAAGCTAAATCTGTTGAATATTTATTTTCCCCAACGAAATGAATGGGTAACTACGGTCACAGCTTTGCCAACTGTATGTACGGGAAGGAATTATAATGCTGTTAATGCAGCACTCCTACGGACAGTTAACAGTCTGCAATCATGCCGGTTATTGTTTCTTATATTGCTGCTGGGAAAGCATATTAAGTTCTAATCTATTTAATCTTGCCAGTAACTATTAGTTCGGTCCTAAGAGAATCAGGCTTCTGGGTAACTACAGCAACCACTTTAACAAAATATTACCATATGCAACTGTGAAGCCTTACTAACAAGAACCAGGAGTTCAAAATGGCTGAATGATTTTGAAACTCTAGTATGTATTGCTAAAACAGAGTATGTAATGACATAATTTCATAGCATATGGATGTAATGCTAGTTTCGTTCCACACGCTGACCAATATAAGTCAGTCCTCCTGACTGATGAATAATCTTGGTTTTGGGAGAGGGGGGTGATTATTTATTCAACACAGAGAAGCATTTAGAGATGGAAGAGAGAAGAGAAACATAGTTATTTGAAAATATTTGGGATACTTGCTTTATATTCCAACATATTAGGCATAGACATTCCCCTGTCCATTCTTGTAATGGAATCTTGTGCATCTTGGGTGGGCTACAGAACAAAACACATACACGTGATGCCAATGATAAGAAAAGAAAGCAGAAACTGTTTTCAAAAATTCAGAACCTTGGGAAATAGTCTGGATCTAATTCCTAACAGCTATTGCTCTGTGTCAAGTTCTCTCGTGGGAGGTGGAAACTCAACTATCCATGTGACGTGTTCTTAAGGGCGGGTGGGGGGGGGCATTTAACGTATCAAACTCTTGACTGTGCTCTTGTCTTTCCCCGTGGCCATGGCTCAAACTCAGACACAAGCATAGCAATGAGGGCATGAGTGCCATTCCGGTTACATGTAGCATGATTTGACTTCCATATGTGTATGACTGCTGATGCACATGCTCAGTAAACACTGCATGTCAGCCACATACCTTGAAATCTGTATGAATCAGAAAGAGACAAAATTCCCAAATATTACTTTATTATTAGAATAGCCTTTTTTCAGTTTTTAGATGAATTTTCAGTATTAGAAACATTGCGATTTACCTCTTTGTCCTCCACACACGTCCCCATAACTGTTATACTGAGAGAGTTCTGTAGACTGAGGCTGGAAGCACAGACAAAAGAAACTTATTCAAGATGCACTTTAGTTTAAGTTACACTGGCCCATTTGGCCTAATTTATTTTACATGCTCAAGTGTTCCAAAACAGGGCACTGCAGAAATAAGTCACTGATATTTCACACACTTTATGTGTATAATTTTTTTTAATGAAGGAAGCATTATTTGAAAAATTAAGACCTGAAAGAAGACTCTTACTGTATGCTCACCAAGGCAGCATTTATTTGATCAAAAATACAGTAAAAATAATAATGTTGTGAAATATTTTTACAATTTAAGATAACTATTTTCTATTTAAATATATTCTAAAATGCAATTCCTGTGATGGTAAAGCTTTCAGCCTTTCAGTATTCTCCAGTCTCACATGATCCTTCAGAAATCATTCTAATGTGCGGTCTTCGTTTGGGAAGTACACTTAGGGTCTTCGGGGTCTCCACAGACCCCAGGCAACAAAATGCAATTTTGTAACAAAATACTTTTTTTTTTTTTTTTTTTTAAACAAATGTAATTTTACACTGTTTATTAATGTTTTTACTCCATGTTTGTGCAGTTTTTGGAGGATTTATCATATTTTCTAAATTTATATAAATAAATTAACAAATATTTTTTTAAATAGGTTTTTATACAAAAACAGCTTTTTATGTAAAATTCACTTTATACAGTAAAAGACCCACATTTCTAAATTTCATTCATGGGGATAACATGGATAATTTGACATGGTTTAGTGTAAGATTTTTGCCCATCTTTTGGAAAATGCAGTTATAAAAGTAAAAAACTATAATTTTTACCAGTAAATGCTGCAGAGCTCCACTATTTGCTATGTGCTATTTGACTGATTGAAAGACATCTTTTCATAAGTTTTTTTCAGTTGGATTCATATCTAAATATTCTGAAATCACAATTATAACAATAAAGGCTACTTTTTGTCAAAGTTTAGTATTTTGTAAATTTTAGTACATTTTACATAATAAGCTGTTTTTGTATAAAATGTTTTATTTATTTATTTATTTATTTATTTATATAAATTTAAAAGATATGACAAATCCTCCAAAAACTGCACAAATATGAAGTAAAAACATTAATAAACAGAGTAAAATTACATTTGTTTTTTAAAAAACAATTCTTTTGTTACAAAATTACATTTTGTTGCCTGGGGTCTGTGGAGACCCCGAAGACCCTGAGTGTGACCCCTTTTTTTACACTAACATAAAAACAAGATATCACTCTATTTTTTTTTTCCTTTGTAGATCTAGAAAGTGTTAACAACTGTACAAAGTTTCATGTCATTTGGACAAAGAGAACTTTTTGTTTTTATTTGAGCAAACGTCGTTTGGGGTCTGTGCAGACCCCAAAGACCCTATAAGGGTTAATAATGCATTTTATTATTATCAGCGTTGAAGACCATGAAACAGCATTGTTTTTTGGAAACCATGAAACATTTGCCTTTGATGAATAGAAAGTTCAATGAACAGCTTTTACTTGAAATATAAATCTTTTGTAAAATTATAAATGTCTTTACTGTCACTTTTTATCGATTTAATGCATCCTTGCTGAATAAAAGTATTAATTACAGTTTTTCTCAGTCGCTATGGTGCATTTCTCACACCACTGTTTACATTTGCACAACAGTTAGTTCAACCTCCACAACATTTAGTCATTTGTGCACATCATAGTAGCAGTTTCTCATTCCTTCGAACAAATTGCAAATGCTTTTGGACATGCATCAATTGCTTTCATACAACTCTCTGCTGTTTATAACATTATCATTTGCTTATGTCATGTCAGTCAAAATTAACTATACTTGTGAATGCTGAATAGTCATTCCATATAAAACTAATAGTCCTCATTTCATTGCTTGAGTCATTACATACAAAAATGTTGAACTAGTTGTCAAAATCTGTCAAGCAAATTTTACACATTTTTTTAAAATCTTTTTTTCCTGAAAATGTCTCCTAAATTGAACAATTTCTCTCAAGTGAATCTCAACTTTCACTGATGAGAAGGGGTGTGTGAAGCATTAGTTGCAACCAATGATAAGCCACTTCTCTACAGTCACTGTCAGAGGTGAATCCCATAAACCCCCATTTTACAAGCATATACGAACCAAGCAGGACATAGTGTGTACCATTTCTACAATACTGTGACACAGAAGTGGAAGGTCAGCCTCATGGAAGAGGGGTAAGGGTGCGGGGAAGAAGGGGAAGGGGACAAAACAGGGGAAGAGGAAGAAGAGGCCAATAGGCAGATCCCTGATGAAATCAGGGCTACAATTGTGGATCATGTTGTCAATCACGGCCTCACAATGGCTGAGGCTGGTCGAAGGGTGCAGCCAAATGTTGGGAGAACCACTGTAAATTCAATTATTCAAACATTTCGTTGGGAGAACAGGTGTGTATAAATGGACAGTAATTCAGCACTAAACAATCTGCACTGCACTACTGTCATCGTGTCATACATGAAGCTTGCAGTGGGACAAGAACTTGTCACTGTACAATTTACATTTAGACGTACAGCTTTACTGCATCACACATTTAGTGTATTGTAGTGTACAGTAGTGTTACAGTAAAGATTTGCCATATGTACTGCAATATTGTTTACAGTTGTGCACAGCTCTACCCAAAGGGAGTTTATGTTTGTTGCAAATAAGGGTGTATTTTTTCTTTTGCACAATGCTGTGAACAAATTAGAATTGCAAAGAGCATATGCAGTAAAAATGTGAAACATACATATTCAGTGTCTTGTACTCAGTTACCTCACTAAATACAGTAATGTGTAACTTTACTGTATTTTTCAAATGGCTGTGCAAATAGTATATAGTGCTGTCTTGAGCATTTTCAGGTAGTGTCACCAAGATCTGACTTTTTTGCATTACTTTTTTTCTTTAAATCTTACTTACCCCAAACTTTTAAAGTGTATCATGGTTTCCACAAAAATATTTAAGCAGAATAAATTGTTTTCAATATGATAATAATGAATATAATATAATGATTATAATTGAAATGTTTCTTGAGCACCAAATCAGCATATTAGAATGATTACGGAAGGATCATGTGACACTGAAGACATTAAAGGATTAGTCCACTTTTAAATAAACTTTTCCTGATAATTTACTCACCCCCATGTCATCCAAGATGTTCATGTCTTTCTTTCTTCGGTCGAAAAGAAATTAAGGTTTTTGATGAAAACATTCCAGGATTTTTCTCCATATACTGGACTTCAATGGGCACCAAACAGTTGAAGGTCAAAATTAGTTTCACTGCAGCTTCAAATTGTTCTACACGATCCCAGACGAGAAATAATGGTCTTATCTAGAGAAACAATCACTCATTTTCTAAAAAAAAATTACAATTTTATACATTTTAACCAGAAATGCTCATCTTTGAATTCCGGCAGTGTAGACACTGCTAAGTGTATTACTGCCCTCCACAGATCAAAGTTTGAACTAATTGTTATATACTTGCACTAGCATATTGCATATAAAATTACTTCAAACTTTGACCTGTGGAGGGCAGTGATACACTTAGCAGTGTCTACACTGCCGGAATTCTAATAGAGAAGAAGAAGAAGAGAGCTAGTTCAAGATGAGCATTTATGGTTAAAATGTATAAAAATTTTTTTTTTTTTTAGAAAATGAGTGATTGTTTCTCTAGATAAGACCATTATTTCTCGTCTGGGATCATGTAGAACAATTTGAAGCTGCAGTGAAACTAATTTTGACCTTCAACTGTTTGGTGCCCATTGAAGTCCACTATATAGAGAAAAATCCTGGAATGTTTTCATCAAAAATCTTAATTTCTTTTCGACTGAAGAAAGAAAGACATGAACATCTTGGATGACATGGGGTTGAGTAAATTATCAGGAAAAGTTTATTTAAAAGTGGACAAATCCTTTAATAAAATACATTAAAAAAGTTATTGTAAAATGTAATAATTTTCCACAATATTGCTAGTTTTTTTGCATTTTCAATTCAATGCAGCCTTGTTGGTGAGTTTTTTTTTTTTTTTTTTTTTTTTTTTTGGTGAATTGGGTAGTTTTGCATCGATTTATTAAATAAAGGTAAATAACAGATGAATGGCTGAGACTTACCCGATGGAGGCCATTTCGTCCGTATCCAGGCAGAGATGATGTTTTAACTGTTTGGGAGTCTACAGAGGACAGAATACTTTTGTATACTTAATGCCAGATTAAAGCTTTATTTGTTGTGCTTGTTTTCAAAGTTATGTGGCATTATACCTGTGGTACAGTTAGCGTATTGGGAGTCAAAACGCTGGGCGGCCACACTTCGTACGTATCTCTCTCTGTTCATCTCCTTTTCCATCTCCTCCTTCAGAATGAGCTTCCCAAGTCCAGACTGGATCTGCAGTTAAATACAGTGAAGACTTAATATAAGTCATTTTGAATCTCAAGTAAATGTATCTTGATTTAAGAGTGTTTAGTTATTTGAACTGGAAAGCAAGTCAAAAAATACTGAGTAAGAAAATTAATTTTTTTGTAGTGTAACACCCCAAAATCTCTTAAACAGATGCACTGTGTGTTGTTTAAATGAAGTCATTGTTATTCTTTTCAGTGCAAACATGCCATTTAGGTATGTCTGATGCGTAATAATTTCAGTGATTTTGGGTGATAAATCGATTCAGACAGCGTGTGTAAATAATGCTATGCAATGGAGCATAATTTGGCACATACTGTTTATGCATAAGTGGTTGCTTGCTTTGACTAAAAAAATGACACAAGCAATGTGTAAGCATTAATACGCTCTTGACCTTGCTGAGATGTTCTTCCTGAAGTTGTCTGCGCTTTAGTTGCTCTTCCTCTTCTTCGTCCCGTGACCGACTCCTCCCATCTGAGCCTGTACGTCCCGAACCAGGAAAGGATTTTCAAATAAAACCAAAAAGAAACAAAGAAAAAATCTTGAGATGAATGCAATATTGTCATGTCATTGTACCCATGGCGACCTTCAAACGGATCCTCTGAGTTCAGTTATACACATGGAAACAAAGCAATGGAAGAAAAATGACAGCATCACTTGAATAAATAATAATATAAAACCATCATGAATAAAAATAACAATAAAAACATGATCAGACTGAGTGGTGTAATGATTTTTTTGATTGGAAATGTCTTGGATTTATTAGTGTTGGCAAATCTTTGTGTCTGTATGTAAAGCCATCTATTGTGTTCTTTGGATTTACTGCCATCACAGCGGGGTCTAGGGGTAACCCGAAGGAAATAACAGGCTAAATTTACCATCAGCAATCCAAGAGTTCTTCATACACATTGTATTGAGAGCATCATTTAATTCACAAAAGGCTTCCATTAGTTTTTGGTTACTGCAGGGTTACCTAAAGCAGCGAGGGACGGCGGACACGGCCAGTAGTCGGTCTCGATCTTTGCGGTTTCGTCTGGCCGAGGGGCATGGGCAGCAGGGAACTTGGATGATTTGATGATGTCATCAGCAGACTTGCTTTGGGCTGCCAGGGCAGCTGGATCTGAATCGGTATTTTGGGGGAACTGCACTATCAGTGACGGCCTCTCATAGGCTTTCAATAAGTGCAGTGCTGGACAATCAGTTCAAAGCATGACATTACAAGAATTTTTATATGTAAACATGTAAATTAAATATTCTGAAAAATTGTTAAAATATTGTATATGTATTTTTTTTTATTTATCTAGCCTTTTTTTAGTAAAACACCAATAGGGTGTATTCAAAGATAGTATCAAATGCTTTGAATGTCAATGGCCAGTACTGCATATAATAAAGGACTGTATAAAGTGGATAGAGCACACATGCTACTGTTTGCAAATGTATAGATTTTTATTATATTAAGCAAGCAGAAAATGTATAAACTGTAGTTTGAAACCAGTAAATGGCAGAACTGTTCAAAAGGTGCCAATCGGTTTTTTTTTTAAACTATGTGTAGATTTATAGAGAATGCAAGATATAGACCAAAGCAGAGCCATTTGAGGTGTCAGTGAATTTGTTATGGGATCTGGCAGGCTATAACTCCATGCAGTGAAAAGGCAGAATCAAAGTTTTACGGCGGCTGTTAAAGAAGAGTATTTTAGTATCTTGTCGTGGGCGAGTCGCTTGTGAGGAAGCAATAAATAAAGAAAAAGGAAGTCTCCGAGATGAGAAAAGTTTATGATGTCAAATGGTACTTACATGTAAATACAGGATGTGATCATAACATCATAACCACAAATTAATGGATGGATGGAGTCAACACACATAAACAAACATACATAAATATTAAAAATAATAGTCAGAAATCATGCTTGCGCACACACCATAATGACTGTCACCAAAAATGTTTTATGAGATGATAGACAGATAGATAGATAGATAGATAGATAGATAGATAGATAGATAAAGACAGAGATAGATAGATAGATAGATAGATAGATAGATAGACAGAGATAGATAGATAGATAGATAGATAGATAGATAGATAGATAGATAGATAGATAGATAGATAGATAGATAAAGACAGAGATGGATAGATAGATAGATAGATAAAGACAGAGATGGATAGATAGATAGATAGATAGATAGATAGATAGATAGATAGATAGATAGATAGATAGATAGATAAAGACAGAGATGGATAGATAGATAGATAGATAGATAGATAGATAGATAGATAAAGACAGAGATGGATAGATAGATAGATAGATAGATAGATAGACAGAGATAGATAGATAGATAGATAGATAGATAGATAGATAGATAGATAGATAGATAGATAGATAGATAGATAAAGACAGATATGGATAGATAGATAGATAGATAGATAGATAGATAGATAGATAAAGACAGAGATAGATAGATAGATAGATAGATAGATAGATAGATAGATAGATAGATAGATAAAGACAGAGATAGATAGATAGATAGATAGATAGATAGATAGATAGATAGATAAAGACAGAGATGGATAGATAGATAAAGACAGAGATAGATAGATAGATAGATAGATAGATAGATAGATAGATAGATAGATAGATAGATAGATAGATAGATAGATAAAGACAGAGATGGATAGATAGATAGATAGATAGATAAAGATAGATAGATAGATAGATAGATAGATAAAGACAGAGATGGATAGATAGATAGATAGATAGATAGATAGATAGATAGATAGATAAAGACAGAGATGGATAGATAGATAAAGACAGAGATAGATAGATAGATAGATAGATAGATAGATAGATAAAGACAGATGGATAGATAGATAGATAGATAGATAGATAAAGACAGAGATGGATAGATAGATAGATAGATAGATAGATAGATAGATAGATACAGACAGATGGATAGATAGATAGATAGATAGATAGATAGATAAAGACAGAGATGGATAGATAGATAGATAGATAGATAGATAGATAGATAGATAGATAGAGATGGATAGATAGATAGATAGATAGATAGATAGATAAAGACAGAGATGGATAGATAGATAGATAGATAGATAGATAGATAGATAGATAGATAGATAGATAGATAGATAGATAGATAGATAGATAGATAGATAGATAGATAGATAGATAGAGACAGATAGATAGATAGATAGATAGATAGATAGATAGATAGATAGATAGATAGATAGATAGATAGATAGATAGATAGATAGATAGATAGATAGATAGATAGATAGATAGATAGATAGATAAACAACCATACCATGCTGTTTGTAGATTGGTGGTTTTCTATACATGTTAATGCCTTGGTCTGTGAATTAGAAAATAAAGATCTAGTTTTAATAACATTTTTATTGCAGTCTTAGTCTCAAATAAAATGCTCCAATCAACCAGTTATGACAATGATTTGGGGAAAAGCGATGCATATAAAGTATGACCAAAATTTCTGAATTATATGTGGCAGTACATGTACTCAGCATAAGAGGTCATCAAAATCTACCATTAAAAAACAATAAATAAGAAAAAGCATAAATGCAGAATGGAGGGAGAGAGACAGAGCAGAAAAACTCTAGAGAAGAAAAACAGGGAGATGATGCTCCAGCTCCTACCTGGGATGTGGAAATGTTTAGGGGTCAGAGAGAGGGTCGGGGTGGCCGGCCGAGAGGAAAGGGGAGAACTCCGGCCACTGGATGGCTCAGTGCCTCCAAACAAGAAGAGCAGAATAAGCGGGAGAAAGAAAAGAACAAAAAAAGAAGAAAAGAAGAAAAGAAAGAGAATAATGCCGGAATAAATCTTCACTGACGGAAAGATGGACGAACAGAAAAGGGCTTCAACAGAGAGGTGACAGAGAGACGGACTGGATCAGTGCGGGTCGGCCCCACGAAAGAGAACAGGTTTTGAAGGACAGACAGATGGAAAGAGAGGAATGGCTCAGGAAAGCAGCATGCAAATACTTCACAGTCATGAACATGGTATCATTCACCACCACAGTCATAAGGTACACATAAAATTCACACTGTTAGGAAGCCATTGTGTCTGATGCGATATGACTGAATATCCTTTAAAGGGCTAGTTTTTGCCTATATGAGGAAACAAGCATGCGACATATACACGTTCCAAAAAAATAGCGGGCTGCCTACATAGACAGCGTGTGCTCTCCTGCTGTTACAACAAGGCATGCATCTATTTTGCCTATATACACCCTTCACGGAGAAGGCAATCCCACAATGCACTCCAAATAAGTAGTGGTCCCACTTTATATTAGGTGTCATTAACTAATATGTACTTACATCAAAAAATAAGTACAATGTACTTATTGTGTTCTTACTGTATTGCATAAACACTTTCGCGGCTATGCTTTTTGTGCAATTATCTAATTTCTTATTTTGTTCTTTAAATTTTGAGTTGAACATTTCTTGACAGTTTTGTGATATTCATTCATATATTTTCATGACAATCAAGCATATCCTCAGTAATAATAATAATAATAATAATAAAAACAACTGAATTATGCAGAATTACAGGTTATGCTGAGTGTTTTAAAACACAAGTTTCATTTCAGTTAGGATGCAACCTTAGAAGACAGCTGCCTATGTAGGCAGTAAACAGCAAGACAGCTCACTAGATTTTGGAACAGAGTTATTAGTATAAGAATATTAGTAATGTCCAGTGTTGGGGAAAGTTACTTTTAAAATGAATGCATGACAATATTGCGTTACTCCCTAAAAAGGTAACTAATTGCATTACTTAGTTACTTTTTATGGAAAGTAATGAGTTACGTTACTTTTGCGTTACTTTTCTCGTCTTGGCTGTTTGTTTGTTTGTTTTTTTTCTAAAAACAAAAAAGTCCTATTTTTGTCAAATGTAAAGGCCGTTTCACACCAAAGGTGAAATGAATAAGTCTTAAGGCCCGTACACACCGGGACGAATATCGCACGCGTTTATCGTCAGCGTTTTTCGAGACGTTTTTTGTGTTCACACCCAAGCGATTTTCACCGGCGATGCGCCAAGTGAAAGTGCAAATTCACTCCCTGACAGTATGTGGCGCTTGTGCTTAACGGTAGTGCAATTAAACATATGATATTAATAAAGTTAAAGAAGATAAAAAAAAATGCATATATAAAATGGCATAGGCCTACATTATATATATATATATATATATATATATATATATATATATATATATATATATATATATACAGTATAGTCAGAAACGGTAGTGCAAATAAGTCACAATGACAGTAGTGCAAGTGAACGGTAGTGTAAATAAACATATTTATGAAACAGACATTCTCAACTATATTTCTTGAATGTAAAATAAAAAAAAAAGTAAAAATACAGAAATAATACACATCTGTGGCAGAGCACCCATAGTGTGCGTCTCAATCAGCTCTCTACTTCACTAGTCAGGGCACTGATCAGGGAGTCGGCCACATTCATTTACATGGTATACTGATACACGACCTAGGAAGCTAGGGAGCTGTTTGAGATGCAGGGATAGTTTGTAGGGGTCTTCCTCGTCTACTTACTTTCTCTTCGTCGTCTTGTGTGCTCGGCAAGACCGTTTTGTGCTTGAGCGCCACCAAGTCGTGTTTTACTGTAACTTCAGCAGCTCCAGGCACGTGAACAAAAGCGCCAATCTCATTGGTCGGCCAGTTTTTAACTTTTTTTTTTTTCGGGGTTTTTTTTTTTCAAACCAAAAAAACGAACCCGAGGCATTTTTTTAAAAATGACGCTTTTATGCCTTATGTTTTTCGCGTCGGTGTGCACACTCACATTGGCGCCCGTTGTTTAGTCACGAGGCGTTAAACGTCGGCGAAAATCGTGCGCGATATTCGTCCCGGTGTGAACAGGCCTTTAGGCTGAAGGAAATGCGAATTCACGCCTATACAGTAGAGGGCGCAGTTCAAACAAGCCAGCTGTGCTGCCATTCTGGAATATAGAGGAATAGGACTCACATTTAGTCTAAAACAAGTCTAGAATAATCATCCTGTTTACACAGCGCACACAACACCTCTGGACTCCCGATTTCTCTCAACATGGTTACAGGAGAGGTATCAGTCAGTAAATGGGAAAACAAAGTAACTTACATTACTTATTTGAAAAAAGTAACTCAGATATTTGGTAACACGATACTTTACTAGTTACTTGAAAAAAGTAATCCGATTACATATCTTGCCTTACTTGTAATGCGATTTTCCCCAACACTGGTAATGTCACAGTGACTTGGTTAAATGTTGGTTAATAAACTGTCATCAAATGAATCTAATTCTGAATAGTCAAAACACAGGACCAGCATGCATCTGAACTGCCTCAACAACAGCCATGAAGCCAAGACATACCTATGCAGAAAGAATCTGTGGAGAGGACAGAGGGACATTACACACATGAGCATGTGATTAGTAAACTGTGCATTAGCAACTTGCAATTACATGTGCTTCAGTTGCATCTACAGATCAAACGCAGCCCTTGAGCTCATAAGAGTGCCATTCAAGCATTTCAAGTCCAAGACTTGTGAATTTCAGGGCTGCCAAAAGCACAGCTTTACAAGCTAAAAAAAAAAATCAGTTCTCACATTCAAGACATTTCAGCAGGCCTGAATCAGAGGAGGGAGGTGGATTTGTATATACGGAACGATACTGAAACTGAGAATGAGACGAAGAGGTCGGGCAACGGGGGTGGAGAGGCCTTACCTTTGTTATGGGGGAGGAAGTGATGTCGGAAGGGGGAGGTAGGGCGTGTGTCGCTGTTGCTGGTGCGCAAAGAGGAGCAGAGCTTCAGCATTCCTGCCAGCCGCTCAGGGAAGAGGAACAGAGGAGTAGAACGAAGGAAAAAAGAGGACGGAAGGAGCACACATGAGCAGAGGAAGGAAAAAAGCTCAGGAGGAAACGGAAAGCAAGAAAAGGCCATGCGAGGCCACAAGGAGATCTCGCTCATCCATACACTCTGCTGGAATCCTATGGAGGGAGGATTTGGATCATTTCATTTGACTCACCTGGTCTGTGGAAGTGCTGGGGTGACTTTGAAAGGGGGGGTATGTAGTTATGGCGGTGGTAGACCGGAGAGCCGATGGAGCCCTGACTGGTGGATCTCTGAATGATGCGCTCCCTCATGTCATAGCAGCCCTACCGTGCATACACACACAACATAACATAACATGTGAAGGTTCAAAATATCATACACATTCACATTACTAAATGTTTTAAGACATGGTTAATGACATGTACTATTGGCTATACTGTAATAAAATAGCCTCTAACCTCAGCAGACGGGGTGGGAGACAGTGTCCTTGGAGACTGAAACATAACAGGAATAAGAGCTCTATTTAAGGATGCATCAGAATTTGCACTAAAATGTGGAGAGGAGACTGTATGCTAGATAGAGCAGGTCAGAAAACCAAAAAAATTGGATTAGGAATAGGAAAGTTAAATCATGCCACTGTGATTAGGCTTTTTAAGGTCAGAGTGGCTTTGGATATTAGGTAAGTTGTTAGATGAGTGAATATCACAAAACTGTCAAGAAATGTTCACCTCAAAGTCAAAAGTTTTGGATGAAGTCTCCTGCATTTAATTGATCAAAAATACAGTAAAACAGCAATATTGTGAATTATTATTAGAATTTAAAAAACGAATTATAAAAGCATTTTCAGCAGCCATTACTCCAGTCTTCAGTGTCACGTGATCCTTCAGGAGTAATTTTTTAAAGGCGCAGTATGTAAGAATTCTGTTTGCAAGAGGCCTATTCAAAACAAAGGTAGCTTGATGACGCTAAGTTTGAGCGTGGAATCTTGGGACATGTGGTCTTCACCTCAACGGACGGTGCAAAAGAATCGGCATAGGACTCGGGAAGAAATCGTGTTCATGGATTCGATTATTAACGTTACTGTAGTATGAAGCAGAGCAGGACCAAGTGTTGTGGGAGCTGAACGAGGCCGCTGGAGTGATTGCGCAACACACGCCTCACGAGCAGCAGAACTTTTATTATGCCACAGTCGCCGGCGTCGAGTTTCCGGTCAGAGTATGAGGTAACGCAGCTCTGTTTATCATATTAGATACATTTGAGTGTGTTGAAAATGATGTTATAACGTTACTCTGTGCGTTCGCTCGGCGGCTGCTGTGAGACACTGCAGTAAGTTAGATCGATTTTAGAATATCACAATAAATGCTGGATGGCTTGTGTTGATAAATGGCATGCAATTAATTTTAAAACATATTGTATGATGGAGAAAATCTGTATTACTGTTACTAAAAATAAAGCTGCATCTGATTATGCTATGTTAGCTACTTGACAAAATAGTGCTTTTCTCTGAGGCATGGTAAAGCATGGTACATGGTAAAATTAGATTTAAACAATAAGACTAAACGTGTTGAGCTATATAACAATAATTCGTTTTCTGAAATATATCAAAACAGTTGTTCCCTTGTCTATTAAAACGTGTAATATATTAAAACGTCTTTGGTGTTTCCATGGTTTCTACAAAATAAAACCGGAAACCGAGGGTAACGCGGGTATGACGCCATTGACAGGCGACTCCTCACACGTCCCGGAGCCTTGGTTAAAATTGCAATTTTCTCATGATTTACAAATAGTTGCAAACATTTGGGATGTTGTAAGTACTCAACTGAACAAAATATATAACACTGGCCTACTGCAAAATTATTACATATTGCACCTTTAATATGCTGATTTGGTGCTTAAGAAACATTAATTTTTATTATCAATGTTGAAAACAGTTGTGCTGCTTAATATTTCTTTTTTAAGAAATATTTAAGATTCTTTGATGAATAGAAAGTTCAAAAGAACTTTATTTATTTAAAATATTAACTTTTTATAATAGCGCGACCTGAAGTCTTTACTGTCATTTTTGATCAATTTAATGCATCTAATATTCATTTCTTTGAGAAAAAATCATACCGACCCCAAACTTTTGAACACACACGACAATTCTTCATAGACTTAATGGTTTTTATACTGTACAAACTGTATATTCTATCCCCCTACACTTTCCCTACTCCTAAACCTACCCATCACAACTTTTGGCATTTTATGAATTAAAAATAAAAACCCCATTTAGTATGTTTTTAAAGCCATTTGGTTTAGAAGGACACAGGAAGTGTCCATATAAACCATATTTATGTCATTATATACATTTGTGTCCTCATAAACCATATATAGGGTCAATTCAGAGTGATTGGGACACTTTTTGCCATTAAGAAGACTTGGAAAAAGTGTCCCAATCAATATATATATATAGAGGCTTAATTTTTTTAAACAATATGTCATTTCTTAGTTATTACTTGGGACATTTCTTTGTGAGATTCACCCAGCTGTAGCAAGGATAAAGACAGACAGACAAACAGGACAAACATGAGAACACACTCCAGCAGCACACTCTTGCTTCTTTGTAGCCATTAATTATACAGAGTTCTTCCTCCAGCGCTCAAGGGACAGCTGAAGTTTAGTGCCATCTCCATCATAAGCACATTTAGGAGAGAGAAAAATGCAGCCACAGCTCACAACCTGACTGTGTCAGAGTTCAGAGGGAGGTCACTGACAACTTACTGTTTCTGCTGACAGTGAGGAAGGGTCTTGTGGCAGGGTCTGGGAATGTGGACACAGAATTAAAATCACTATAACGTATTATGTCATACGTCATGGAAAGAGTTGCATTTTCTGTGACCCAACATGCATCGCATGATGTTTTAAATTAAATGAATGTAATGAAGGAATCGCACAGAAGCGCTTGCAGCGTCTGTTTTGAATGTTAGATGCTGTCTAATGTCATGATAAAGCCTTAATTGATACTTGACACAGATCAGTTAATTGAGAATGAGCCTGAATCTACATTATTGCCATGGCAGATTTAGAAGCTTCCACAGTTTTCCACTGGGTTTTTGAGTACACACTTCAAGTGACTGTCACTTGGAGATTCTAGAGACTATGAAGTACTTACTTAGAGAGCAGCTTTTCAAATGAGACTGAGAGTACAGACAACGGCCAGTGAGATGAGCGAAACTAGGTGTGAGAGGCAGTAGATGTTCATGCTTATTAAATTAGTTTAGTTTTTGTGAATCAATATGTTAGTTGTGTTCTTATTAGTTTGGGTTGGTAATCCACAAACTAATTGGTCATGTCAGCAGCCTTATTTCTATCCTGCTTACACTTACTGTGGCTCTGCCTCTGGTAGGGCTGCCACCTGAGGCTCTGACAGGCTGTAGGGGAGGAAAGGGTTGAGTTTGGTTACTCTAAAAACTTGTCAGTGACTCAAAAAAAAAAACGTTATGCATTAAAGGAATATTCTTGGTCAGTTGTCTGTTACCTGAGATAATTTTTATTGACACACTGTAAAAAGAACTGTTGATTTAACTTAAAAAAGCAAGTTACCTGGTTGCCTTAAAATTTTGAGTTCATTGAAATTAAAAATTTGAGTTAATACAATGAAGGCGATTGGTTTAATAAACAGAAACGCAAAATATTATGTTATATCTGAACCACATAAATTATCCTAGTTGATTTGACAAAAGAAAAATGTTGTGATAACAAATCATGAGAATATTTTTTTACAGTGCAGTAATATACTTACAATGAATGGCTTACTAGCTAGTGGGTCGCACTGCAAAGAAAATAAACTATGCTTTTTCGAAAGTATAACATGATGTTGTAGCGATATAATTGCTTGCTTCTTTTTTGTGCAGTTATAGCTGCTTTACATGTCAAATCAAACTCATGTCATGAATGTAACCCCTCCGGTCCTACTCGCCCCGCTCCGAGCAGGACTCGAACTGGCATCTCCGGCATGGGAGGTGGGCGCGCTAACAAGGACGCTTTAGCGTCTTTAGCATCAGCCGCTAGTGCACCTCTTGAGATCAGGGGAGTGAGGTTTACTCACACTAGCTGGCCTCCGTTGCACTCACCCCCCTAAACCTCACTCCCATCAGGGTCACGGCACCAACGTAACCCCTCCAGATCAGCTCGTCCCACTCCGTGCAGGATTCGAACCAGCGTTTCCGGTACGGGAGGCAGGTACGCATTTGGGTCTGTCCATAACCATAATTTCCTGCACCTAAAGAAGTAGTCCCACCTCAGAAGGATGATTTAGACAACTTCAAACTTTAAAGCTCAAAAAACAAACATTTTTGATTTAAGTAAGTGCTAACAAAAATGCTGACCCACTTGCTTGATAGGCTTCCATTGTAAATATTTTACTGTAAATGCATTTTCTGTTTGTTTATACACAATCAAAAACAAGTCTAAATTACTGTAACCACAGATGCAGATTTAAAAAAAAGGGAATATTCCTTTAACATGCATCTTCATCACTGCAGACTGCCTGAGATCTGATTATGGTCACCAGGGGGCGCTGTGACACTGCTGTCTCTACACAGAGAATGCGCACAGGCGTTTTCAGGTACAGAAGAGCAATGTTTAATAGACAAAGGGAACCCAAGAGCAGTCACAGAGAATAAAAAAAAACATCTCTCATACATTCTTTTCATGCATAGACATAGCTAACATGTTGACAGGAATACATGCGATGTACATGATCACATACAGAGAAATGAGCAAAAACACACACTTGCTCACATCTGCTCTGTCTGCGGCCTGAGAGCCTAAACCGATAGTGTTTTTTTTTTTTTTGGAAAACTAATGGGATCATGGGGTCAGAGAGCTATTATAGTTACTGTGACAAAGTAGGGACCTGGGGATGGGATGGTATTATAACAAATATGGAGCATTGGGTCTGTCATATAGGAGTAGTCTGTAGAGTCTGTGCCAGAAGGCTAAAGTGGCCAAAACCCAAGTGCAGGTTTGGTAATGGAGACTAGACCAGTGGCTCTCAACCAGGGGACCGGGGCAAGGCCGACTAGACTATACTGAAGAACAGGAATCTTACATGTATAGAGAATGGCTGTTCACACATTTTTAGACAGGTACACTGTCTGATTTGAGGTAAAATGGCTAGAGTTTAATTTTTATGAAAGCCACACCTAGTCCAAAAAAATATGAGAATAAATATATATAAACATAAATCAGAGACATCATGTCTACTCAGCCATATAGTGGCTATATCTATCATTTTAGGTCATAATAGCACATCGTTTGTTAATCAGAAAGACACTAAAAGTTTACGATTCAGGTTACCTCTCCAGGGCTGTGCCTTCCTTGTCTTTCCAGGGTGGAGGAGGTGGAATGGAGAGACTCATAGGATATCATGTCTGGGCGCTCTATGTCATAAATGGCCTTGACTCTGGGAATGGCTGCTAGGTCCTTGTAATCAATAATCTCATTGTCTACTTTTGCCTGGAGGAAGGAGAGGATGAGGGACAGGGGAAGGGGACATATAGGTGGAGAAACACAGGGAGAAAAGGTGTTGATGAGGAAGAGGTCAGGGCACAGGTCAAAGGTCATCCAAAGCTCTCACAAAGGTCATCACACGGGGTGAACACACTGTGGAAAGATGAACGCTGTTGCTGGAGGCATGCTTATGCGAAAAGCTAACCAACTTAACATTTGCTTAACAGACTTTCAGTGTTAATGTAAATTTGTTTACATGCAAAAATGATGCTACAGATGTCAAATACAAGGCGAAGGCAAAGAGTGGAGAGAAGTTGAAACTCCTGTGCTTTTCCTGCATGTCCAGGAGTTTTTTTTTTTTACATTGACCCTGAAGTATACCAGCATCAGAATCCGTTGTGCATTGATTGGTAAGATCTGACAGACTCAGGAAACGATTGGGGGCGCCGATGAGCGGGACTCACATAGATGGTGTGACCTGGAGATCCAGGTATGCTAGAGCCAGGTCTCGAACAGATACTCTCAGACGATGACCTTGTGGGCTGCGGGAGAATGAGATGTTGTATTAGCAATAAGCTGAAGATAACCGACACACATATTCCTAAACACACTCATGTCAGTGGGAAGCTTAAAGGGGTTGCTCAGCTACAAATGAACATTTTGTCATCAGTTACTCACGCTCATGTCATTTCAAAACTGTTTAATGTTCTTTTTTTCCATGGAACACAAAAGGAGAAGTTGTGAAGAATGTTCACAATGCTCTTTTTTTTACAATGGAAGTGAATGGAGACTGGGGTTTTAAACTCCAAAAGAGCACCATAAAAGCATTGTAAAGTAACACTATACACTATCTAAGCTATATTTCACGTCTTCTGAAGCTTTCTGTGAGGAATATGCTGAAATTTAAATAGTTCTTGTTGGTCATATTTCACTTTCATTGCATTGAAAAGTGCAGCTTGGACATTTCGCTAAATATCTCTGTTTTATACAGGAAAAAAACCTATGTGAAATCTGTGACTACATACATGTAATTTGAATGTTTTAATGTTTTTGGATACTTAATTGCATGTTAATCACAATTAAATGAAAATGTATTATAGTTTAAATGTATATTGTGTGCTGTCACCCACCTAAGTAGCACATTATACATAATTTCATAATTCACTGTTTTCTTTGAAATATGGTTAAAGTGCACTTCTGAATGTACTGACTGGCATTTACAGTAAACTAAAACATAATTCAATGTCATTTCTATTGATATTTTCTATCTAAATTATGTCATGTATTTAAAAATATGTCTAATTACACAAATTATGACATTGCAATTTAGTACTGATTTAAAATGTTAAACTTTTAATTTCATATTATTACAAAGTGTACTTTTTATAAGTGTGTTGTTAAGAAACAAAATAATGAAAGTACTCTCTATATGTGGCCTTTTAATTAATATTATACAGTACCTGCAAGTTTATATATACAGTTTTATAAAAATATTGAAAGTACACTACATGTGCACATTCAGCAATTAAGTGCACTTCTTTTACACAAGGAAAGTCATACAGGTTTCAAAAGATATGAGTATGAATGACGAGAGTAAATGATGACAAAAATTTTATTTTGGGGTAAAGTAGGCACATTCTTGAGCTTTCATTAAGCAAAAATTAGAAAACCACAGGATTTCCAGCACTTATATATCGCCTCATACTCCAACGCAAGCCTTCCCAAGATGCATTCGGTTTCATATCATACAATCAGTGCAGCCAGTGCAGCCAATCCCTCAGATATGACTCTTGGTCAAATGTCACCAAAAACACCTGAATTGGACAATCTTTAGGAACAGTATTCCGTATGAGAGGCCAGTTATGCTACATGGTGAGCTCATATCTGAGACCGTTCTGCATGAAGAGTCAAACAGCCGTCATTACTGTAATGGTGAATGGAGCCCTGGAGGGCTTGAGCCACATGCCTGCAGCAGTGAAAAGCGCAATGATTCACACACAGGCTGTTATGGGGAAGTTGGCGAAGGCGGAAAGCCCTCTGCTGGTGGGTGACTGCAAATGCAAGAGCTGCAAAACACATTCAGGGGTTCCCCCACTCTGCTGCCAGAAGCAGAATACAGTACCTGCCTTTCTGATTGGTGCAGAGAGGTTACTGAGGGTGGGAGGGGCTGTGAAGGGAGGAAAAGGCATCGCAGGATATGACATCACACTCAACAAAACACTTGAATCATATACCTTAGCCAGCAGTCATCTAACTCAAGCACTGCATCCATAGTCATCTACTCGCAGCCTTGCTTGCTATCCTATGCATGCGGGCAGATCCTAATTTCAGGTTTTGTGGGATATAAGGTTATTTTTGTGAAATTATAACATCTCCATGAGGATTATAACCTTAAAACTTGCAGGAGGAGAGAGCAAGCATATTCTTATTGTGTATGTGTGCTGGTTCACTCTTGCTGAGGGGGGTACCAGTCAAAAATTTGGAATATTTTAAATTTTTTGTTTTTGAAAAAAGTCTCTTTTGCTCACCAAGGCTGCATTTATTTGATCAAAAATACAGTAAAATTGTGAAATATTTTTGTTTAAGTAAACACAACCTTTGTAAGCATGAGAGACTTCTTTTAAAAACATTAAAAAAATCTTAATTATTCCAAACTTTTGACTGGTAGTGTACAGTAATTTAACTAATATGAAGCTAATAAAACACACAGCAGTTCAGTCTTGCTTCGGAGTAAAGCAGGACGGTTGTTGGAGGAAGCTGTGTTAGCCGAAAGCATTGCAGTTTGGAGGGAGTGCAGAGCAGAAGACTGCAAACCTCACGACTGCCCAGGGGACGCAGGCCCAGTCGAGAGCCACCTGGGCCCCGGCTCTGAATCTGAGACTGGGGGTAAAAGATATCAAACGGACTGGGTTTTCCTTTAGGATGTTGCCAAGCTGCCTAAGGAGGAGAATCACAACAGAATGGACAAAATACTCACTGACAAACACACACATACACTCACTAGAGCACCTGAGACTTAATTTTAACTTTGGAGTCACTGGGGGAAGTTTTGAAACATGCTTTGAAGAATGTGAGCATTTCAAACATCTCCCAGGGTTTCGTAGACTGTTGTTTTTGGGATGTAGATGTTTTTTCTGGGAACAATATGAGGGAGGAGCTCAGCAAAGTTTTCTCTTCCAGAGAGAGAGACAGGGCTGATTAAGTGACTGACTGGCTGACAGTAAGTGTTTAGATAGATAGATAGATAGATAGATACTCACTCTGTACTTCTCTTCCACTCTACTGTTGTTCTTACAGTCTGGATGCCATACTGTAGAACCTTTGGGAGATAGAAATCAAGACAAAATATGTGGGTGGGGTATATCAGAATTATATTACCACATGATTTCCCCCCCTATTACAAATTGCACATTCCAACAACACATTTTCTTAATTATAGTGTTGACCTCATTCATGAAGCTCAACCAGTCAACCCTGTTAAAAAAGTCACCAAATGGTCAAATATTTTTCCTTAATTTATGGGAAATAATACTATTATCCCATCTAATTATTATGGGATATATATATATATATTATATAGTATTATATGTGTGTGTGTGTATGCAAAAAATTCAAACCCCATGAACAATGAACAAAAAATAAACTTAGCTCGACTTTCAACCCTGTTACCAAAGTTATCATAAGAAAAATATCAAATAAATATTTTTTTCTCTTAATTTATGGGGAAAATAAATACATACATAACTATTTATATATATATATATATATATATATATTTTTTTTTTATTATGCTAAAATAACAAAATCAGCTGTATTTAGACAAGTCAAAAATTATGGCAACTGTATTAAAACAGCTGTATTTGGACTTGTCTCAATGATAAAAGGGTTACAAAAACTGCAATACCCATGAGCAATGAACAGATAATAAAACAACTCATTTAATATTTATTTTGACTTTCAACCCTGTTACCAATTTATTGTAATAAAAAAATAATCAAACAAATGTTTTCTTTAATTTACAGAAAATATCAATTTATCAATAATGACTGTTTTGTTTTATTTTATTTTACTTACTTTTTGAAAAAATAACAAAATAATCTGCATTTAGACAAAAAAACATGAACAATGAAGTGAAACAACAACAACAACAACAACAACAAATCGAGCGCAGCGTTAGTTCAGTCAGGCCACGTAGGCATAGTGCCGCGACCAGCTGACGCGGTCAGCTGTCAAATCGCTCCAATCATTACTATTCTCCTATTAGACACGGGACATATATACGTGGCATCGCTGCTCGGTAAGTATGCTCAAACTGCTCGCAACCCTCCCTCCCTCCCCATTATAAGCATGAGCATATTACAGTGCACCTTCTGGTTGTCGTCTTCTTTTGTTCCAGATCACTACCTTTAAAGTCAATAAGGCTTCAAGTCCCGGCCGGCATGGACCTCACTGCTGAGAGACACTCATCCTCATAACCAAGCTACAGTATAGACGTCCTACTGCCATATCTACATGATACCACGTTCGCTCTTAAAGACATTACTAGTGTCTTAATTGTCTGTGTATTTCCAAGCTGATGGTTCCGGGGGGTTAATGTTAAAGCTCTTGTATGTCCAATTAATTTTGGAGCAAGAACCCCCGTAAGGAACCATACCGCCAAAGATAATTGTGTTCAATAAACTCAGTAACTTCCCAAAGTGGTCCTGTCTGAACTTAGTTTGAACCCTGTTACCAAAGTTATCATAACAAAAAATAATCAAACAAATGTTTTCTTTAATTTACGGAAGATATAAATTTATCAATAATGACTATTTGATTTTATTTACTTTTTGATAAAATTACAAAATAAGCTGTATTTAGACATGAACAATGAACGGAAAATAAAACAACTTAGTTTGACTTTCAACCCTGTTACCAAAGTTATCATAACAAAAAATAATCAAACAAATGTTTTCTTTAATTTACTGAAAATATAAATTCATCAATAAAGACTATTTTATTTTATTTTATTTTATTTACTTTTTGATAAAATAACAAAATAAGCTGTATTTAGACATGAACAATGAACTGAAAATAAAACAGTTTATGGTCTGACTTTCAACCCTGTTACCAAAGTTAACGTAAGAAAAATGATCAAATAAAATTTTTTCCCTTAATATATGGTTAATATAAATATATAACTAATATTTTATTTTATTAAAAAACAGCTGTATTTAGACAACATTATGGCATTAAGCAATGAACAGACAATAAAAAAAAACCCTCATATAATATCTAGTTTCAAGGGTAATTTTGTAGAATTTTGATGAAGCTTCAATCCTCTGTACTAAATGTAGCATTAAATTTTGTGCTCACCCTGTAGGTACATCTCCTCTCCCTCCGTGAACATTTGATTGCACCTGCTGCATCGTGCACAGCTTGGATGGTAGTGCTTATCTCCTGCCTGTGAGGGGGAAAAGGTCAACATTCAGAGGTCAACAGATTTCACAAGAAAAAACATTCCAGTGAGACACAAAACAGACATGTTCCTTAACAGCTGTGGCAAAGCAGAACAGTCTGCGGGGGACAAAACAGGTGTGCAGTCATTTCATTGCACTTCACTTATTCTAAAAGAAGGCGTGTGTGTGTGTGTGTGTTCTCAATGAATGAAGCTCTGTTAAGATCTGCAGAGTCACTGTCTGCAGCACACTATCCCGTATTACCTTACCCTGCCACACAAATAATACCTTCCTGACCTCCGGATGCTTCCAGGTCAAGAGAACAATAGCAGCATAAAGGCATTCACACATACACATGCTTGCTTGACAGACATATTAATGTATAAATATAGATTTTATTTTATAGTTTTAGACAGCTGTGTAATGTTGCATACAGGATTTGAACCTGCATCACCCTGCTCAACATTTCAGAAGCACGTGCTCTAACCACCGCAACACGGCCCGTCAGCAACAGCTAAGAGCTGGAATGCTGATATCAGAGAGCTGGGAGGTTCACTGCAGTCTGTCAGTCTTTTGACTTCTGGAAGGTCATTCTCAATCACAAGCAGAAACATCGAAAGTTGATCACTGGGCATGACCACATGGAGCCCCTGACAACGATTTAGGGGTTTCAGACATACACTACTGTCAGTAAGATTTTTCAAAGAAATTAATACTTTTATCCAGCAAGGATGCATTAAATTGATCACATTGCAGTGAAGACATTCATAATATAATAAAATATTTCTTTTGCTGTTCTTTTAATTGTTCTATTCATAAAAGAATCTTGAATGAAAAAGCATGGTTTTCACAAAAATATTAAGCAGCTGTAATGTTTATAAGAAATGTTTCTTGAGCAGCAAATCAGCATATTAGAATGATTTCTGAAGGATCATGTGACACTGAAGACTGTAATGACTGCTGAAACTTTTCTGGTCACGGGAATAAATTACTGTACATTTAAAAAAAAAATGAATTAAATTAAACTAATAATATTTCACAACATTTCTGTTTTTACTGTATTTTTGATCAAATAAATGCGGCCTCAGTGAGCACAGGAGACATCTTTCGAAAAAAATCTTACTAACTCCAAACTTTTGAATGGTAGTGTAGTGTATATAACGGTCACAGCTCAAGGTCCAGTACATTCCACATAATATACATATGATTGTGTGTGTGTGTGTGTGTGTGTGAGTGAGGTCATCACTCTAGGTTATGTAGCGCACAGCTGTAAGTCATCTGCAGTACTGTTACATCATTCTGCTGCTTTCAGTTAGCTCTGGGAATGCTGATGAGCCCTGCAGTTCTGACATCTCTCTCATTCAAAACCTGCTCAAAATCCTCTTTTTTGAGACTTTGATTTCTTTATTTGTTAAATATTCTCTCCTTCTTCATTGTTTTTACTTTGTAAAAGCATAGTTTACGCCAAAATTGATTTACTGAACCTTGTGTTATTTAAAACCTCTCTTTCTTCTGTGGAACACAAAAGAAGAATATTCTGAACTCTCTTTTCCATATAATGAAAGTGAATGAGCAGTGCCACCATAATCAAAACAGTGGTCCATACTTGTCCAGGTCTTGTCAATGTGACGGCTTTGCATGTCAAACAGACTGAAATTTTGTCACTCACTGCTAATTTTCGCTCTTCAGAAGCTCTAAAATGAACTACAAAAATCATAGAGGCTACAAAATAAATGGAAATTGATTATTTTTTGACAGTAAACATCCTTGATTCTTGCATTTCTCATGACCATATGATCACAAATTAAATTCGGAGTGTCTATTTACACTAAGTGCAAATAGCGTCCCTTATTGGCTATTTACGCTTGCTCTGCCCACCAATGTCTGGTTGGGCCACTCAAGTATTAAAAAAGATGCATGGCAATCAAGATTTTCAGTGGTATATGCAATATCGAGTAAGGCTTGCAGATCTGGCTTTTAACGAGCTCGCATTTATTTTCAATAAAAATGAAAATAATGTTCTAAAAGTGGAAATAAACTGTGAACGAGTGTTTAATAATATTAAAAAGTGTTTACTGGGAAGGGTTAGGGGGAGGTGGAAGGAGGGTTTTTATTCTCCCAATAAGGCAGCATCCATTCAATAATTTTAAAGGTGCCCTAGATTGAAAAATTGAATTTACCTCGGCATAGTTAAATAACAAGAGTTCAGTACATGGAAAAGACATACAGTGAGTCTCAAACTCAATTGTTTCCTCCTTCTTATATAAATCTCATTTGTTTAAAAGACCTCCGAAGAACAGGCGAATCTCAACATAACACCGACTGTTACGTAACAGTCGGGATCATTAATAGGTACGCCCCCAATATTTGCATATGCCAGCCCATGTTCCCAACATTATGAAAGGCATTAGACAAGGGCAGAACGTCTGGATGTGCACAGCTGAATCAACAGACTAGGTAAGCAAGCAAGGACAATAGCAAAAAATGGCAGATGGAGCAATAATAACTGACATGATCCATGATAACATGATATTTTTAGTGATTTTTTTAAATTGTCTTTCTAAATGTTTCGTTAGCATGTTGCTAATTTACTGTTAAATGTGGTTAAAGTTACCATCGTTTCTTACTGTATTCACGGAGACAAGAGCAGTCGCTATTTTCATTTTTAAACACTTGCAGTCTGTATAATTCATAAACACAACTTCATTCTTTATAAATCTCTCCAACAGTGTAGCATTAGCCGTTAGCCATGGAGCACAGCCTCAAACTCATTCAGAATCAATGTAAACATCAAAATAAACACTGTACTTACATGATTAGACATGCTGCATGACGAACACTTTGTAAAGATCCATTTTGAGGGTTATATTAGCTGTTTGAACTTTTTGTTTGAACTCTTGTTGTTTAAGGCAAGCGCGAGCTCTTGGGGCATGGAGCACAAGATTTAAAGGGCCACACACCCTGAATCGGCGCATTTCTAATTATTGCCCCAAAATAGGCAGTTAAAAAAATTAATTAAAAAAAATCTATGGGGTATTTTGAGCTGAAACTTCACAGACACATTCTGGGGACACCTTAGACTTATATTACATCTTTTTTAAAAAAGTTCTAGGGCACCTTTAATAAATATAATCATATATATACTCTATGATACTATTGCATCCTGTTAATGTACAAAAATACTGAGGTGCAAATAGCATCTGCCAATATACAGTATAGATAGCATAAAATTACTATTTACTCTTATTGCAAATAACTGATACTTTTACATGGTGTAAATAGAATCTATCGCTATTTTCACCTAGTGTAAACAGCATATCGCTAAGAAAATTCCTGCTATTTTCACTTAGTGTAAATAGCATCTACAGCTATTTGCACTTGCTGTAAATAGGATCTATCACTAAGAAAATATGCTATTTTCACTTAATGTAAATAGCATCTGTTGCTATTTACACTTAGTGCAAATAGACGCTGCCAATTAAATTACCATCTTTTGTCACATAAAGTTATTTATTGGCTTCAGATAAATTGGAATATAGCACTGGACTACTTTTTAAAACATTTTATGATGCATTTTGAAGCTTAACAAAGTGTTGCCAGAACATCCTTCAAAATATCTCCTTCTGTGTTTCACTGAAAAAAGAAAAATCAAAAGGTTTGGAAAGGCATGAGTGAAATTGTTAATTCCTCTTTGAAATTTAATCCATATGTTCACAGGAGCTATACTGCACCAAAATAACATAAAGCTTTGTTTATCTTGCTTCTCATACGGGCAAACAATTCACTTGTTTTGTTGTTCCTCTATCAGCTGGAGCTCTGTACGCTAAAGAGGGAGTCGCCCATTTGGCTCCTCTGCAGGGGAAACATCCCATGGTCCTCTGCTGTCTTGAACTATGAGGCAATGCAGCTGAAACGCATGATTTCACACAGATGTGACCCCTCGGCTCCCGGGCCTCCTCGCCATGGCAACAAGGCCATGCAACAGTTTTCCAGTAAACAAACCAGAATGACAACATGTTCAACCTCTGTGAGTAGCACTCTGTCTGAGAGAGACGGCTGCCAGTCATTTCCTATTGCATCAATAGAAGCAAACACAGAAAACATAGAGCACCAAACTCTGGGGCCAAGAACAGTCCACGCCTCTGCTTCAGCCCAGATGGAGGGGTGTGGACTGAAGACAGAGCCAGAGAGAAACAGCAAGGGGAATAACGACTGGGGGATGCAAAGGGGAAACAAAAAATCTGGGAGAAAGAAAAGAGAGAAAGTGCTTGGATATATAACTATTATTTTGGATGCTGGTTGTTGATGTGCGACTGCCACCTTAACCAGCAAGACTCAAAAGATATTTAGATCTAAATGTAAGATTTATGTATTTGAATTGCATATAAAATTTCCCTCCATTTGGATTATGTGATGCATATTTGCCAGTCATACATAAATTAAACGGATAAGAATTGGGTAAGATTTCAGTAAGAGTACTAAAAAACTGAATGCGTTTAAAGGGTTAGTTCACCCAAAAATGAAAATTCTGTCATTTATTACTTACCCTCATGTCGTTTCACACCTGTAAGACCTTCGTTCAATCTTCGGAATACAAATTAAGATATTTACGGCTCAGTGAGGCCTCCATAGGAAGCAATGTCACTTCCTCTGTCAAGATCCATAAAGGTACTAAGAACATATTTAAATCGGTTCATGTGAGTACAGTGGTTCAATATTAATATTATAAAGCGACGAGAATACTTTTGGTGCGGCAAAAAAACAAAATAACGACTTATTTAGTGATGGCCGATTTCAAAACAATGCTTCAGAAAGCATTGGAGCATTGTGAATCTGTGTGTCGAATCTGCTGTTCGGAGCGCCAAAGTCACGTGATTTCAGCAGTTTGACCCGAGATCCGATTCAATGATTCGATACACTGATTCATTTGTGCTCCGAATCTTCCTGAAGCAGTTTTTTGAAATCGGCCATCACTAAATAAGTCGTTATTTTGTTTTTTTGCCGCACCAAAAGTATTCTCGTCGCTTTATAATATTAATTTTGAACCACTGTACTCACATGAACTGATTTAAATATGTTTTTAGTACCTTTATGGATCTTGACAGAGGAAGTGACATTGCTCCCTATGGAGGCCTCACGGAGCTATCGGATTTCAACTAAAATATCTTAATTTGTGTTCCAAAAATTAACGTAGGTGTTACGGTGTGAAACGACATGAGGGTGAGTAATAAATTACAGAATTTTCATTTTTGGGTGAACTAACCCTTTAAAATACACACCAGGTATGTATATATATTTATCATCAATAAATCCTATTTGTTATATATCTCATACATTTTAACTAATTGAATATTGTTTGTTTCACAGCTAGCCATATTTTAACTGAAAAAATTGGTTTTCACAATGAACAGATTTATGCTGATTCAAAGCTATTTGAATAAATGCATTTTAAAAATATAATTATTTAAATAAAATCAAATAGGTGCAAATAGTTAATAATAAACTATGCCTTGATTTTAGTGCAGAAATCTTTCGGTTTAATTTATGCATGACTGAAAAACGCATTAAGTTTATTAGTTTATTAGTATTAGTTAAAATTGTGTAATTCAAATGGATGGGAATTATATATACAATTCAAATATATAAATCTTAAATTTAGGCCTTAACATTTTTTCAGTGCACATCAAAAGCACCATACTGAAATAAATAAATAACAGCTCAAGGGGCCGTTTTTCTATTACACTGCACTTCTTTTCCCTTGTTTTTCAATGTAAACACGCGATAGACGAACGTCTTTAACTGTTGCACTCGTGTCTTTTGCAGCATCACGCACATGACATGGCGTTCTAAAATGCAGTGATCAAGTCAAAAATAGTTCAACTTTTCTAGACCTTGCACTTTTTTCATTCCACCATCCTGTGTCTCATGTTTTTAACAGCAAAAACACATTCTGTGTGAACCGCTCTAAGGTGATTTGCTGGTCTTAGTTGGTTTCCAAGTCTGTCTAAAATGGTGCTCAGATGGTCTAACTGTCTCCTAGTCTGGTTAAGCTGGTGTTCAGCTAGTTTAGCTAGTCAGCCAGCTGGTCTACTAGTACCGACATAAGCCCAAAATTGGTCTAAACTCATCAAACCAGACCAGCTTGCCAAAGCCAAGTGAGTAGACCAGGTTGATCACCGCATGGTCCAGGACAGGAAGTTTTTGCTGGTCTTTTCAGTAAGGTTGCTATCATGTGTAGTGTGTGTGTGAATGAATGCCAGTAGGAGTCATTTTTATCTGTAGTCAGTAAAATGACAGTATTGTGTTGCCTGACTCACAGTATGTATTGTTTTTTATATGTTCTCTCTCAGCTAAACTAAAACACTCCACTCTACAAACCTTCACACTGAGGAAAGAGTCAGACAAGTGAATCTGACAAGGTGCTGTTTGCTGAGATATTGGCCACTATTACAGCAAACCGAAAAACGACACTCTCTGAGAAAGACCCAACAGTCACAAACCGCAAAAGACAGAGAGAACACATCCAAAAGAAAAAGAAAAACACAAATGAGATCTCTTTAACATAACAATTACTTTTCCTAGAAAGCAATGAGATTAAATGGAGACCAAATAAAGACTTTTACTTGAGTTTCCCAGATAATTCTCTTTCATGTGTCTCCATAGAGGCTCAGAAAAGATCATAAATTGTGCTCATTTAATACTTACGCTATCTTTTGAAAGTTTGGGACCAGGTACGATTTTTAAATGTTTTTGAAATAAGTGTCTTATGCTCACCAAGAATGCATTTGTATGATCAAAAATACAGGAGAAATTTTAATATTGTAAAATATTATTACAATTTAAAACAACTGTTTTCTATTCAAATATATTTTAAAATGTCATTTATTCATGTGATGGCAAAGCTGAATTTTCAGCATCATTACTCTAGTTTTCAGTGTCACATGTATCAATAATAATATCCTGATTTGTTTCTCAAAAAACATTTCTTATTACTATCAATGTTGAAATCAGTTGTGCTGGATTCTCTCAGGATTCTGTATTGGATATAAAGTTCAAACGAAGGCTTTTATGTGAAACCGAAAGGCATTTATTTGAAATCGGATTGTCTTTACTGTACCTCTTGATCAAATTTTGATCAATGCATCCTTGCTGAATAAAAGAAATATTAACTTCTTCGAAAAAAATAACAACCCTAAACTTTTGAATGCAAGTCTGCACTCAAAAGTTAAAACTCCACATAAAATTCTATTGAAACCAAATTATGTGAGCTATGATATCTATATTCATGTTATAACTATGTAATCCTACTCTGTCATCTATTTTTATTTTCTCTTTTTTTTTTAAATAAAATTTAGAAAAAATATCTGTGACAAAGTTACTTAAAGGTGCTAAAGAGGATGTTTTGTTTTATACATTTTTGCAATATTACTTGAAACTGTCTTTACTAACTGATAAAAGACTATTTATTAGGTGCACTGAAAGGAATAATATTAATATACATCATCTGTGCACGAGGTAGGGCCTTAAAACATCAGCCAATCGTTTACGCGATCATCGCGTAAACGATTGGCCCTCTGGCTTGTCAATCACTGCGTGACGTTCCTTGTGAGAGACGTGCGCGGATTGGCCCTCTGGCTTGTCAATCATTGCCATGACGTTCCTTGTGAGAGATGAGCGCGGCTGCGCGCTCCAGTAACTTTCCACACTCCACAGGCGCCGCATGCAGTGTTTTTGTCAGGAGACAGGAGTAACAACTGCAGATTATGAGTTACATGCAGTGAGTCCGACATAATGAATCCACTAACACGACACAGCGAATAAACACTCGTGTTCCAATACTCGTGCACGAGTTTTGGGAGGCATTCCCTCGAAATTCTTACGCATGCGCTCATTTCAAAAACTCAGTAACAGTCTTTGGTTTCTCAGTCGACGAAAAGATCCTCTTTAGCACCTTTAAAGGTCTTGTGAACCTCAAAAGAACAACTCTGTGCAATTTCCCTCTGGGCATCTGGTACACTTTGGACGTGTGTGTATGTGTGTGTGTGTGTGTGTGTGGTGAGATAACGCAGGGCCAGCTGGTGCGGCAGACTTGTCATTTCTGGATAGTGTCATTAGACACTTATTGGTGAGGTTTAATGAGAGTGAAACTTCATTGCAGTTAAATAACTTATCCACGGTTGACATATAGAAGCTGACAGCTCAGAGTAATCTAGCTAAAATAAGACTGTCTAACAAAATAGCATGTGTCTGTTCCCAGTATTTAATAGTACACAGAAAACAAACTGCTAACTGCAAAGTCTTGATTCTAGTCATAACCAAAGATAAAATAACAGCGTTCCCCAGCAATGTTTATAAGCACTATTCGTCCCTCATCAAATCTGAACGGCCTCCTTGGCCCAAACGCGATGCCATCTGCAGACCAGCGGCATCTGTTGCTTTCAACATTACACTGAGATTCTACAAATCTCTGCTTGGATTTATATAGATGGTGAGCTGGTTTTGATCTCCTGTGGTCACACATGCATAAGATTCCAGTGCACTTCCTTTCCACCATCTGTGGTTGCACAGATCCCCATAAATACAACTAGTCTACTTGAGTGTGTAAGTGCAAACAGACTGTGTATGAGAACCAATAACTAACAGACTGTTGACAGGTCAGTATAATCAGGATGACAAAGCTTGACTGTGATCACCCAAACAGCAAAGAAAAAGGCTCTGAAGTATATACGCTCTGTTGATAAACACCATTAACACGCTTGTATTACATGTACCTCCTAAAACTGACCAGAACACACATCAAGACATAAAAAATGAGAAAGTATCTAACCATCTCCACTGAAACAGTTTAGAAAGTTTACCTCTGGCAGGCTGCTCGTGTGGCACCCCAGCCCTGCGACCTTGCAGTTAAAATCACTTTTATCACTTACACCCTCTTGTACAAGGGTACTCCTATATTCCCCTACAGTTCCTTACGTTTCCCCTCTGACTTTTCTTGAGAATTTTCCTAAATTTGCCCCCAGCCCAACCCTCTCTATCTCACTCCTCTCCCACCCTATCAGAGGGGCCTGGCCTCACAGGGGCGGCCCCGTGTACAATAGCTGGGCGGGGCCTTGGAATCCACCCAACAGAGCTGTTTTGCTCTATTCCCAGAGGGTCCGTGTCAGTTCTAAAATGTTTGATGAATGGCCCAATGATGTAAGTGCAGCTATGTTCTTGATTGTTGAGATGTGTGTATTGACATGGGTCAGACTAACGACTCCTCTCTTTAGGGGATCCAGATGTTTAGTGGGAACGGAAGTGTAAGATTCTGGAACACTGACATGACTATAAAACACTGAAGAGGAAAAAAATCCACAAGAGACCATCTTTAATATCCGTAAGGCACGAAAAATCACAATAGAGATCTCATTAATATCTCAACAATGAAAAATCAACTATGATCTCAACTGTTTCAAACTGTGCTAAGATTTCCCAATGTACAAAAGTCCACAAAACAAGATTTCAATATGAACTCAAAAGAAGCCTGATCTAAACTATCCATATTCGTTTTATAGCTCTATACTCTTACTGTATGTCAACAATTTGTTGTACCAAATGTATCATGGCTTCCACAAACATTAAGCAGCACAAATGTTTTGAACATTGATAATAATAAGAAATCGAGCAGCAAATTAGCTTATGTATTTTAAAATATATTCAAAATCACACAAAAAAAAAATCACAATTCAAATAGAAAAATTGTGATACTATTTTACAATATTACTGTTTTTATTGTATTTTTGAACAAATATCAAGATGTTCATGTCTTTCTTTCTTCAGTCGAAAAGAAATTAAGGTTTTTGATGAAAAAATTCCAGGATTTTTCTCTATATAGTGGACTTCAATGGGCACCAAACGGTTGAAGGTCAAAATTACAGTTTACAGCGATCCCAGGGATGATAAATAAGGGTCTTATCTAGAGAAACCATCGCTCATTTTCTAAAAAAAAAAAAAAAAAAATGTATACGTTTTAACCATAAATGCTCATCTTGAACTAGCTCTCTTCTTCTTCTCTATTTGAATTCCAGCAGTTTAGACACTGCTAAGTGTATTACTGCCCTCCACAGGTCAAAGTTTGAACTAAATTGTCATATACAATATGCTAGTGCAAGTATATAACGATTAGTTCAAACTTTGACCTGAGGAGGGCAGTAATACACTTAGCAGTGTCTAAACTGCTGGAATTCAAATAGAGAAGAAGAAGAGAGCTAGTTCAAGATGAGCATTTATGGTTAAAACGTATACATTTTTTTTTTTTTTTTTTAGAAAATGAGTGATGGTTTCTCTAGATAAGACCCTTATTTATCATCTGGGATCATGTAGAATGTTTTGAAGCTGCACTTAAACTGTAATTTTGACCTTCAACCGTTTGGGCTCCATTGAAGTCCACTATATGGAGAAAAATCCTGGAATGTTTTCATCAAAAACCTTAATTTCTTTTCAACTGAAGAAAGAAAGACATTATCAGGAAGAAATTATCAGGAAATTTTAATTTGAAAGTGAACTAATCCTTTAATATTCAAAACATAAATGAGATCTACATTAAGTTTCCTGAGCGATGAAAGAGCAACCTCTAATAAAAATCTTCTGCTGGCTGTGAACAGTCAACAAATCATACAAAAATGTATAGGTTCATTTTTTAAATGATATATGTAATTATTTTTTTAATCAGTACTTCTTGGTCCTAAGTCTAAATAGATAGATTTATAATCAACATTTCTCCTGCTTTATACACATTATTATGAAATTGGATTGTCCATGATAACTTGCAATTTGGCCAAACACATTTATAATGCCTTATAATGTCAATATATGCATACTCGATACTCACCTCCAAAACTTTCCCTGTGATAAACTGATGGCAGGCCTCGCACTGCACGCCAAAATGGATCTGGTAGTCTTTCTCGCAGTATGGAGAACCATCCCTTAAAAGAGAGAGGAAGAGAGAGAAGAGAGATTTATGCTTTTACTGTATTCTATTTCACCTCAATGAAACCAGGATAAGAGCAAAAATTGAATGCTATTAGAAAAGAGGACAGATAAGAGAGGGGGAATTATAGAGAGATAGAGGGGGGCGCGAGATGGCGAGAGATAAAAAATAATTAAGGCATAGCTCACTTGCTGATGTACTCCCCGCTCAGCACTTTCCCACAGGCCTTGCACTTGAAGCAGCCGAGGTGCCACTGGCTGTCCAAGGCCAGAAGAGCCTGGCCGTTCTTTATATCCCTGCCACATCCTGCACAGTCTGTAAGAGAACACACACAGATCCACCTTATCACACGGACATACTGAATAGCAGCCTGAAAATGACACTCACAGACTCCCTGACATGCTGATGAGAAAGATATGGAAGCTTGTTTCGGCTACTGAATAAAAATAAAAAAGGTAATTGCGACTTTTTATTTTGAATTTTGACATTTTTCTCAGAATTGTGTGATATAAAATCGCAGCTGCGTGTTAAAAAAGTCAGAATTGCGAGATATAAATGTATTTTTAATTCAGCAGATCTCGCCCCCATTGACTACCACAGTATTTTTTTTTCTACTATGGTAGTCAATGGGGGGCGAGATCTGTTTGGTTACAAACATTTTTCCAAATATCTTCCTTTGTGTTCAGCAGAACAAAGAAATTTACACAGGTTTGGAACAACTTGAGGGTGAGTAAATGATGACAGAATTTTCATTTTTGGGTGAACTATCCCTTTAAAAGAGCTTGTTTTTTTTTAAACAGTCAAAAGGTTTTACTGTAGTTTATCAGCTTTGAACTAAGGCTCGCAATTGCTAGTCACAAGCAGCATTAGATATTTGATGGTACTGCTTTTCATAGTGTTGTTTTAATATTATTTATATACCTTTGACATGAAAAAAAGTTGTGATAGTCTTTTCTTTCCTATTGTGATGAATATCTGAGGAAAATGGCTTCTCAAACAAGAAAAAATGTAGGATGCGACTTGATTTTGTCCATCAAGAATTGATTGGATCGTTGTGGTTTGCTATTGTCATGTCATCAGAGAAGAGAAAACATGTCTTTGCAAGAGGGAGGGGAAGTTATTTTGATTAAAGATTATGAGGGCACATGAATTTTAATAAAATAATGACGTGTATAGCTAAACAATTTAAACGTCTTTTCAAAAGATGTAATATAAGTCTAAGGTGTCCCCTGAATGTGTCTGCGAAGTTTCAGCTCAAAATACCCCATAGATTTTTTTTAATTAATTTTTTTAACTGCCTATTTTGGGGCATAATTAACTATGCACCAATTCAGGCTGCGCAGCCCCTTTAAATCACTCGCTCACCCCGCCCCCGAGCTCTCGACTATAAGTGCAGTTATACAGTGCATAAACAAAGTTCACACAGCTAATTTAACCCTCAAATGGATCTTTACAAGATGTTCATCATTCATGCTTGCATGCATGCATCGATTCCTGTGAGTATAGTATTTATTTGGATGTTTACATTTGATTCTGAATGAGTTTGAGGCTATATGCTCTGTGGCTAAGGGCTAATGCTACACTGTTAGAGAGATTTACAAAGAATGAAGTTGTGTTTATGAATTATACAGACTGCAAATAGCAGACTGAAAATAGCGACGGCTCTTGTCTCCGCGAATACAGTAATAAACGATGGTAACTTTAACCACATTTAAAAGTACATTAGCAACATGCTAACAAAACATTTAGAAAGACAATTTACAAATATCACTAAAAATAACATGTAATCATGGATCATGTCAGTTATTATTGCTCCATCTGCCATTTTTTGCTATTGTCCTTGCTTGCTTACCTAGTCTGATGATTCAGCTGTGCAGACGTTAATACTGGCTGCCCTTGTGTAATGCCTTGAACATGAGTTGGCAAATACTGTATGCAAATACTGGGGTCATACATATTAATGATCCTGACTGTTACGTAACAGTCAGTGTTATGTTGAGATTTGCCTGTTTTCCGGAGGTCTTTCAAACAAATGAGATTTATATAAGAAGGAGGAAACAATGGAGTTTGAAACTCAACATATGTCTTCAGTACATTCCATGTACTGAACTCTTGTTATTCAACTATGCCGAGGTAAATTCAATTTTTGATTCTAGGGCACCTTTAAAATAAATTCTGCAATATTCCATAAAAAATAAGAATGGTCAATTTTGATTTCATGGTGACTTTAAATTATTTATTATTATTTTGAATTAGCCTTTATTTTTATATATTTTTTAGTAATTTGTTATGTGTATTTGTCATTTTTATTAGTTTTTAACTTTTTAAATATTTGTATTTAGCTTTCATTTATTTTTATTTTATTTTACTTTTATCACTTCAACAAACAACACTCACTGTATTTATTAGGCTAAAACAGTTGCTTGTCAAGGCAACATTTCTAATTTAAATTATGTTTTTTAAGTTTTAGTTTTTCATCTAATATTCATATTTTATTTCAGCATAAATTCAGTTATCAAAATCGATTTTTATAGTTTTAGTTTTAGTGCCAATAATGATACACAGTAGAAAAGCAGGCATATTCAGATGAAATATGGCATGCGTTTATTTTAAAATACTTTTTGGGGTCACTTAGGTGTCCACAAACAATTCTCTCTCCACTAGATGTCAGTGTTAACCAAAAAACTCTCCCTTAGAGGCCTGTTGGTACAACATACAGCACTGATTATTCAGACTTTCATAAGTGATTTCAAGCAAAGAATGTCCATAAAATTCATGCAGGGATCAATGGTGAATCACCATTACATTGCATGACTCATAGAGTAAGAGACAACAAGCACCATTTCTAAAAGCCGAGCATCCTCCCTCCACATGTTGGAGCTTCCTCCTGGAGGAATGTGAGGGAATTTAGTAAATACATGTGTAACGTGTGTAAAAGGTTGAGGGATAAAAATAGCTTAGGGTTGTCATCTTCTATTTATGTTCTTTGGCTGAAATCCCAAAAGCTTTTTTAAAAAGCAGGATGTGGAGGGGCAGGGAGCTCCCAGACGCTGCTGATGTTGCTCAAGGCACAATGGCAACCATTGACAGTGAGGAGAGTATATAATGCACTGCATCTAGGGCTCTAATGCATCATTTAAGCCTTCTCAACCTCTGCTTGCACTGTGTGTGCTAAAGACCCGCAGAGAGAGAATGTGTGCAAGAATATGTGTGTAGAGAAAGAGAAGAAGGGAAAGTTTCAAAGAGACCTGTGTTCAATCCACCTGTCATGAGGCTTATTGAACTCTCAGAGCAGGTTTTTAAAAGTGTCATACGATAAAAGCTTTGTGGGCTTTGCCAAAGCTGCACCACCATTGCCTGAACAAACAGCATCTTCCAAAAAACAAAACACTTTTCTGGGCTAAAGACTTTCATCAGCCTCAAATCATTTCCTGGGGCTTGTGAATGACAAATAATCAGTCGAGTGTGGCACAAAGAGATATTCAGTAGCGCTCTTTATGTTCTTTTGTGTGTGTGTACAGATGCTTGTACATATAGGGATAGAAGAGAAAGATAACTGAGAAAGAGTGAGAGGAGAACAGAAAAGATAGACAGAAAGAGGTAGTGCATGGACACATTGGCAGATCATGAGTGTGTGAATAAAACAAATCAAAAGCAAGTTTTAGCTCAAATACCCCACATATCATTTTTTATAGCATGTTAAAATTGACACTTTTTGGGGGTGAAAACGTGCGGTTTTGTTTGTGCCCCTTTAAATGCAAATGACCTGGTGCTCCCAGTCCCCTTTCGAGAAGAGTGCAGAGCTTCAAGAGCTCGTGCTCAACCCGCAACAACAAAACAGGACAATCTCGCGCACTGATAATGTCAGAAACTAGTGGTGATCAGTTCAAACCGGAGTCAGACAATGATGCCTACAGAGCCAGAGAATGCTGCATAGAGACAGAACAGGTATAGTTTAGTTTAATTATGGTTATAACTTATGTTGTCAACTTGCTTTTATCCACTATTAGTACAAGACTATTGTAGCGGACACCATCTAAATGATAGCTAAAACTTTACTGATGGTTTTTATGAAGTTTATTGTACATCACACAAAATACGAAGGGTCTGTTTTCACTCCAGAATATCACAGTAGCTGAATTAATTAAAAGCTGAATTATCAGCAGCCATTATTCTAGTCTTCAGTGTCACATGATCTTTCAAAAATCATTCTAATATGCTGATTTGATGTTCAATAAGCAATTGTTATTATTATCAATGTTGTAAACAGTTGTGCTGGTTAATATTTCTGTGGATACATTTTTCCCCTTTGATTGACATAAGGATTGACATAAAGCTTAAATCTTTTGTAACAATTTGTCTTTATTTACAGTCAAATTTTGATCAAATTAATGTGTCCTTGAATAAAAGTATTACATCTCAAACTTTTGAACGGCACCCTGCACCCTTTTGCCCACCGAAGCAAAAAAGTCAACACAATGATTTCTCAATCAACCCAATCCTATGATGCAATGCTTACAATTACATTAATTCGCTCCTCTGCAACACAGCAGCTATTCATTGCTAAATTGCTCTTGTAATTGTCCATCACCTGATGTAGTTATGTAACAACAACGATTCCCTGCATTATGACAATTTGATTCTAATGACTAGAGCCATTTACTATAATAAGGAAACCCCAAGCCTCAGGAAATCAGCACATTCTGTCAGATCTGTCAGGATCCATCAGTCTAGAATGTGTCAGGAAGCGGAAGACCAGAGAATGCAAGTGAGAGAGAATTGGAAAACCAGTAGGCACAGCAAAACTCTGAGTTTTTCATTGGCTCTGAGCCTCTCTCATTCTCTGTGCCTGTCTGCTTGGCTCCTGGGGCCCCGGAGCTTAAATTACGCCAAGAGGACCCCTAATCTACCGGAAGAGGATGAAGAACTTCCTCTAAGTGAGATAAAAGAGTGAGAGAAATCAAAGACAGAAACGTTTATAAGGAGATCAGCTTTTCCATGGTTGACAGCACAGGAATTGGTCTCCTGTCAACTCATGTAACCCTAGAAGAGTTTGAAAAGAAGCAGGGAATCTTTTTAAAATGCTATCTCAGAATAAATATTTGGCTATGTAAAAGCCATCATAGTGCTAGGGTGCTGTGGATGGTTGCCAGGGCATTCCTATGTGGTTGATAATGTACAGCACACATATATTTGTTTTGGCTGTTAGGGTGTTGCTATGTGGTTTCCAATGTGTTTTGATTGGATTATAGACCTTATGTAGCCCCTCCCCCTTTTCAGCGCTTCGTTCATTGTGTTCTGTCTTCCGGTTTGTATTTTCACAGAATGAAGATTAGATCTTATGGATTTATGAATGAACCGCTCATTTTAAAATATTCCCGGTCTAGTGACATTTGTTATGGCATCCGCTTCAAACATTACAATGCCCATGATAACTTTCGTTAACTCCACAATTAAAGTAAATTAGGTAAGTAAATCCACTTCACCAGCCAACTACTCTTCGACAGCAATGCCATAGAAATACAGCGCTACCGCAAAAACGCAAGTTCAAACACAATATTCTATGTTTCTCTGGTGCATAAGATCTTTACAACATTGCTACATTTTTTTCTTTGCAATAATCCATTTTACAATACAAAAGATCTGCCACTATTTCTGTTACTTTGGGAATCCAGACTGATTGATTCACCGAATAGTTTCTGATATTTATTTTCTGTTTCTGAGTTTCTGATATTCCAAAAAGTGTTATTTTAAAAATGTGACGATACAAAGCTTTTCCCCCTAGCATTTTGAGCGCTATTGAGTGGATTCTTAAACACCTCTGATTGGCCATTGTGTTCACACGCTCAACAGATATGTCTGTGATTGGCTACAATGATCAATTCTAGGTGTAGTGCGTCAAATACAACATGTTTTTGAAATGTTGATCATTGTAGCCAATCACAGACATATTTATTGAGCGTGTGTGAACACAATGGCCAATCAGAGGTGTTTAAGAATCTGCTCAATGGTGCACGAAATGGTTGGGGGAAATGCTGGTATCGTCACATTTTTAAAATATCAGTACCGACTTGGTACCAAAATGAGTACTTTTGACAACACTAATTCCAAATAGTGAATTTAGATGCTGAAAATCCCAAAAGCATATAGCTTGTGGTGGGATGGAGAGACAGTGAGCTTCCAGCTAGCAGTGACCTTGAATCCTGACCTGTTAACACATGCAAACACTACACAGTCTAACACATCTATAAAACTGGGATGATTGTGACAAGCTGAAATCTGAGTAGGACACTAAAACATAACCATTAAGCACAAACACACGTGTGGGAGAGCAAACTCACTACTAGAGGCGCTGATGTCTTTGGGAGTTGGGGAAGTTGGCTGGACACATCGCTGGCAGAGACAGTCTTTTCCATTAAACGTGACTCGATCACCAGCGGGAAACGGCCGTCTGGCGACAGAAGATGCAAAGATGTTTAGCCATATACACAATAATTCAAAAGTTTAGGGTCAGTAGGATTTTTTGTTTAAAGAAATTAATACTTTTATTCAGCAAGGAATCATTCAGCTGATCAAAAGACACATTTATAATTTGAAAAAAGGTTTCTACTTTAAATAAATGTTGCTCATTTGAACTTTCTCTTCATCTAAAAATCCTAAAAAAAAAAAAGTATCGTGGTTTTCAAAACTGGATCAAGTAACTATGGAAGAGGATTAGGGCCAAGCAATAATAAAAAAATAAAACCATCTCAAGATTAAAGTTGTTAAATTTCGAGAAAAAACTCGTTAAATTTCGAGAAAAAAGTCGAAATAAAATGTTGAGAATAAGCTCGTTAAATTACGAGAAAAAACTCGTAAAATTTCGAGAAAAAGGTCGAGATAAAATGTTGAGAATAAACTCTAAATTTCAAGAAAAAAGTCGAGATAAAATGTTGAGAATAAACTTGTTAAATTACGAGAAAAAAAATTGTTAAATTTCGAGAAAAAAGTCGAGATAAAATGTTGAGAATAAAGTCATTAAATTACGAGAAAAAAGTCGTTGAATTACGAGAACAAATTCGTTAAATTATGAGAAAAAAGTCGTTAAATTTCGAGAAAAAAGTCGAGATAAAATGTTGAGAATAAAGTCATTAAATTATGAGAAAAAAGTTGTTAAATTACGAGAACAAATTCGTTAAATTATGAGAAAAAAGTCGTTAAATTTCGAGAAAAAAGTCGAGATAAAATGTTGGGAATAAAGTAATTAAATTACAAGAAAAAAGTTGTTAAATTATGAGAACAAATTCGTTAAATTATGAGAAAAAAAGTCGTTAAATTTCGAGAAAAAAGTCGAGATAAAATGTTGAGAATAAAGTCATTAAATTACGAGAAAAACGTCGTTAAATTACAAGAACAAATTCGTTAAATTATGAGAAAAAAAAGTTGAGATAAAATGTCGAGAATAAACTCATTAAATTACAAGAAAAAAGTCGTTAAATTACGAGAACAAATTCGTTAAATTATGAGAAAAAAGTCGTTAAATTTAGAGAAAAAAGTCGAGATAAAATGTTGGGAATAAAGTCATTAAATTATGAGAAAAAAGTCGTTAAATTACGAGAACAAATTCGTTAAATTATGAGAAAAAAGTCGTTAAATTACAAGAAAAAAGTCGAGATAAAATGTAGAGAATAAAGTAATTAAATTACAAGAAAAAAGTCATTAAATTTACGACAAAAAAGTCGAGATAAAATGTTGAGAATAAAGTCATTAAATTACGAGAACAAATTCGTTAAATTATGAGAAAAAAGTCATTACATTTCGAGAAAAAAGTCGAGATAAAATGTTGAGAATAAAGTCATTAAATTACGAGAAAAACGTCGTTAAATTACGAGAACAAATTCGTTAAATTATGAGAAAAAAAAGTTGAGATAAAATGTTGAGAATAAACTCATTAAATTATGAGAAAAAAGTCGTTAAATTACGAGAACAAATTCGTTAAATTACGAATTTGTTCTCATAATTTAACGACTTTTTTCTCATAATTTAATGACTTTATTCTCAACATTTTATCTCGACTTTTTTCTCGTAATTTAACGAGTTTAGTCTCAACATTTTATTTCGACTTTTTTCTCGTAATTTAACGTGTTTTTTCTCGAAATTTAACAACTTTAATCTCTTGTTTTATTTTTTTATTATTGCTTGGCCCTCTTCCGTAAGTAACACTAAATAGTATTGGCTGCTGAAAATTAAACTGTGGTTACAGGAATAAATTACATTTTAAAAAATATTAAAATATATTAAATAATTAAATAAAATATTTATGTATTAAATAAAATATATTCAAATATATCTTTAAAAAATACAATATTTTATTGACTGCTAGCTAACTTGAGTTGGCAAGTTGCCTAGTACAGCTTTTCTCAAAAAAAAAAAAAAAATAATAATAATAATAATAATTCCACAAAAACATACACAAAGATAAATGCTACATGTTTTAACACAAATAAAATGGGCCTGCTATTGGGTAACTCTTACTTGCAAACAGTGCAGACAAAACATGTGGGGTGGTAGGTCTTCCCGAGAGCAGTGACCACCTCTCCTTCAACAAAGTCTCCACAGCCATTACAGCGAGTGCCATGAAGCCTCTGGTAGTCCAGTGTGCATAGATACTCCCCGTTCTTCATGAAGAAACCACCTTGGGCCAGGTCACAACCGCACACTGAATGTAAATACAAAAACACATCTTGTTTAAACCCTAAAACACATTTTTTGAGATTTTAACATGAAAGCAACAATGAAAACAACAGCATTCCTTATGTTTATTATTCAGGGAAAGTGGTTATTTTTTCATTTTTCTGAGCTATTTCGATTCGATGAGTTTAACAACACTCGCAACACGGACCACAGTTCATATCCGGACCGAAGCAAGCTTGTTTCAAGTTTTTTATGTACATATTTCACATACTCTCCTGCTCCAAACATGAACCAGCACCGTGTATGTGCACATATTTCATCATGACTTCTTCAAATGAAATATGTGCAATATATTTGCATATTGTTTATTTCTCCGCTCATATTTTAATATTTGTTTGTCTGTACAATGAGTGTGTTGTAGGTATGAGTTTTATTGGTTGTTGTCTCCCCACTTTCCACCCTCTACACTCCCAATTTTCCACAGCTTTACACGCCCATTTCTTGAGACTTTTTCAAATCTGAGGTGTGAAAACGGGGGCTTTCATTACACTTTAAATGAGATCTTACAGTACAAAACTGTCTTGAGTGAAATCTGAAACAAACTGTTGAAACAGACACCACCTTCATCAAAATAAATGACACTTAGTTTGGCTCTTGTTGAGTGCTGAAATACAACCCAGTAGTTGTGTTGCACTAGTGCATCTATTTTGCACAGGGATTTACACATTTTGGCTGCCAGCAAACACAAGGTCAGGGGTTTTAATTCTTATCTTGGCCAGTGTGTCTGAGGACAAAGGTGTATAAAGAGAGAGTTTGGTTCGCTGAAGATTTCCTGAGCTTTCAAGATGATTTCAAGACTCTGGCACAAGTTCAGACACTTTATATAGGTCTGCATGAATAGGTGAGTTAGGTCTGTGTCCTCTTGGCAAGCGCAATCCTGCCGTCACACATGCCAGATCTGTCTGAAAGCTCCTTGGCAGGCGAGACTGATATTTAACAGCTTGTTTAGCGTCACACGATACCCCCTTCTCAACAAGCCCCCTTTTCTCTCACTTCCTCTCTGTCTTTCTTTCTCTCTCTCTCTATCTGTTTTTCTCTGTCTATCCTCCAACATTCCAACCTGTAAAAATATAAGGGCCACAGACAGTTTTTCACCATTTTACACAGTGTACATCTCACAGGCAAAAGAAGAATACGATCATATGATGCAGACCACATTCAAACCCCACCACAGCTTAATGTGTTTGGCTAAAATATTGATTTTATTTAATAATTTAACAACACATTTGCCTGTTCACAGTTCTCTGATGTCGGTTAATGATCACATGACATTCATGTAAAAAAAAATAGAAAGTGATTTACTAATGTTTTACTTATTTTTTCAATTATTTATTTATTTTAATTTTTTTTTAATGTTTTAATTATTAGCCTTTAATTATAAGGATTCGGAAAGGTGCATATGAGCAACTTTCTGAATCATTATTGATCATTATTTTAATGAACTTTATGAATGCGTGACCTTGAGAACTAGAAATAACATCTACGGGAATAACAAACAATGAACACAAAATAGTACATATTTATACATCTTAAGTAAAATACAACTTTATATTGATAACATAGCTCAATAGATTCATTCCTGTCTCTGCCAAATAAATGAACTGACTTAAAATCATAATTTTGTTTAAATGTTTACATTATGTTTTCAACACAAATCCAAAATGTTATTTGTACTCCCATCTCCACAGCTGTTATCATATATTTTGCTTCATTGAATCTGTCTTCTGGTTTTGGAAGATTAGGTCCATTAGGACAGGCAAATGTGACAAGCAGGTGGCAGTGGCGACAGTAGTGATTAGCAGTAGAGAGAGACAGCAAGTGCCCAACTCGTGTCTGGCATTTGGTTGACCTTCACTGACAGGGTACTGAATGCCAGGATGCCAGTTTATAAAATGTCATAGCCATTAATGTTGATCCACGCGCATCTTGTAACTACAGACCACAGGGACACAACAACTGCCATTTTCTTCACTACTATCCTGGGCTGTCTGCAATTATATATTTTCAAATTTTATTGTCCCATCCTAGCTAACAGGGAACATTCTCAGAACTTCAGCTAACGTTCTGGTAAGATTCTCTGAAAAGTTCTGAACAAACGTTCTTCCAGTAACGTTAAATAAATGTTAATAAAACATTTGTGCAGAGTTATCTGGTCTTTAATAATATTTTTAAAAGTTTGCTCAAAAACATTTATGAAACTTATTAGTTGGACATTTGTCTTTTTATGCTACATTTGTTTCAGAATGTTCAGAAAACATCCAAAAGTGATGTTTGCATAATGTTTGCGAAATGATAAAAAGGAATGTTCACAGAACCAAGAAAAAACATTTTTAAAACATACAAAACTGGATGAAGATGGAATAACACAACTTTGTTAAAGGTGCCATCGAATGTTTTTTTACAAGATATAATATAAGTCTAAGGTGTCCCCTGAATGTGTCTGTGAAGTTTCAGCTCAAAATACCCCATAGATTTTTTTTAATTAATTTTTTTAACTGCCTATTTTGGGGCATAATTAGAAATGTGCCGATTCAGGGCTGCTGGCCCTTTAATTGCTTGTGCTCTCCGCCCACGGAGCTCGCGCTTGCCTTAAACAGTGCATAAACAAAGTTCACACAGCAAATATAACCCTCAAAATGGATCTTTACAAAGTGTTCGTCATGCATACTGCATGCATGCGTCGGCTCATGTAAGTATAGTATTTATTTGGATGTTTACATTTGATTCTGAATGAATTTGAGGCTGTGCTCTGTGGCTAACGGCTAATGCTACACTGTTGGAGAGATTTATAAAGAATGAAGTTGTGTTTATGAATTATACAGACTGCAAGTGTTTAATAATGAAAATAACGACATGACTCTGATCTCCATGAATACAGTAATAAACGATGGTAACTTTAACCACATTTAACAGTACATTAGCAAAACATGCTAACGAAACATTTAGAAAGACAATTTACAAATATCACTAAAAATATCATGCTATCATGGATCATGTCAGTTATTATCGCTCCATCTGCCATTTTTCACTGTTTTCCTTGCTTGCTTACCTAGTCTGATGATTCAGCTGTGCACATCCAGACGTTACTGGCTGCCCTTGTCTAATGCCTTTCATAATGTTGGGAACATGGGCTGGCATATGCAAATATGCAAATATGTTACGTAACAGTCGGTGTTATGTTGAGATTCGCCTGTTCTTCGGAGGTCTTTTAAACAAATGAGATTTATATAAGAAGGAGGAAACAATGGAGTTTGAGACTCACTGTATGTCATTTCCATGTACTGAACTCTTGTTATTTAACTATGCCAATATAAATTCAATTTTTAATTCTAGGGCACCTTTAAGAAAATATTTAATTGATTAAATTAAATTAATTTTGTCTCATTTGGCATGGTGAGACAAAACAAAACTTTGGTAACTGTCATTGCCACTATGCCACTGTCCTACATGGGACCCCCACGCCTTCATGTCACGTTACCACTGCACATTTTGAACGTCTTCCTCATCTAACACACTTGAAATGGCTTATATATGTGCTACATCAAGACTGTCCTCGCTGCAGCCTGTAGTGCGATGACATACTGGATTAAATCCAGTACCACCCCCCAAACCAGTTCAGTGAAAACTCTACCCCGCAGCTGATTCAGAAGATTTCATTATTGACGACAATCACAGTGCTGATTCCCTGCAAATAAGCCTGCACTGGCCCTTTACGGGCCCACTTAGGGCTAGCGTAAGGGCCCCCAGCAGGCTGCCAGCGCAGGGCCCCTGAGAATTTGCTCATTGGCAAAACGTTGGCCCCTTACGCCTGTTTCACACATAATCCGTCTGCAGTGCGTGTGCGGTCCGTATGCAGTGCGTATGTGTTGCTGAAGCAGGAAGCGGCCATTGTGCTTTCACACAGCACACGTTTGCAGTGCGCTACGAGACTGTTCGAGTTTAATATTTACTAAAATGAAAATTCATCAAAATTGTAACGTGTACTCCAGATTTATATTTATACATTATGTACACTTTCAACATACTTATTTAGATGTACATTGATACATTAAGACGTTTTATAACTACTTCACGGTCTGCCCTATATAAATGACATGTAGCATACTAATTAGACATACAAATGTATGTACAACGAGCTATTTAATGCGTAAACTTAAATGTATACACCTACATGCTAATGACATTTAGCTGCAAAGTGACGACCCCCCCCCCCCCCCCAAAAAAAGATAACAACACTACTGTATTCACGAACAACATATAGACCCCTTAATTGCCTACGTCACTGTGACGTCACTGCTCTAGCTGGAGGCAAAACATAAATAAGAACTAATAGCGGGCGCTAAAAGTTTGAGGTTTTGACTTTAAAATGTCGTCTTGTTGTGTTTTTGACAGCCAGAATAGAAGGAACAGGACTCTTGGTTCAAAACTAAAGTTTTACCAGATCCCGGCAGACATTCCTTCACAGAAATCAAAAAGATAATTGTGGTTGAAAGCAATAAGGCGTACAGACTGGACGGAGACGATCATAAATAATACTCGTGTTTGCAGTGCACACTTCATATCAGGTAAAATAATCGATGCATATGTAATGGTGTGTTGGTTTTATCTAGTACAAATCAGCAAGTTTCTGTTTTATAGGTGAAATGTCGCCAACTTTCAGCGCACTAGCTAGCTTAAATGTTAAACAAACATACAGCGATAGATGTGTGTGCCATCCTTTGAATGGTCTCTTAAAATAATCCACATTGCTAGCCATAATCATAGTTAGCCCAGCATTAGGTTACATTAGACCAGGGGTTCCCAAACTTTTCAGCCCACGACCACCAAAATAACGATGACAGTGACTCGCGACCCCCACTATCCTCGGAGGTGGTTAATGAGTTGTGCACAAAGGCGAACACGCACTAACGCATGTTTCACACATACTCTGTTTGCAGTGCGCATTTTTTTCTGTGCCCATATTAACGGATTTCACACTGCACGCGGATGCGGTCCGGCAGTGCGTTCCAGGAGCGGTGCGTCTGCAGCAGTGCAGCGATCATTTACGCGCCGAGTCTATTTTTGCTGTGCTGCACAGCGCTGAATTAAAACGACAGCGCACTGTTCGCATTAAAATAAACATGTATTGACGCGAAAAAACTAGTAATTTCACCATAGATTCATATAGTTCAAAGTCTCTGTTACACAGTTTTTGTCTATTTTAAGTTTTTTTTTTAAAAAAACGTTTTTGATTTTAACATAAAGCTTACGTTAAAATGTTTTGCCACTTGCGTAAGCAACATAATATATAAATCTAAAGTATTACTTCAGATAAATATAAAGTATGATATGAATAAACGTTTAAATATAGTGCGTTTAAACGTGACATCTATGAAATATAGTGTAGGCCTATACAAAGAGAATCGCTGTGCTGACAAGCCATATTCAGTAACAACTTTTGGATTTGAAATAAAAATAAGTAAATGTTGTGTTTGTGATACACAGCCATGGAGCAGTTGCGCACTGCAAACGCGGCATATGTGAAGCGCGTGCTTCTCCGCTCTCCTCCGCCGGCCTCCCTGCGTTGTCTTTTTTGATCGATATTAACCAACGTTTCATTTCGACACATGTCTGAATGTTTAACATGTTGCAGTAAACTGACCTGCTGCAGCTGATGCTGTTGCTACTATGTCATTAATCTGTCGTAATCACCTCAGGAGTCACGGCCGAGGAAAGGAAACTCGAAAGGTTGATGCCTTTTTTTTGTATTTGCATGGTTTTTGTTTTTAATTTAACTACTATTTTTAGTATTTTGTGACAATTATTGATAGAATATACTCTTTCTAATCGTTTAATTATTATTATTTTTTTATTTTTTTTATTTCTGGAAATCATCTCGCGACCCCTCCCTCACTGTCTCGCGACCCCCCGGTGGGTCGCGACCCCGACTTTGGGAACCACTGCATTAGACAATAAGCCTTGACAAAATTCCCCGAACCACCCGAAAGTAATTCACATGTTGTCTAGGAAATATCCAAAACTTAACCCTTTGAGCGGTACGGTCCCACATATGGGATTTTTATTTCAGTGCCCCTGGGCGTACGGTACCACATATGGGATTTCGAACGTTCAGCGACGTCACATAACTGCCAGATTCAAATTGTGCTTTCGCGCTCTGGCTACAAGACGGACGCGCGCAGCTCTTGTCATATATCACAGCTATGCAGTGTTTTCAGGCACATAATGTTTATTTTAAGGTTTCAGACATTTAAATATGCATAAGCACCATTAAAACAATACATTAAGCGTTTATAATTTACACATTGATGTCCGACATCAGTGGAAGCAGCAATAACAAATATAATTTGGCGACATTTATTCATATCAGACACACATAATGGGCCTAAGTAACTATAAAGTTTACTCTATTATTCTTCCAGTTCACCAGCCACTTACTTGCATATATTTCGGAAGAAAATGATGAATTAACCTGCTGTAATCCGACTGACAGGACTCTTGTGAACTGCAGCGCAAACTAAGATGGCGGCGCCCATCTCGCATTATAGATCAAGATAAAGATCATTTATAAAGGTTTTAAAACGACAAAGCACACTCACTTACACATATTTGAGAATCGGAATATCAGATAGTTGATGACATGGTAAGCAATTTTGCGAATATTTTAAATAAAAAAGGAAAACTAAATAATAGCGATCCATCTGTCATACAGTGTTATTGTTGCTGCATTCAGCGCTCGTGACACGCAAGACGCGTCGCCATGGAAACATTAAAGGCGAACGTTCTAAAATAACGGTCGCCTTAAAAAAACTCACTCTGGGGGGACAGTTAGAATATTTTAAACTCACGATCGAAAGGGTTAAGTTAATTTACAAAAATAGCTGTCACGGTCCCGCAGAGTCAGTGACTGTACATATTCGGACAGTTCTGAACCTTCTTCTGCATCTATGTTTAATAAATCCCTCCTTAAACATGCTAGCTTACGCTTATCAACATTGAGTCCAGCGTCTCTTTTTGCCTCCAGCTAAGCCCCGCCCACCAAGAAACGTTGCAATGTTTACAAACTTTTAAGGGGTCTATAGGCTTTACAGCAATAATATGTTTGTAATCATTTTGAAAAACCATAAACATAAATAACGTAATGTTATATTCATTACGCTTATATATTGACAGTTGCTGGAGTAGTTTAGTACACGTAAACATGACACAAAGATTTGAAAACTTACCGTCGACACCAACAGCCGACGAAACTGCTTCCCATGCCTTTTCCTTCGCATTCAAATCTTTGTACAATACATTCTGCGGGTCATACAGAATTTTATGTTTTTCCACCTCAACGATGAGACGAGTGTCATCCATGTCACCTTGTTTTTGAATAGGTTGGTTTAGGTCCGCCTGTCATGTCATTGCCTGCTGGGATGCGAGTTTCCCTCCAACGATGGGGAAAAACATAACTGATCGCATTATGCAAGTAAACACTGTTAATTTTTTTTAAAATAAAATAATTGTTTTGAAATGATACAACTGAATTGTGAAATTGAAATGTTTCCTTTTGGCATGAATATAGCTTGTTGCTGGCATGGCGTTAAATCATTAAAAAAAACAAAAAAAAAACAATTATTTATGTAATGTACTAACGTTATATGTACAAAGTAGTTTAAATGTGCATAATTTCTTTCTTTTTTTTACAATTTCAGGTCAATCCATGTTCATTTTGCCCACACACAATCTGAAAAAATAGACTCGGTACGTAAACGATCGCTGCACTGCTGCAGACGCACCGCTCCTGGAACCCAATGACGGACCGCAACCGCGTGCAGTGTGAACGCGTAAAAAAATACGCAACGCATACGCACTGCAGATGGATTATGTGTGAAACAGGCGTTAGCGCTGGCCCTGCACGGGTATCCCTCACTGGGCCCACACAGGGCCCACACTAATCTACAATAAATCTGACAGCACACGGGTGCTACACATTTACCATTAATGAAAATAACTATAATGAAAATAAGTAATCAACTTAATCTAACCAGAAATTCTCTTGCAATTTTTGCTAAAACTAATTTGCTTCAGAAACACACAGTTATAGCAGCCAGAGAACAACTGATGCTGAAAAGTCAAGGGTCAAGAGCCCAACTAAAGCAAACGCTCACCTCCATAATGGTGACTTCAAAATGTATTATTTTCAATAGAACATCAACATCTAAAAGTTTTGTATGAAAAAAATAGTCAAACTCGATTGTAATAAGTAAAGATGCTGAGATCTAGATAGATCTGTAAGCGTTTAATGTTCTGTTGCTGCTGGTCATGTGACAGTATTTTCAGCTTATTTAAAGCTGCTGTCCGTAACTTTTTTTTTGTGTTCAAAATGTACAAAAATCATATAATGAGAATGTACAACATGAACCCATTTTCCAAACCGTGTTTTTGTCTTACCCTGAATCATTATGGTACATTTATAATAAGTATTTATATTCAGACTATTTTAGACCGATCTGCGTGACTCGGCATAGACATAAACAGAGAGAAGTAGCTCCAGCTACAATGTTCTTCCGCAAGACGCATGCAGTTCTGTTTATTAACCACTAGAGGGCCAAAAATGTCAGACTGCAGCTTTAAATAAGGAGATTTTACTTTACTGCCAGTCATTTGACCGTTTTATCATCTAATTGTTTTGTTATTGTATTAATTACAGATTATTTTTGTAATTTTACATACATTTGTAATGTAATTTAAGAAAACAGAAAATACTGTTTAAAAATACAGCATGGGAAACGAAAGTGGGCTGCCTACACTGGGCCATCATGGGAGCCCGCAGTGAGCCCAAAGCCGTGGGCTTCGCCTGGGCAAGCCCACACTGGGCCTGTTTAGGTTTGGTGTGGGCTGCCCTATCCCACTGTGCCCGCAAAAAGTCAGCATGGGCCCTGCAGGGGCATGTTTGCCTACATGATGCTACTGATTCCTAAACCTACCCTACACCCTAAACTTAACCAGGTTTTGGAAAAAAATCACCTGACCACTACGTATTGGATTTAAACCAGTACGTCACTGCGATACAGGCTGCAGCGAGGACATCTTGGCTACATCTGCTAGGAGTAATTACATGGGCTGGAGTGACTGAGAATTCAACTGTGCGTGTGAGTGTGTGCAAGTGATGAACAATGACGCAAGTGTAATGACGCTCTTGACTGTCTGATCCCTCCTCAACAGAACAGCTGGTTAACTCCTCCCAGAACAAACATCCATCCACTCTCTCAATCACTGAGTCAAATCCTCCATCCACACACTCTGTCTTACTACCTCCGTCTGAATGGAAAATAATAAAAAAAAAGATTCAGAAGCTAATGAAAAGATGTCAGAAGAGCAAGGACATTTGATTCAGTTCAAATGTGACTTTTTTCAGTTTAGATTCAACTTCATGTCAGTCCAGATACTATGACAAAAAGAGCCTCAGAAACAAAGCCAAGTTCCAATCTGTACAGACTGCAAGAAGCGCAGAAAGGCCCGGGATTCCCATACAGTATACGCAGACATCAAACAAGCTTTCACAGACTTCATCAATATTTTAATGAGATTCCCAGCATGCTGCTTTCTCCCTGCATTTTAGTGGATAGAACCCTTTCAGCAAGGGTTTCCTCTACACTTTGTTTGAGACTTCTGCTAGTTTCTCCTACACAAAGAGACATCTCTCCCTAAATTTAGTGGGATGTATAGGGGACAAACTGTAAATGTTTTCTCTGTGAAGTCTTTTCTCATCATTTTACAGTGATGTAGTTTTATACTTCACTTTTTGTGCGCTTAATCACTCTCTGAGATCAGCTAGTGGAGCAGATTCCCAAACAAGAACCCTGGCTTCTTGGCATGCAATTATTTATTATGGATGTGAAACTACCAACAACACTGTTATGAAAAAGAAAGGCTATCATATTGTATGCCAGGCCTGTTCAGCCTCATTACCAGAAATCTCAGGCTGAATATGAAAGAGAGAGTTAAAAGAATAGTTCAGACAAAAACTGCATACATTAAAGAAGTAATAATGCATGATTTGTGAGTATCTTTTTTTAATGAATCACTTGATCTGGTTCACTAAAAAGTCTGATTTATTCATAAATTGGACGAATCCAGTTCTTGATTCAGTGTTTTAAAATCATGAAATTTTTTTTTTTTTTTTTATAAATGATTTATTGGGTCCCACTTTATATTAAGTGGCCTTAACTACTATGTACTTAAATCAAAAAGTAAGTACAATGTACTTATTGGGTTCATAGTGAATTGCAAAACACTTGTGCTGCTATTGAGGTGGATACGGGTAAGGTTAGGGAAAGCTTTGGTGGTATGGGTAGGTTTAAGGGTGGGGGTAAGGGTTAAGGGATGGGTCAACAGTGTAATTATAAATGTAATTACAGAAATTAATTACAGATGTAATTACATGCAGGTATTTTTAAAATATAAGTACAATGTAAAAACATGTATGTACATAATAAGTGCATTGTATCAAATGATTAATTTAAATTTAAGTACATAGTCATTAAGGCTACTTAATATAAAGTGGGTCCATTTATTGGTGTACATTTTTTTTTTTTTTTAAATCCATGTGCCCTTGTAAACTTGAATCAAAATTTCAGCCTGTTTACACACATTTTGTATGGATACAGGTGGCTTGTGAAGATCATACTGGCCAGTTTTATGATATGTTTATGGTGCCTTAGCATTATTTTTGAAGCTCCATTCCCCATTCTGTGTAATTGCATGCACTGTAAAACTCAAGTTCAAAGCACGTTGAGGAAACTTATTACCGCAAAACATTTAAGCAAATTAACTCATTTTTTAAAGTTAATAGAACTTAAATTATTTTGTGACAAGTGGGGGAAAAGTATATAGTCAAACAACATACAGTATAAATGGTCTTAAAAGTTTTGTAGTCCATCCTCAACCTAACCACAGCATTAAACACTAACTTATGTCTCCCTATGTTAATCTTGTGCAAAAACACATGCTGGGAATTAGAAATCTGCTGCAACTCAATCATAATAAGTTCAGCTTACTACAACCAAATTTTGAGTTCACACAACTTTTTTCTATCAAGTACAATGAACTTTCATTATTATTTAAGTGAAACCAACTCATTTAATTTAATTAATTTCACTGTACGGTTTCACAGTGTGAAGAAACAAATAGTACTTTTTACAAAATGGAACATCAACATCTAAAATAACTTCCCCTCCCTCCTGCAGCAACATCTCTTCTCTTCTCTGATGAAGTGTTTACTGGTGAGAGAGCAGGACAACCTATCACTCACATGAGATCACAGCAAGAGCAAACCACAACAATCCAATGGACAATCCAATGTTCCGATGGACAAAATAAAGTCCCGCCCTACATCTTTTCACATTGTTTCACTATGATATGTGACCCGTGCTGGCAAAATGAGTCACAATGAGCAAAAATGAAAAAATGAGTTATTATTATTTCACATCCTTTATTAAAAAAACCTTCAAAATGATGCATGATTTGTTGGAATACACCTGTTTGAAGTCGATAGAGTCAGCAAAGTCATTTTTGAGAAAAATCGAGTTAAAGTTTTCTGAAGGTTCCAAAACAAAATCACCTAGCAACCAAACCTTAAAATCCCTGTTAATAACACCTAATTTGGCACACACATTGTCAAAACCAAAAATCTATAGGAAAATATTCAACTTTTTTTTCAATAATTTACTTCAATATTTCGAAGTACTGTAACTCTGTTCATATGTGTATATCGGGATTGCGTGCCGTCTGAGGCGTCTTTGTGCGCGCTTCGGATCTGTTAGTCAGCGCGAGTAAGATCAGCATGAGTTTGAAAAAACCAATTTCATTGGTTCAGACTCATGGTACTCCAGAAAGGTACTCCTCTCAGGAAACATAAAAATAAAGATACTTTTAGATGTTTAATTGATATTTGAAGCATTTGGATCGCTAGGTGAGGCTTTAATGAATTCATTTTGTGAAAAGCTCAAATTTGACCAAAATCAACATTTTTTATATGTTTTGCCTGTAGCTGTAATTAGCCCGTGCACATTTCGACTCATTTTGCCAGCACGGGTCACATATATGTCACAATAGAGAAAAAAGATGATCACAACCTTTAATGATCTTGCTGCAATGGTTAATTATCACTGAATAAAGATATAAATTTCAGCCTGTTTACACACATTTTGTATGGATACAGATGGCTTGTGAAGATCATACTGGCCAGTTTTATGATATGTTTATGGTGCCTTAGCATTATTTTTGAAGCTCCATTCCCCATTCTGTGTAATTGCACGCATTGTAAAACTCAAGTTCAAAGCACGTTGAGGAAACGTATTACCTCAAAACATTTAAGCAAATTAACCCATTTTTTAAAGTTAATAGAACTTCAATTTTTTTGTGAAAAGTGGGGAAAAGTATATAGTCAAACAACATACAGTATAAATGGTCTTAAAAGTTTTGCAGTCCATCCTCAACCTAACCACAGCATTAAACACTAACTTATGTCTCCCTAAAAAATTACCGTGATTTTAAAGTAAAAGACTGTAAAAATGCTGCGGTGAAAAACTGTCATTTGGTTTACAGAAAGTTTCTGTACTATATACGGTGAATAACTGTAATAGATTTAACGGTACATTTAATGTAATTTTACGTTAAAATACCATTAAATTCACAGTTTTTGGAAGTGAAAAATAACAATTCATTGTAAAATTTACAGTGAAAAAACGTAAATTGACATTCCCACAATTCCCTGCGTGACACTTCACATTTGATATATTTTCGTTGAAAATCTTCTTAGTTTTTCTCATTTTTTTCTAATCAGTTATGTACATTAGGGTTTTATGTTACATCTAATGTTGTTAAATTAATGTTTATTGCATTTTTTAAAATTTCATGCATGTTACCATGATGGTTTGAGTGTGTGTGTGAATGACACTGTGTGCACCTTCTATATGTTAGTGTTGTCCTTCTCAGCTTGTGGAAAATCTGCTTGTGATGAACTTTGATTCATCATGTGACTCTTATCACCACTGTGTTTGGTGACTGTCAGTGTATTATAAAGGTACAAAACAGATATTAGTACTTCATTAAGTTGGTAAATTAACATTATATCAATTAAGGAAATACGTTATTTTACCATAAATTTAACAGATTTTTTTTTTTAACGTTGCTACTGTATTTTTTACGGTAAAGTTCTGGCAACCACCGCTGCCGGTTTTTTACCGAAAATTTTACTGGGATTTTTTTTACAGTGTATGTTAATCTTGTGCAAAAACACATGCTGGGAATTAGAAATCTCAATCATAATAAGTTCAGCTTACTACAATCAAATTTTGAGTTCACACAACTTTTTTCTATCAAGTACAATGAACGTTCATTATTATTTAAGTGAAACCAACTCACAGTGTGGAGAAACAAATAGTACTTTTTACAAAATGGCTATTTTTGCGTTCCACAGAAGAAAGTCATATGGGTTTGAAGTAAATGATGACAGAGTGTTCATTTTTGATGAAATATCCCTTTAACAAACTCCACTGAGCTATATTGAGATCATAAACATCGATAAGTTGCACTCATTTATTCACTTATATTGCTGAGCCGTCCTAATTGGAGACATGGCGTGACTTTCTGTATTGACAGAGTGAGCGGATCCTAATGGCAACACATCATTCATGCCTCTTGTGTTGAGGTGTGTACATACATTGAGCAAAGCTGCAAAATAAAATGCAGAGATCGTTAAAATGACCGCTGAGTCTACATAACATTAATGTATGATTCACCTGGGACTACAATTCTGAGTCTGACCTCAGCAAGGAATGCAGGTGGAATGCTGCAATTATTTAAACCCTTAAACACATGCTTCAGATCAAATTCCCATGAGGTACTACAAGGGTGACTTATATAGCTTGCATGGCAGTGCACAGCAAGTTTAATAAAGTGTACAATAAAAATGAAAAATTCATGACAGCTTGAAAATGTCAACTTTTTATAAAAATTGAAAAATAAAAGAAAATGGTGTTACAAATCTGTGTATTTTCATTGTGTTTTTTTTTTCATAATACAGCCACCAACCGTTATATATATATATATAGGTCAGGAAGATTTTTTTTAAATAGTTCACCCAAAAATGAGTTTGTCATCACTTACTTACTTGTTCCAAACCTGTATGAGCTTTTGAAAACAAAAGAAGATATTTAAAAGAATGTTGTTAATCAAACAGTTGATGACAGCCATCGACTTCCATTGTAGGAAAAAAAAAAATACTATGGAAATCAGTGGCGACCATCAACTCTCTGGTTATCAACATTCTTTAAAATATTTTCTTTTGTGTTCAACAGAAGAAAGATGCTCATACAGGTTTGGAACAACTTGAGGGTGAGTAAATGATGACAAAATCTTATTTTGGGCGAACATAACTAACTTCATATTTGGGTGTTGCCAATGCTTTGGCAAGGCAAAGCCTTATTTTCCATGCCAATAAAGACACTTGAATCTTGAAATATCTCTGCAATGTTAATGTAACATCACATTCCAGACCTTTGGTAGCCAGATAAAACACATAGCTCACTTATCTAAGTTTATAATTTCTATTTTTGCTCATTTTTTCCACTCTGTGAGTGAAACTGCTAAGCTAAATCGATCATTTACAAACAGAACAGCCTTTTCTAAAAGAATTTCTTAGGATGACCTCTGGTTGGACTGATCGATGGTCCCTGTCCCAGCTGAATGCGTGAAGCCACAGTATTACAGGCTTCGGACTGACATTACAGGACTAGTTTCAGACACACATCACGGCATAACAATTTGTGTTTTGTATCCGAGGCAACTTGCTGACTTAATGCTGGGTTAAGAGAGAGGAGTAAATTGTTTGTTGTTTTCATGAAGGCATACTGTGTTATGAGTTATAATGGCTTTTGTGAGTGTCCACTTTAGACACTGACAGAGAATGATTGGGTGGGAATTGTGGCCAAGTGTGTGTACGATTGCATAAACTAGAGAGGTTGTTTTACAACTGACAACTGTTTGGTTAATAGGAGAAGGAGCGGAAGGAGTATTTGTGTGTGTGAGTCTGTGTCTGCAATGTGGAGTCTGGGTGGTTGGTAATGTGTGTCTCTGACAGTGACAGGTGCCAGAAAAATCCTCTCCACTATTTTAGAAAGGACTGCCTGAACTGCTCTGGCTCCACCTTTGTCTAAACAAAGAATCTCATTAGTCCTTACCACACACAGATACACACGAAATATTTCTAAATATATTCACCTTACTCTTTAAACTGAGGATGACCTGACCACATGACCTGAAACTTCCTCTTCCTGTTATAATAATCTTTCAGAATATTACTGGTTTGCAGTATTTGTGATCAAATAAATGCAGTCTTAATGAGGATGAGACAATTAAAAAAAAAAAAAAAAATCTTACCAATCCCAAACATTTAAATGATAGTGTAAGGTCCATTCACATTAAGGACAATAAAGATTGTTCTGAAAATTGTTCTAAATATAAAAGAATAGCAGAGTCCACACCACAACTACTGTATAATAGCACAGAGAAGCATAGAATATCTGTAGAATAAAAAGTATAGAATAGCTGTAGAATATCATTGGAATCACTTTCAGAACATTATTTTTTCCAGCAGATTAATGATAAAAACATTGACAGCCAATCAGAATCCATCCTGCTTTAAAAGATTAGTTTACTTCAGAATTAAAATTTCCTGATAATTTACTCACCCCCATGTCATCCAATGTGTTTATGTCTTTCTTTCTACAGTCGAAAAGAAATTAAGGATTTTGAGGTAAACATTCCAGGATTTTTATCCATATAGTGGACTTCAACAGGGTTCAACAGGTTGAAGGTCCAAATTGCAGCTTCAAATGAATCTACATGATCCCAGATGAGGAATAAGGGTCCTATCTAGCAAAATGATCAGTTATTTTCTAAAAAAGAAAATTAAAATGGTATACTTTTTAACCATAAATGCTTGTCTTGCACTGCTCTTCGATATGCCACGCATTACGTAATCACGTCGGAAAGGTCACACGTGATGTAGGCGGAAGTACTGCGGTAGGGCGAAAAATCTAATTTTCTCATGGGGTTGAGTAAATGATCGGGAAATTTTAATTCTGAAGTGAAATAATCTTTTATAGAGCTCAAGCATTTAAGGCGGCAGACGACAAAACTGTAGCACGCGCTTAGAATAAACAGAACAATAATTATTGTTATCTTTATAGTTATCATTCTTGGTGTGAACAAGCCTTAACTTGTATATATTGGTGAATTCACTAAGCAATTCTGAACACACAAAATCAAAAACTTGCATCCTATTCTTTAAAGGTGCCCAAGAATGCTTTTTCACAAGATGTAATATAAGTCTAAGGTGTCCCCTGAATGTGTCTGTGAAGTTTCAGCTCAAAATACCCCATAGATTTTTTTAAATTAATTTTTTTAACTGCCTATTTTGGGGTATCATTAACTATGCACTGATTTTTTTCAGCGCGCCGCCCCTTTAATTCGCGTGCTCCCTGCCACACGAGCTCTGGATTATATTACAGCACATTTACAAAGTTCACACAGCTAATATAACCCTCAAATGGATCTTTACAAGATGTTCGTCATGCATGCTGTATGCATGCTTCGAATTATGTGAGTAAAGTATTTATTTTGATGTTTATATTTGATTCTCTATGAGTTTGAGGCTGTGCTCCGTGGCTAACGGCTAATGCTACACTGTTGGTGAGATTTATAAAGAATGAAGTTGTGTTTATGAATTATACAGACTGCAAGTGTTTAAAAATGAAAATAGCGACGACTCTTGTCTCCGTGAATTCAGTAAGAAACAATGGTAACTTTAACCTCATTTAACAGTACATTAGCAACATGTTAACGAAACATTTAGAAAGACAATTTACAAATATCACTAAAAATATCATGTTATCATGAATCATGTCAGTTATTATTGCTCCATCTGCCATTTTCGTTGTTGTTCTTGCTTACCTAGTCTGTTGATTCACCTGTGCAGATTCAGACGTTACTGGCTGCCCTTGTCTAATGCCTTTCATAATGTTGGGAACATGGGCTGGCATATGCAAATATTGGGGCGTACACCCCGACTTTCCGGAAGTCTTTTAAACAAATGAGATTTACAAAAGAAAGAGAAAGCAATATAGTTTGAAACTCAATGTATGTCTTTTCCATGTACTGAACTCTTGTTATTCAACTATGCCGAGGTAAATTCAAATTTTGAATCTAGGGCACCTTTAAATACTACAAATACAATGGGAAAAAAATATTATTTGAAATAAATAGTGTGATATTTGTATTATCATTTGACTTCCAATGATAAACTTTCATTTATTAATCATAACTATTTCCTTTAGCATTAGACTTTAAATTCTGCTTACCCTGGAACATTTCTTTAACTGCATCAACAGAATTAGTGATTCACTTTCCTCCAATTCAATATGAACCATTTTACATGATCTGGTTCACACAAAGAAAAACTCATAAACCGAGAGCAATAAAAACAGCATCAAAGCACATCCTGCTATAAATAAAATGCTCAAATGTGTCAATCAAATGTGTTGCGTGGAGGTCAGCCTGTGACATCACCTTCTTGGCTGTGAGAATGATATCCCGAAATGACATGTTTAGGCACGTAACCCCTGACCCCTTAGGGGCGTCTGCCACTCCTCATTAATGCAAACCCACAGCTGCGGAGTGACTGGCACACACACAAGCACATATGTACACAGACAGACTGGCGGTCTCTGCAGAGGTGTGTGCGGACCCCTCCTCTGCCGTCTTATCCTCCCAATGGGGATCAGCAGAGCTATTTCCAGCACTGCAGCGCTTTAACAGCTCCTGGAGACTATGCCGGAAATAGCACACACAGGCTCCCTGACTGACACAGCATTCACACACGAGAGAGCGAGAGAAAGAGAGGGAGGGAGAATGTGCGGTATGACAGGGTGAGACATGGACAGGAATATAAAGTGATCACCGTAGAGAAGGGGGGAGCAGAGCTGTAGATGTTGACTGCACATGCTCACTGTAGTGGTTTAAGTGAACCTGCTTAGAGTGAACAAATGAAACTAATAGAGCAGAGCAAGGCTCATTAGCTTACAACCAAGCTGTAGAGCCACTGCATCTTCTCTTGCCAGAGTTCAGGTATTGGCAGGTCACCCTATCAGAAACACTCCTGCCAGGTATCCACAGCGAAAGTAACTTTATGCAACAGTCTGAATCCAGCTTTCTAGGAATGGAACTGATTGACTAGAAATACAGGAAGAGATCCATTAGATAATGGAATCCTTGTAAGCGGACCGGCCTGCTTAACCTGAGCCCTCGTGCTGCTGACCTCTTCTGTTTAAGAACTACATCGCTAGTAAAGACTGAAATAGAAAGTCTTACTGTTAACGCATTAACTAACATAATCCAACAATGAGCTGTATATTTTTCAGCATTTATTATCCTTTGTAAGGATATCCTAATATTTTGTTAGTTCACAGTGCATTAAATAATGTTAACATACACAACTTTGAATCTTAAAAATTTAGTAAATGATGAGATTAACATTAATAAATGCTCTAGAAGTATTGTTCATTCTTAGTTCATGTTAACTAATGTAGTTAACTAATGTTAACAAATGAAACCTTACTGGAAATGTGTTATAGTCATGTTCTATATTTGACATTCTAGGAAAGATGAGGATTAATACAACTCAATATTCATTCAGGACGACTGAACAATGCTTAAAAATATACAGTGATGATACTTTAAGTATGTATAATGGTAATGAATGATTACAATAGTAATTTTTCATGATTTTCACATGGTACTCCAAATGTAATTCTGGGCATTGTGGTTATTTTTTGTTCCATCTGTGCTTTTAAAGGGGACATATCATGAGAATCTGACTTTTTTGTGTGTGCGTTTAAGTGCTATGATCAGGTCCACGGTGTATCCACCAACCCAGAAAACATGAAAAAGGACAACCCAGTAATTTTGTTTTGGCAAGCCTTTCTCTACAAGCATGTGAAAAAAACAAGCTGCTCAGATTTTGCTCCCCTTGTGACGTAGGAAGGGGATCTTGTTATAATATTACCGCCCCTTAATCTGCATGGTACATACATTTATCCACTAACCATTCAGAAACGTCCAGTTGCGTTCTAAAAGTTGTAACTTCTTCCTGAGTCTCTCCATCAGAGTCTGACTCCGGTTTGAACAATATAAGGCTGAACACCGTTACTGGCAATCTTCATTTTGTCTGCGTGCGATTCTCCAGCTTTGTTGTTGTTGAGCAACCGAAGCGCGAGCTGTTAAAGCTCCGCCCTCTTCTGGAAAGCAGGCCGGGAGCAGCAGCTAAACGGCATGTTTTTGCTCACACCCAAATAGGGGCAAATATGACAAGCTATAATATATGATCTGTGGGGTATTTTGAGCTGAAACTTCACAGACAAATTCTGGGAACACCAGAGACTTATATTACATCTTGTGGGGCATTTAAAGGTGCATAATAGATCCCCTTTAAATTAAATCATGTGATGTTTTATATACTTGCATAGAAAATGCATGCACTGTCATTTTGCAAGCGAGGAAATCTGATCTGTTTGTTCAGACAGTGTCACCAATATTCAGTGTCTCTGCATTGGTTGCTATAGTAATGATGTAAGTCTCTGCTCATATGCCCATCATGACATTTCACTGTGGCGCTGAACTCACAAGGCACACGAGAGAATGTAAAAGAGATTATTCTGTGTCGCAATCACTGATTTATTCTTAAAAAAAAATAATAATAATAATAAATAAATATATATATATACAGTCGTGCTCAAAATTATTCATGCCCTTGGTAAATATAACCAAAGAAGGCTGTGAAAATAAATCTGCATCGTTAATACTTTTGATCTTTTATTTAAAAAAATTTACAAAAATCCAACCTTTCATTGGAGACTAATAATTTTAAATGGGGGGAAAATCTCATTATGAGAGAAATGTTTTTCTCTAATACACACTGCTCACAATTAATCATACCCTTTTATACAATACTTTTTGCAACCTCCTTTGGCCAAGAAAACAGCTCTCACCCTTCTTCTATAATGCCTGATGAGTTTGGAGAACACCTGAGAAGAGATCAGAGACAAATCCTCCATACAGAATCCCTCCAGATCCTTCAGATTCCAGCTCCATGTTGGTGCTTCTTCTCTTCAGTTCACTCCACTCATTTTCTTCAGGGTTCAGGTCAGGGGACTGAGATGGCCATGGCAGAAGCTTCATTTTGTGTTCAGTGACCCATTTTTGTGTTGGTTTTGATGTTTGTTTTGGATCATAGTCCTGATGGAAGATCCAATCACAACCCATTATATGACTTCTAACAGGGACAGTCAGGTTTTGATTTTTTATCTGTTGGCATTTGATAGAATCCATGATGCCATGTATCTGAACAAGATGTGCAGGACCTCCAGCAGAAAAATAAGCCCACAACATTAAAGATACAGCAGTATATTTCATTGTACACATGGGGTACTTTTTACCCCTGTGTGCACCAAACCAAAGCTAATTTTTTTGCTTCATCTGACCATAGAACATTTGAAAAGTAACTGACACTACTGGAACTTCAAACAGGATGGGTTCTATGGTCAGATGAAGCAAGAAATTAGCTTCTGTATGGAGAGATTCTGTATGAAGGAATGGTCTCTGATCTCTTGTCAGGTGTTCTCCAAACTCATCAGGCATTATAGGTGAAGACTCAGAGCTGTTATCTTGGCCAAAGGAGGTTGCAAAAAGTATTGAATAAAAGGGTATGATTAATTGTGAGCAGTGTGTATTAGAGAAAAACATATATATATACATACAGTACAGTCCAAAAGTTTGGAACCACTAAGATTTTTAATGTTTTTAAAAGAAGTTTCGTCTGCTCACCAAGGCTACATTTATTTAATTAAAAATACAATAAAAAACAGTAATATTGTGAAATATTATTACAATTTAAAATAACTGTGTACTACTTAAATATATTTGACAAAGTAATTTATTCCTGTGATGCAAAGCTGAATTTTCAGCATCGTTACTCCAGTCTTCAGTGTCACATGATCCTTCAGAAATCATTCTAATATGCTGATTTGCTGCTCAATAAACATTTATGATTATTTTCAATGTTGAAAACAGTTGTGTACTTTTTTTTCAGGATTCCTTGATGAATAGAAAGTTCAAAAGAACAGCATTTATCTGAAATACAAAGCTTCTGTAGTGTATTATACACTACCGTTCAAAAGTTTGGGGTCAGTAAGAATTTTTTTTTTTTTTTTTTTTTTTGAAAAGAAATTAAAGAAATGAATACTTTTATTCATCAAGGATGCATTATATCAATCAAAAGTGGCAGTAAAGACATTTATAATGTTACAAAAGATTAGATTTCAGATAAACACTGTTCTTTTGAACTTTCTATTCATCAAATAATCCTGAAAAAAAAATTGTACACAAATATTTTGTACAATTGTACACATTAAATGTTTCTTGAGTAGCAGATCAGCATATTAGAATGATTTCTGAAGGATCATGTGACACTGAAGACTGGAGTAATGATGCTGAAAATTCAGCTTTGCCATCACAGGAATAAATTACTTTGTGAAATATATTCAAATAGAAAACAGTTATTTTAAATTGTAATAATATTTCACAATATTACTGTTTTTTACTGTATTTTTAATTAAATAAATGTAGCCTTGGTGAGCAGACAAAACTTCTTTTAAAAACATTAAAAATCTTAGTGGTTCCAAACTTTTGGACTGTACTATATATATATATATATATATATATATATATATATATATATATATATATATATAGGTATATATATATATATATATATATATATATATATATATATATATATATATATATATATATATATATAGGTGGAGTGAATTGCTCAGGTGAGATTAAAGAAGAAAACCTGGAGAGACCTCAGCTTCAGAGGGAACAGGAGCTTATGGATTGCACTGACAATTAATGTCAAGACCCCTCATACAACATTTTTACCGCCAGACACAGACACCTGATATCATGGTTGCCATGGCAATGACATTCAAATGGCTGAAGACAGTTATCTATCAACAGGTCCTCAGTGTTTCACATATTGAAGTGCTGCACATTAATCAAGAATGCAGAAACTGACCGTTTTTCTTTGGTACATCGAGAGCTGTCTTACACGTGAACAAAGGCATATTGAGTGATTGAGCTCTCTCTCTGTGGTTTCCAGGAGGAAATGAGTTGTCTGCTCTTTGAGACTGGCAACATGCCACCACATAAACCTTACATTCTGTTATACGACCTGAGGGTCAATCCATATAGAGTGCAAAGAATGAAAATAAGCTTTTAGACAGAGAGCCAAACACAACCGGACTAAATAAAGAAGGTCAGAACTTCAAGCACAACCACAATAGAACTAAAGAAAAATGTGTGATGACAAGCTGAATCTACTTCCTGCCAACACCGTCTGCCTATATTGTTTTAAGAAGGACTCACCAAGAAGTTCAGTCACAGATTTTCCATCATTCTTGCCAAATGATGTCAGTAAAGCAGGTATAAACAAAGAAGACCAGAGAAAACTGGACAAAGATTGAGTGGCTCATTTAATCAAATTACCGTGGTAGTGCATTGGGGGCGTGATACAGCTTTGGACTAACTTTGGTTTCATTCATCAGGTAATTAAGTTCTGACTTCCTCTTTACTCAACTCTACAGCCATCTGCTTTATCAGAACAAGCTTTGTTCGTCTATCCTTTGGTCAAATTTTTTAACAAGGATGAAGCTATGACCAAATGTAATTAAATTGCTTTCCTCAATAACTCTCAGGCTAAAAAGGAATTTGGTGCTACTATACTTATCTGTCATTCTTGACTTGAGAAATGAGCCAACAAAACTTTTCTCATTGTTTGCAAACATGCTTTAACAGCCACTGAGTAGTAAATAAATCTTACCTTTGCATGTGAAACATTTTATATGGAAGTGCTTGGATTGCACCCGGAGAACCTCTCCCTTGCATGGCTCCCCACACTTATAGCACTGGATAACCAGTTTTCCTGGTGGATGGTGTGGTTCCTGAGGATGGGCCACTGTCAAGGAATGTAGAGACATGGGTTAGCAAAGACCTTCCTTTTAGATGACGCAGCCTATGATTATTTCATACAATGAGCTTCGAACCCAAATAAATAAACTGGAATAAGCAAGTGAATAAACAAAATAAAAGACAGCAGGGACACCACTACGAGAGGAGAACGGATTAATCCAGGACCTCCGCACCTCAGTGATCAGGATTGGAACAGTTGAAGAGTTCATAAGAGTATTATAATTAAACCATTATTTAATTTGCAACAGTTCAAACAATTTGTAATGTCTAACTACATTTGACAAAGCAAATGGCACTGTTATAAAAACTGAAACCTTAATTGTTTTGATAATTGGCTGCACTGTTCATATATTTAAGCCCTGCTACAATTTCCATGGTTGACTTCCATTAAAAAGCAATAAATATGCATGTAGATGCACAAACTAATAAACATGAGGCTGAACCTCAACTAGGCTGCATTACATAATGCTTGCAACTGGCTAGAAATTTTTCAACGGGCCATTGTCCGCATTTCGGGTGCTATCACACAGTGTGTGGGAGTGAGAGGAGTGTTAGTAGGTGTTTGGAGGTTTTTTTGGAGTGATTTGTAGGACAAGCTGGCTGCCACGCAGTGGTTACCACAGTCACATGGAGAGGTGCTCACACTCTCTCGCACGAGTCATGCTGTTTACATTTCTGTACTGCTCATCACAAGTGTCATTTAGAGTTGGTACAGTTGCATAATGAAGGTCATGAGTCATTTGTGCTTTGCTGTTTACTAACTATTGACATGTTACCCTTGCGGACACAAGCACATAAAGAACAATTCACGCAAAATCATTATAATTTAAAATTTTTGGGTGCACTATTCCTTTAACACTACTATAAAACAGACATTAAAACTCAAGTACACTATTTAATTGTTTATAATCTTGATAATTACATGCCCTGAAGGAGAGCAGACGGTCCACAGACAGAAATAATGAGTGAGCTGTGTGCTAAGGCTCACAATACTTCAGTCGGTTTCTCTCAGTATCTCTGTATACATGTGCTGTGTTTCACTTAAGGCCTCACAATGCCATATTTGTTCAAGGTCATCAGGCCAAGATGTTGTCCACTCAAAGCTGCTGTTCTAAACCTGGCAGCACTCAGAAGCTGAAGTTAATTTGAACTAAATGATCTCTGAGCCTTTCAGAGTGGCTTCTCATTAGCAGGACTACAAATCTTTCCTCTTACTCACACTATCCTTCCTCCTTCTGACATTTACTACTACTCTTAAAATCACATGAGCCCGTACTCTCTCCTCTCTCTCAAGAATGACACCTCTCCACTTTATATCTCTCTTTCCCTATTGGAGAGTTAACGCATACCTCTCTAATCTAATCGCTGGCCACTTGAAAGGCTTGTGCAAGATTAACAGGAAAGAATCTGCCTCCTACGGTCACTCACCATTCCTTATCAGGCCATGTGCTTACATAATATTGCCACCAAAAAGTATCTCCACAAGCTAAACCATTCTGGGGGCTTTCTATGAGACATGTTGCCTGTTCAAATATGTCTCCTCATTTTATTTCAATATGTGTCATATATGATGAAAAAATAAAATTATAAAATTAATAAATAGGGCCAACTCGATTACAGAGCACTGTTGAATTTGCGCAAATAACAGTGTGTAATTTACTCTGGACTTTTGTAGAGGTTGTCTGAGAAAACCACAGACATGGCAGATTAGGATGATATTCTGCACTCATTTGAAATTGACCTATGATATTCTATGACATGAAATTAACCTAAATTTAAACGATCTCATGGATGTGGCTGTTTTGGTTTGTGATCATTTGGGCACCAGCCGCTGCAGTAAATGTGGTGTATTTATATGAATTTGACATAGTCATTTTACGTTTACCTGTTTTAAATGCCTATTGGCCGCTGTGCACAGTTGCCCTGAAGCCACCGGGTTGGCGGTGCAACCAGGGTTGGGCCCGTCATCGCTGCTTGCAGCTATATTTAAAATTATGTTTCTAAAAAAAATTTTTTATGTATTTTTATATAGACATCATAAGAACAACAAGTTGGTAAATAGAATTATTTAATTCTTGCAAACCTCATGGTTCCCAGCTCATTTTGAATTGGAGATAACAGAAAAAAGAATGAGCAAGTCAATCACAAGCGAACCTCTGTGAAAAAGAAGCATTCCTGAACATATGATCATGAATGGGACACCAAGGTTTGCACTGTGTACATTGTTGTGCAGAAAAACACTGCTGCACACTCTAAAGCCACAGTCACACTAGATTTGAACATACAAAATTTCTACGGACATTGCAACGGCTGTGATATGACGTCACTCTCTGCTGAGTCTTTTTAAAAACATAAATTATACATATAGATATAACAAATAATAATAAATCCAAAATGTAAAAATATACAATCTCTTCCACTTTACTGCAAAAGGTTTGCTTACTTTTAAAGGGGTGGTTGATTATGATTTCACTTTTTAACTTTAGTTAGTGTGTAATGTTGCTGTTTGAGCATAAACAACATCTGCAAAGTTACGCCGCTCAAAGTTCAATGCAAAGAGAGATATTTTCTTTCACACAAATAGCTTTTTAAGGACTACAACAAATGGCTGGTAGGGACTACAACAAGCTTCTTTCCGGGTTGGTGACATCACAAACCCCAATTTTACATAATTTTTTTACAAAATTTACAGTTGTAGTAGAGTGTTGTTGCCATGCTGTCATTTTACGCCGGACTGCTTCACAAATGAGGGTCAATTCAATGCTGGATTTGCAAAAAAGATTTACCTGAAGGCACTTGCTAGTCGATGGACTTAATCAAATCCACAGCAACAACATAGATTTTTCCACTAACCATTCAGAAACGTCCAGTTGCACTCTGTAAGTTGTAAGAATGAAACAAGTCTATCTCTCAGTGTTCGACTCCGGTTTGAACAATGTAACGGTTGAACACCGTTACTGACAATCGTCATTTTGGCTGCGTGAGATTCTCCAGCTTTGTTGTATTTGAGCAACCGAAGCGCGAGCTGTTAAAGCTTTGAAAATGGGACGGGAGCAGCAGCTCATTTGCATTTAAAGGGACACACACAAAAACATCTTGTTTTTGCTCACACCCAAATAGTGGCTATAATAAATGATCTGTGGGGTATTTTGAGCAGAAACTTCACAGACACATTCTGGGGACACCAGAGACTTATATTACATCTTGCATAATAGGTCCCCTTTAATTCAGGTAAGAAGTCATGACGTGACATATCAAACTTCTACTGGTCACGTCTTACGAACGGTATACAAATTTGCAGGTCAGAGTTCACCAAACTTCAATGCAAGTCAGTGGAATGAAAAGTGTAGTGCGACGGCCCCTTTAAGCCACAGTCACACCAGACACAAGTACACAAAATTTCTATGGACACATTTGTCACAAAATGCAGCATCTTTTTTAAAAACACATAATACATCCAAAATGTAAAAATATGCAATCTAAACAACTTTACTGCAACACTGCAATTATTCTGATTTGAAGTTTGCATTCTTTTAATTTGACTAAGAGGTCACGCCTTGACATATCAATCTTGTATTGGTCATTCATCTTCACGTGATATGAGTTTGTAGGTTCACCGAACTTGAACTTCTGAATGGAATTCAATGGAAGTGTGTAGCGTGATCGCCCCTAATGGGATAATAATCTGACGATTTGGAGTTTGAATGCACACAAAACATTCCTGCCCACCTAGATGTTATTTCTGTCCCATTTATGGTCATTATAATCACAGTATGGAGCCCTGATATGTGGAATGGATGGCATCCATTATTTCTCTGCTGAAGTTGCCATGCATGACAAAAATTTCCCCTTTGTCTGGACGAGTTGGTGAGCAAGCCACTAATCAGTAACGACAAGATTCTGGCAGGGTTTTGTGCTCAAGAATGTTCCTACCGGCCCTTGAAACTGAAGCACAGGATTTTGTCTTAAACTAGCCCCCTCAGCCCGAGACAGCTGTTGCTATAGCAACCAGCTCTACCAGGGCGGCAACAGTATAACACCGGGAGCTTGTACGGTGGAACCCCAGAGTGAAGCTGCAATGTCAACAGACAACAGCAAGCCAACAATGAACTGTTTCTTGTTTCAATCATGCAGATGGGCTAAACTAGGAGAGTTTCCTGACATATGCTGTAACTAATACAACAGCTCACACTGTAGCTATATTAAGCAGACACACAAAAGGCACATTTGGACTCTGCTACAGTATGTGTTCTCTGCATTCAGCCAAAGGCAGAGTATGCTACCTCTACTCTGTCACGCTCGACGCAGATGTGAGGGAATGTGGGCAGGTGGTGAAGAACAGCATAGCTAAACACTGAGGCTTCCTGAAACACAAACACTATGAGCCTCACTCTGAAACATGTGCAAGATTTATTTATATGTAAATTGTCCACAAAACCATCCTTGCATAAACTGTTGCATGCAATATAAAAAAAGCTTTAAAAATAGTACACAGAAATGGGATTACCTTGTTTTTTATGGATCAGATACAAAACCTTATATTCCCTCACGGCATGCAATAAGCATACTTAGACATCACATTTTGAGTTCATTGAAATTAAAAATTGAGTTAATACAACGAAGGTGAATAGTTTAATCAATAGAAACTCAAAATATTATGTTATCTGAACCACATTAATTATTTTAGTTGATTTGACAAAAGATATTCATTCATGATATTCATTTTTAAATTTGTTAAAGATTACCTTGAACTGTTACTGCATTATTAGTGTTTTAAAATATTAACTTGACCACAAATATAAATCAAATGTTTAATTAAATATTTTTTGAAATTGAAATTTCAGACTTCAGTGTCACATGATCCTTCAGAAATCATTCTAATTTGATTTGGTGCTCAAGAAATATCTCTTATAATTATGTTGGATACAGTTCAACAGTGCTGATTAATATTTTTGTGAAAAATATGATGCTTTTATTTTTCAGGATTATTTGATGAATAGAAAGTCCTAAAGAACAGCATTTATAACAATGTAAAAGTCTTTACTGTCACTTTTGATCAAGTTAATGTGTCATTGCTGAATAAATGTATTATTATTATTATAATTATATTTATTAAATCGTACTAACCCCAAACTTATGGTAACAGTATAAACTGCTTCGAATTATGTAACACTTTAATTTCTCAAAACAGTAAAACTAATATTGTCAAAAACAGACAGTACTGATTCTTAATTCTGATTGGCATGTGATTGAATGAACCACATTCAAAGTCGCTGTACAATAGCCGAAATCACCTGTGACAGAAAATCATCATTTTATGCTAATACAGTTATGACATGGCAGCAATCAAAACCTGACATATTCTGTCATTCCACCCAGCTCTAGTGCTGCGCATAAACTAATGAAAACTCTGACCCACAGCGATTTAATGTTCGCTATCTGTCCATTAATGCACACAGATACACATGAACACATTTACAAAGCATATGATGGTGTTAAGTAGAGTTTAACATTGAATAATTAAAGGCTGTGTAACTGGAGAGGGTTATTCAATCCTGAGGCAAAAGTGTCTTTTCAGTTGAACTGGCGTTCTGACTCAGAATGAGTGTGTGTGTGTTTGTGTGAACAGTGTGAGTCAATGTTTTACTCCTCACCACTGCCTCCAGCAGCCATTTTCAGACTACACAAACTGATACATTCCTCCTCAAGTCAGAATATAAAGGTCTAAACCTCTTTTCGTCAGAGAGATTGTTTCACCTCTGCTTAGTACTTTGAGTTTAACCTTACGACAACCCCTGTACTAATCACAGTATTAGCTCACCTCTTAACTCAATACTTGACCCCTGATGACCTTCTGTGCTCTGGCCAAGTACAAACGACTGGTCAATCCGCATTTGTCCGGATTGGATACTAAAGAGAGCTTGTTTTAGACGGGAGTGGAAGTGGATTAATTGCTATTGGCCACAGGTAATGCATTCAAGGTGAAATACTCATTCCGTACAATCATTTTGTATTGGATTGATATTATATTTGTATTGTGATGAGCATCTGGCTCCCCTCCAGTCATCGTCATGCCGGCCCTCACATTGCTGGCCCGCATCCAGGGTCTGTGGCCAAGAGGAGGAGCGAGAAAGCGGAACTGTGTTGCCAGCACCTGATGAATATTGCCTCCAATGACTACTGCTATAAATTCAGTTTACAATATATAGACATAGAACAGATTTCCAAATGTATGTGCAACACATTCTCCAGGACTGAGAAATACACAATATAGTCAGTTTGTTTTTATGGAAGTGCATAAAACAAAATACACTACTGTTCAAAAGTTTGGGTTGGTAAGATGTTTTTAATGTTTTTAAAAGTCTTACTGACCCCAGACTTTTGAAAGGTAGTGTATGCCTTTCTTGCTATTCAAGAAAAAAGCATATTGCCACAACAACGTAGAACATATATAGAAATATGTTATTTTGATGTCACATTCACCTTCTACTAGTATTGTTACAGTTATTCTTTGAACCATTTTGTCTACTGAAAAGATACAAAACTACATATGTCCAATGCCAACACTGTGAGAAGTAATTCTTCATAAAAGTGAAATACATACAGAAGTACACTGCCCAATGATTGCAAATTTGTCATGTGTTGCTCTCTAGTGCAATATTATCAGTATAATTCATTTTAGCTGTGGAAACCTTTGCTGATGAAGATCGATAGCCTAATACATAATCTCATAGTTTCAGTCAGCAATGTGTCATTTACTGGGCCTTTGGGTTATGTGTAATGGGAATAAATCCCCTTAGACTGAATTTACTTATTAAACCTGAAATAAAATCAGCAAAATAAAGTCTGCTGCAGACTTAAACGTTTATATGTGTGATTTAACATTGCTGAATTGCTGGTGGCCACTGCAGTCTTTTTAATGCTTATTTTATTCAATTAAAAAGCAAAAAACTCTCTTCCACAACATCTACCAGGTAAAGAATGAACTGATATGCTAACCATCAAAACAGACAGACAGTATACACCAATCAGGCATAACATTATGACCACCTTCCTAATATTGTATTGGTCCCGCTTTTCTGTCAAAACAGCCCTGACCCGTTGAGGCATGGACTCCACTAGACCCCTGAAGGTGTGCTGTGGTGTCTGACTCCAAGATGTTAGCAGCAGATCCTTTAAGTCCTGTAAGTTGCAAAGTGGGGCCTCCATGGATCGGACTTGTTTGCTCAGCACATCCCATAGATGCTCAATTGGATTGAGATCTTGGGAATTTGGAGGCCAAGTCAACACCTCAAATTCACTATTGTACTCCTCAAACCATTCCTGAACCTTTTTTGCTTTGTGGCAGGGCGCATTATCCTGCTGAAAGAGACCACAGCCAGCAGGGAATACCGTTTCCATGAAAGGTTGTACGTGGTCTCTAACAATGCTTAGGTAGGTGGTACATGTCAAAGTAACATCCACATGGATGGCAGGACCCAAGGTTTCCCAGCAGAACATTGCCCAAAACATCACACTGCCTCCGCCAGCTTGCCTTCTGTACCACGTGTTCCCCAGGTAAGCGTCGCACACGGGGTCAGCATGGGCACCCTGACTGGTCTGCGGCTATGCAGCCCCATACGCAACAAACTGCGATGCACTGTGTATTCTGACACCTTTCTATAAGAACCAGCTTTAACTTCTTGAGCAATTCAAAATGTTCACTTGCTGCCTAATATATCCCACCCAGTGTTGTTCACTTCACCTGTCAGTGGTCATAATGTTATGCCTGATCGATGTATGTCTAATGAATATAAACCTTATTCTTAATGTTGAAAGGTTAATGTATTATTATTATTATTAAAGATTAAAGTTATAAATTATCTGTGGCATGCTCACCAATACATAAAGCTAACTTATCAGGCAAGCAAAGGACGCACACCTTTGTGCAAATGTGATAAGCATACCTGTACAGCCTATGGGGGCCCTGAGATCAGTGACTGATGTAATGCACTGTACCCTCAGGTTTAATAGCCCAGGGATAATCATGTGGACACACACACATGCACTTATTAGCCTTTATATCTGACTTCTTGCTATCTGCTTTGAAAGTGGCCGATAATTTTCTATGATTCTCTTGCCTGACATTAAAAGGCCATTAAAATACATTTCAGGCTATTTTCCAAAAGCATACAATTCACCCAACCAAAGGTTGGGACACACTGACACAAAAAGAAATTACTGACATTTTATTCAGATGTTAGCTGTGCTATATTTTATAAAGTTAGAATCAGAATATATAATATCAGAAAGATAAAATATCTGAATCTGTGTGTATTTAAAAACAAATCCATGTATGTCTTTCAATGGCTGTGTAGTTTACTCTAGAATTTTATATTGCTTCTTAAAAGCCTATCTTACCAAAGTTTATGTTGATACACAGGTTTATAGAGCATTTGGGATCAGTGTGCTATGTGGGCAAAAAATAATCTAAACACTGAAATTCTTCTTGCAGCTTCGCTTCTGCTCTGTAGCAGACCTAATAACACACTGCTTATGCATACAGTGTGAATACTAGGTCTATAGCCCTTTAATATGGGTAGTGAAATAAATATGTGCAGTCAGAAACAGTCCTTAGAGACGATGTCTATTGTCTGTCTCTGGCTAACTATCATTATCCTAAAATATCCTGTCCTAAAATACAGGGCTACAAAAACGGCATATCCATTCCTCTGGTACGGAGTATGTAATGTACCCAGCACAATAGCACATTTTTTAGACCAACAGTCCTATTTACAATCATGTGAAGCTTTCCGTAACCATTTATGGAAAGGTTATCAGAGTTATGCGCCTTTGACGTGAGTCCAACTGAGCATTCTCATATAACCGCTGATAGTACAGAGAGTATGCTAGCAAATGTTGAGTGTAGTTTAGATGTGTGTGTGTGTGTGTGTGTGTGTGTGTGTGTTTGTGTTTGAATGTGATTTCATTGCCAAGGCTCAGATACTTCTTAGCTGCATGCATGGAGGAAATGGATAATCTAATCTGTAAATGTGGCACAGTGGGGACTGAGATTTCACTTGGCCACTGATACAGTAGAATAATGTTTGAAACTTTTAATGAAAAGTTGAAAATAGGTATATACTGAAAATTTAAAGGTCTTCTTCAGTTTTCTGGTAAATAAAGCCTGGCTGTGCTGCAATGACGAAATTACAAAAGAACCTCACTAATTTCCGAATTCCTACATTTTTTTTGCTAAATTGTACGTATTTTGCGAGTTGCCGAATTCGTATGAATTTGTACGAACGATCTACCTCTAACCCCGCCCTTTAACCTACCGGCCACTGGGGTTTAGACAAATCGTACAAATTCATACAAATTAGCCACCTCGTAAAATACGTACGAGTTGGTCATGAGATAGCGTTGTATATATATATGTAATCAATCTTCAGCCGTGACTTATTCACGATAGAGCACTAGCCTCAAGTACCTTATTGCTTTTATAAAACGGTTATCACACAATACAAATATTAAAAACAAAATTATGTATCAATGCAACTTTCATGAAGTAAACTTTCACTAAAAGCCTTCCTTCCATCGGAAAAAAACAGTCCCTGACAGTGAACAGCAACAGAAGTTACATTATTATGCCATTAGATGGCGGCAAAAACTGTCTTTGTGAGTTTGCCAGTCAGTAGTGAAGACTTTTGCATTGAAAAGACGCAACTGACAAATGCTTTGACTAGCGCTGTCAGTCATGGGAAAACCCCTTAACAGTTAAAAGGACAAGATAATACATGGGACATTTAAACAGATTTTTTATTATGAACATAGGACTGACCTGAAGGAAAATGTTAAATCTGAATGCAGGTAATAAACTCGCTCACTCGATCTCTACTCTTCTACATAATACAGTAAGCTTCAATGAACAATATCAATTGAGAACACACAGTTTACGTTGCTAAGAGTGGTTGCTAAGGGTGTTGTGTGGAATATATATATATATATATATATATATATATATATATATACACACACACACACACACACTTTTTTTTATAATATTAATATATTATTTAAAATATTGTCTATATCTCTTATGGTTTTGTTAGCTTGTTGCAGCTAGCCTGTATGTTGATGCACTGAATAAATGTTTAAAAGACTGTACGTGTGTATGAATGCACCAACATACACGTGATTATGTGTGAATACAGGTGTGTGAACTGAAGTGGGTTTACAGTGTGTGTTGTGCTGTGATTCACACGGGGTATGGCCTCAGCAACAGACCAGTCATCGCCCGGTTGCCATGGCTACAGCGATAGGCTAAATGCATTATTGAGTTCATTCTCTCTTAGTCTCTCTCTTCTCATCTCTTTTTCCCTCGCTCCCCCTCCCTCATCCTGCGCAGACCACTATTAGCTTTCACTAAACCATGATCTACTTTTCAAAACACATGCACACCGCTGGTACGAAACATCCTTCACCTTAGTCATCGAGCCGTGACAAGGGCTTTCTTTGGGAAACAACCCCTTTTCCTGAGAAATCCCAAAGAGGAACGCACTGTGCACTGCCTGCATTCTGTAAATAATTCAATAGCCTGCTAAATTCCTACATAGCATTACACAACATCGCTGCCGGAAACTGTGCCATCTGAAGTTCCTTTTGTTGAATAACAGCCTTTTCTGTCCTATATTGGGTGTTTTCACTGTGTTGTTTGGTTTGGTCCTGAGCGAACATGTTAATGATGCATTTAAGTTTCACCAGATGTTCCTGCTATAATGCGGCTTCCCCCATCAGATAACACAGAAACTTCTAAAGTTACTGCCACCCACTTAATATTCACAAAGACAACAGTAGTCCTGCACAAACCAGTCAGACAGTTATGCATATTCACACACATTTAACCATCATGAGTAAACAAATAGATCCCTTTAGTATTCAATGTATTTCTTATGCTAGAATGTGTAAAATATGTGCCAGACCACACAAATGGTGATTCCTAAACACACAAATGTCTATAAAATGGTCTTCTGAATAATAATAAACACACATTATGTCTGTACAGCACAATGTGCAGCCCACATGCTGAGCAGTGATTTAGAGGTAAAGTAATTGCCATCAATACCAACCCAAACACACACACTATAATCTATGATTACGTGTTCAATTAACTGCAAGCTTTAGAACCACAAACAAATACAAAAACAAAAGCGTTCTCATTTTCACACCACTTTGTGGTCGAGTTTTTCAACGCCCAATGCCAATAGAGATATCTGGAGAACAGGGTGAATGATATACGAATGAAATGCCGATATAATTAATAAAACTAAATGGTAGCGTACAATTACACCAATTTTACACAATATATACACAAAGTTAAGTAGAAAAGTGCATTGGTTTACAGTTAATTTACACATTGTATACTCAAAATAATTTTAAAAATTTTTTAAAAATATTGGAAAAAACATGCACAATCCCATCAGTTTTACACATTACAGAAAATGTTCATTATCCACTGTATTATATGCAGTATCCATTGAATTGTACACATTTTTTTTCCTCAGAAATAAAAAAATTTAAAACTGAAAATGCTCATTGATTTTTACACTCAATTTAAAATTATTAAACGCACACTATCCATTGACAATACTGTCATTAGATTTCCAAACTAGTGTTAGGCGGAATATTATTTTCTGTTGAGAAATCAATCGAGCACAGTTATCGATAATCTCAAACCAGCCAAAGGACGACCAATCAATCAACCTATCTGATACCACTAGTACGACTATGATTCCTTCTGCAGTATCTCTTTCTTTTTCATACACCGCAATCCTTCTAAAACATCAAACTGCCCTCCCTAGTCCCTACATCCAACACACACACACAAATCTCCCACATGCTGGCCTGGTTTTCTCCCTCTGCATGAGCTCTCTCTCCTGGTCCCCACCCAGTGCTGTGCAATGCCATGCTACCTTTCTCCTTCACCATGACCATTGGCTCCTCAGTGTCTGCTGGGGCTCTGATGAGGAGGATCAGAGGAAGAGAGCTGCTTCTTCCTGCCTGCCTTCTTCCTCGGCTTCTCCTTTATTCCCTCCACTGAATCCAAACGTGAGGAGACGACGGAAGAAAGAGCGAGAGAGAGAAAGAGAGAGAGCAAGGCAACGGCAAGATGACAGCAGAGGAACGGACAGAAAAGAGCTTGCACTCTCAAACTAAGCAGCCGCTCAGCAACTGCTGGCTTGGTCTTCGTTTCTCAAGCACCCCCCCTCCTCATTCACACGCATACCGTGTGTGTGTGTTTGTGGACTCTGCCCTGGCTCTTCTGAAATAACCAGGTTGCAGCTGCCGTGTGTGACAAATGCAGATTCCACAGCCGTAATCTCTCCCAGTCTGAGACACCACCTTAAATTCTTCAAACAGAGATGGAGGGGATGGACGACAGGCACATGTGATTTGTTTTAATATACTGCATATATCTATCCCTTCCTGTTCTCTCTCTCTCTCTCTCTCTCTCACACACACATACATACTGTCTCCCTGCCATTGTTTATCACATGCTCTGATTAGCTGTGTTTACTTCAGTGAAGTGCTGACTGCTGCTTTTACCCTTCAAACCTGTTTGTTGTGGACGAATTAGCTGGGAAATAACTCCTGTTCATTGACCCACGTATCTATCTGATAATACTGTAAAACATTTGATTTGAAGGGTGATGTGGTACGTGAAATGAAACAAAGTTGCTGGTCTTTGAGGGATCAGCTATAGTCTCTCTGGACTATCCGCGCGTCATGCCGGTAGATTATAGGATTACTAGGCCGACAATTGAATTGGGGAGTTTATTGAGAGGCGTTATTAATATTCACACTGGTGCAGTGGCGTCACTAGGGGCAACATGTACTGAGAGAATGGGGCTGCTCTGACGAATTACCCAGAAGCCTTGGTGCTCGCAGAAAAGTTGTTCATGTATACACTTATTTAGCTCCCTATTTTGTATGAGACTGAGACGTACACTTCCATTCAAAAGTTTTGGGCTCTGTAATATTTGGTATTGTTTTTGAAAGAAGTCTGTTATGCTGCATTTATTTGATCAAAAATACACAAAACGTTCTAATATGCTGATTTGGTGCTCAAGAAACATTTCTTATTATTATCAAAATTGAAAACGGTTGTTCTGCTAATATTTTTGTTCTTGATTATCAAGGAGACAACAGTAAAGAGCAGCTTGAGAAGAAATATGAGACTTGTGCTATGTAAAGAAAACAATTAAAAGGTGAATATCACTTGGAATCAGTGTCATTTCCAAAAAGAAGAAGAAAAAAAAAAAACTGTAATTTTGTCAAATTATGCAAATACAGTGCATAATTTGCTCCAGAAGGAAACACGATGCATTAAAGGGATAGTTCACCCAAAAATGAAAATTTGATGTTTATCTGCTTACCCCCAGGGCATCCAAAATGTAGGTGACTTTGTTTCTTCAGTAGAACACAAACGACACAAAACGATCGGTTTGTGTGAGAAAACGAACAGTATTTATATAATTTTTTATCTCTAATACACCACTATGTCCAACTGCCTTGAGCATCCAGTTGGTGAGGTCTGAAAACGCGCTCTGATGCCGGACGTGATCTCTCGCGTGCAATGTCAATGTGTATGAGCGATCACTTCCGAAATCAGAGTGCATTCAAACCTCACCAACCGGATGCTCAAGACAGTTGGACATAGTGGTGTATTAGAGGTAAAAAATGGGTCCCACTTTATATTAAGTAGCCTTAACTACTATGTACTTACATTTAAATTAATCATTTGATACAATGCACTTATTGTGTACATACATGTTTTTACATGTACTTAAAGCACCTGCATGTAATTACATCTGTAATTAATTTCTGTAATTACATTTATAATTACACTGTTGACCCATCCCTTACACTTAACCCCTACCCTTAAACCTACCCATACCACCAAAGCTTTCCCTAACCTTACCCGTATCCCAATTCAATAGCAGAAAAAGTGTTTTGCAATTCAATATGAACCCAATAAGTACATTGTACTTATCTTTTGATGTAAGTACATAGTAGTTAAGGCCACTTAATATAAAGTGGGACCAAAAAATGCTATAAATACTGTTCGGTTTCTCGCACAAAACAATCGTTTCTTAGGATATCAATGTGTCGTCACGAGCCGCAGGGTTTAATTTGGATTTGTCTGCGCATGTATTTTTTGACTCTTATAGATGGAGTTCCCATTGACATGCATTATAAGACTGACAAACCGCAACATTTGGAGTTAAAAATCATCATTTGTGTTCTACTGAAGAAACAAAGTCATCTACATCTTGGATGCCCTGGGGGTAAGCAGATAAACATCAAATTTTCATTTTTGGGTGAACTATCCCTTTAAGAGCCGGGGGGTGAAAACCTTTTGAATTTGAAGATCAAGGAATATTGTACTTAATTTGTCTTCTGCCAAACATGTACGTGCCTTCTGTTGCTTCCGAAGGGCAGTACTAAATGAAAAAAAAAAAAAAAAGATACTTGAACAAAATAAAAATTTGGACATCTTTATCTTGTTCAAAAGTTTTCACCCCTGACTCTTAATGCATCATGTTTCCTTCTGGAGCATCAGTGAATGTTTGAACCTTTTTAATAGTTGTGTTTGAGTCCCTCAATTGTCCTCAGTGTGAAAAGATGGACTGAGAATCATACAGTCACAGCTGGAAAGGGTTCAAATATGCAAAAAATGCTGGAAATCTGAAGATTTTTCAGGACCTGGAGGATTTTTTTGAAGAATATTTGGCAGTTTAACTGCTCAGGACAAACAAGGGACTCATGAACAACCATCACAAAACAATAAAACGGTCGTAGCTCATCCAGGTAACCACACACAGTATTAAGAATCAAGGGTTCACAAACTTTGTGAAATTTTCATTTTTGGGTGAACTATCCCTTTAAGAGCCAGGGGGTGAAAACCTTTTGAATTTGAAAATCAAGGAATATTGTACTTAATTTGTCTTCTGGCAAACATGTACGTGCCTTCTGTTGCTTTCGAAGGGCAGTACTAAATGAAAAAAAAAAAAAAGATACTTGAACAAAATAAAAATTTGGACATCTTTATCGTGTTAAAAAGTTTTCACCCCTGACTCTTAATGCATTGTGTTTCCTTCTGGAGCATCAGTGAATGTTTGAACCTTTTTAATAGTTGTGTTTGAGTCCCTCAATTGTCCTCAGTGTGAAAAGATGGACTGAGAATCATACAGTCACAGCTGGAAAGGGTTCAAATATGCAAAAAATGCTGGAAATCTGAAGATTTTTCAGGACCTGGAGGATTTTTTTGAAGAATATTTGGCAGTTTAACTGCTCAGGACAAACAAGGGACTCATGAACAACCATCACAAAACAAAAAAACGGTCATAGCTCATCCAGGTAACCACACACAGTATTAAGAATCAAGGGTTCACAAACTTTGTGAAATTTTCATTTTTGGGTGAACTATCCCTTTAAGAGCCAGGGGGTGAAAACCTTTTGAATTTGAAAATCAAGGAATATTGTACTTAATTTGTCTTCTGGCAAACATGTACGTGCCTTCTGTTGCTTCCGAAGGGCAGTACTAAATGAAAAAAAAAAAAAGATACTTGAACAAAATAAAAATTTGGACATCTTTATCTTGTTCAAAAGTTTTCACCCCTGACTCTTAATGCATTGTGTTTCCTTCTGGAGCAGGATAAACAAGGGACTCATGAACAACCATCACAAAACAAAAAACGGTCGTAGATCAACCAGGTAACCACACACAGTATTAAGAATCAAGGGTTCACAAACTTTTGAGTGGGTCGTTTTTATAAATTCAGCAATTTTTTTGTCTTATGGAGTATATGTAAACATTTTTTAAGTAAAATATCGTACTAAATAAAAAATAACATGAATATTGTATGATCTCTCTTATTATGTTAAAATTATTCACATTTCACAGATTCTGCAAGGGGTTCACATACTTTCAAGCAGCACTGTATATAAGCTAGCTACAAAATTAACTTTATCAATACAAAGGACTGGAATCTGCCATTATATTTCAAAAATGTAATTTCCACCACAGAAGGTTATCGAACACAATACATAATTCGAGATGTGATGGAAATATATAAAAATAATGACCAAAGATAAAAATGCAATAATTTTGACATTGTTAGTCCACAGAGCCAAAAGTGTCCATATCTTAAGAAACACCCGTATGGGTTGATATGGTTAAAAGAGATTAGCTGAATTTTAAATAAGGGGAGGATGTGTCTGAGAGAGAGACCGAGGGTGGGGACGGCACAGACAGCAGGTGTTGGATAAATAGAGAAACTTGAAGTCTATATCAAGAAGAAAACAGCTGAATCTTTTGTCAAGCGAGAGAAAAGAGAAGAAACTGAGCCAAAGATCTTATGCTTTCAAAGCTAGCCTCTCTGAAATTGCCCACCCTACCTTTAAGTACTGAATAAAATCGAATAACAGTTATTAAACTATATAATGGTGTTCTAGGGTGTTTCTATGTGGTTGCTAACATTTTCTGTATGGTTAGAAAGTTGTTTTGGTTGGTTGCTTACTAGCCAAAACAAACAAACAAAAACATCTCCCACCCATTTAAGGCAAAAAAGGGATTGGATTAAAGGTCCCGTTCTTCGTGATCCCATGTTTCAAACTTTAGTTAGTGTGTAATGTTGTTGTTAGAGTATAAATAAAATCTGTAAAATTTTAAAGCTCAAAGTTCAATGCCAAGCGAGATATTTTATTTAACAGAAGTCGCCTACATCGAACGGCCAGTTTGGACTACATCCCTCTACTTCCTTCTTTAATGACGTCACTAAAACAGTTTTTTGACTAACCTCCGCCCACAGGAATACACAAGAGTTGCGTTTGTAGAGTGTGTTTGTCGCCATGTCGTCGAAACGCTGTTATTTTCATCCCGCAGTCCAATCACCGGGTCTGATTCCGGCTCAAATTGATAGGGTAAAATTAAAGACATGTTTACAATAACACTGAGCGCGTGCATCTCCACGTTATGGTAAGAGGCGTGACCTTTCCGGGCAAGATGCGCTAAACTGCTGTCGAATCACAACACAGGAACCGCTGGCACAATCAGAACTCGTTACGTATTTCTGAAGGAGGGACTTCATAGAACAAGGAAGTCATCAGCCCGTTTTTATGACAGTGGAAACAGCGGTATACAGATAAGTAAATTATGTGAAAAATACTGTTTTTTTTTACACGTGAAACATGAACACATGTTATATTGCACACTATAAACACAATCAAAGCTTCAAAAAAAACACGAAAAACGGGACCTTTAATGTAATATATGTAGCACAGTAATGCTCAAATGTCAGTGGAATAACAGTATGATACCTCTGGCATCAATGTATCAATATGATTTCCCCTTCCTGGAGGGCTACACAGGGGGGATCCAGTCTTGCTCTTGCCTTGGCTATAAATGATTGATTGTTTGTGTGGAGCCATAATTACTGTATGCAGTGGTTCCTTTCCATGAGCCGGCACTCTCTGAGAACAACCGTCAAACGTTAACAGTCAGGCTTACACATCCATGTTAATCTCTGCAGATGAGAAACCTCTCTCCAATCTCTCAGATCCCCTCAGATCAATTCTCAGACTATTCAAAATATACAGCACACATTTTCTTCCATAAAGCCGCACAACACCCAGCATCACCACATATGACATCATCTATCACTGCATTATGCAAGCATACAATGAACATCCTGATTTATATCACCTTTTTTCTAGAAAGTGTTGCAAAAACATCTACAGAATGTTGATCTAACATTTTAGAGCCGTATTGCAGATTAAATGACATATTCAAGATGAAAATGCACATCATGTTTGTGCTAAGACACCAGTGATGTCCAAAGACAGTTTGCTACTCCAGGATGCAATGGCAAACCCACTGAAAACAACATTATGACTCATTTACAATACCAGGATAGGGCATTTTATGGGATGTAAGGATGAGTGATTGTAAAAAAAGGGACCACAGCAGACTAATGGGAAGATTTGTCAGGAATGTGTCCACCGTTTCAGCCATAATCCTGCCAGCGGGATAGTGCTATGATCCAGCTCAGACTGTAGATTAGCCTCACATCCCACTGCCTTATAAACACAAATACCAGCATCTCTGTTCATCTCTTCAATTATATTGTTTACACTATGCTACATTTTGGGCTCTATGCTATCCAGAAATTCTGCACCACTACAGATCTCACTTGGTCACTATGACTTGGAACTGCTGCTCGGATACAATCTAAAATTTTCCTTGAAAAAAAATATTCCTTTGGAAGCTATAAAGTCTTATTTTGGCCATTAAAGTAAAAGTGCAACTCAAAAATGTAACTAATTTTACTGCAAATAAATAAATAAATAATTTTTATAAATATTTAAACATATAAACAAAATAATTTTACTAAAAATAAAATTATGTACATACTAAAATTAAGTTTAAAAAATTAAGTTGGTCCCACTTTATATTAAGTGGCCTTAACTACTATGTACTTACATCAAAAAATAAGTACAATTTACTTATTGGGTTCATATTGAATTGCAAAACACTTTTGCTGATATTGAGGTGGATACGGGTAAGGTTAGGGAAAACTTTGGTGGTATGGGTAGGTTTAAGGGTAGGGGTAAGGGTTAAGGGATGGGTCAACAGTGTAATTATGAATTTAATTACAGAAATTAATTACAGATGTGATTACATGCAGGTTTTTTTTAAATATAAGTACAATGTAAAAACATGTATGTACACAATAAGTGCATTGTATCAAATGATTAATTAAAATGTAAGTACATAGTAGTTAAGGCCACTTAATATAAAGTGGGTCCATTAAGTTATACTAAAAATTATACTAAAATTAAGTACAAATATATATAAAATAAATAAAAATTTAGTAGTTCAAGCTTAAAAAAATAGTGAAGTTCAAGTTCAACCAAGACCAAAGTTAAAATTATTTTTCTAAACATCTTTACTACAAATATAATTGTACATACTAAAATGAAATTCATTTTAATTCAATATAAAAAAATAAAAATAAAAAATTTAAAAAATATATTCATGCTTATCGAAAAACTATTTTTTTGCAGTGCTACCCTCTTAAAAATTAAAATTACACAAAATTACTACTACTTAGATTATTTTTACTTTATTTGAGCTTTAACATAATTTTTCCTGTTAACAAAATTTTTCTACACAGCTGTACAATAACACAGACAGTCGTCTAATGAAAATATGTCCAGCATGAATCAAACATCTCTCCTACTCTCAATCTTCCCTTACCGGGTCCCATGTCAGGAGGTGCCATTTTCTCCAGGATGACATACTCATTAGGGTTAAGGAAGGGCAGCTGCTCCATCATGGACTGTTTGGGTATAAGGTAGAGCACCTCGGCCACATTCCCATCTTCGATAATAGACATTCTCCGAACAGAGTTCTTGCGCTTCACCCGGTCCAGCACCACAGAGTCGTCGCTGCGGCTGGAGCCGCACAGTTTGCCAAAGCTGTTAAGATTGGGTAAGTTAGGCATGGCGTTACCCTCAGCCCACTACGACGAGCTACAGAATGAAGTGAGAGGAGATACCATAAAAGATAAACATAAAAGTCGCCTGGTCACACAATAGTGAGCTGTGTTACAGCTGAATCCCAGGTACAAGATTAAACGACAGGTCACAAGGGTTTATTTGTGTTGTTGGTGAAGCAGCACTGAGCCCCCGCTGAGAGCTTCTTCCTAGTTTACTTAAGCAGATTACGGCCGATGTATTTTTAGTGATTATCTTCACTAGAAAAGGAAAAAGAGCACCTGCATGTGACAGTCCAAGTCATGATTTTATGACCAGATACCCTGCGGATGAATGTTGCAATTTCAAAAACAGACGCATCCCAGCCTAATCCATTGTGATTGGATGCATCTTCTAGAGGATTATGAAGTTTTACATTGAATGGTATTGTAGACGTATATTGTAGTTTAAATCGTATTTAAATCAAATCATGTGACTGGCTTTCATTGAGTCTTTTACGTAATACAAGGCAATGTATCAGCGTCCTTATACTGGATATACTAGGAAATAAAACATATACAATAATGCACTGGCTTGATTAAACTGACATTTCTGATTAAAATAAAGATCCTCTCTAACCAGAAACTCTTTCATCTGAGCTCGTAAACCCACGCCGAACAAGCGTCCACATTTAAACTGGCACGTCACCAAAGCTGCTGAAGGGGACCTTGTCTGTGGTACTTTTAGAATCATAAACCCTGCCGCCGTGTCTCATGCGTACCGAGACGCTAGTATCACTCACGTACACATTTATGTCTCCGCCAATTATTTTGCAAGGCCATAAAGGGGTATCTCCACGGTTACTAAGACGGCTGATATATCAAAATGTCAATTTTCATTGAGGTTGTTACAATGGTCATTTATTTAAATGATCACATCAGCAGAAAGTGTGTTATATTTGTTTGTTCCATACACTGAGATCAAAGTTTATGATTCCTAACTCTCTCTCAACCACACACAACAAACAAACAAACACATACGACACACATTTACACACACTTTAGTTGATGGCAGCACTGAACTGAGAACAGGATGTAAATTACAGGGGCGTTTGGGAAGTCAGACCCTAAATTTGTGGCTTTTAGTCCATGTTTGTTAGATTTGAGGACATTTATATGCTAGTATACTCCTAAATGTTGATGCAATTAAATTTCAGCAGATATAAACATTGTATGTTCAGTCTTTCTCTTCTGTGATGCAGGGAAAACATATTGATGGCTCATTTTGCACTATATAGATTTTTGTCCAATCAAATGTTCTTAAGGATAATCATGCCATGCTAAAATATTAAATGTCATTCATACACACACACTAATATCAATAAAACAGTGATTTGCTGCCATTCATAGTCACAAAAAGCCACTCAAACATTCTTTTCAAGCACACAATATGTTTATGTCAAAGACACCAAATGAACATTTAAAGGTGCCCTAGATTCAAAAATTGAATTTACCTTGGCATAGTTAAATAACAAGAGTTCAGTACATGGAAAAGACATACAGTGAGTCTCAAACCCCATTGTTTCCTCCTTCTTATATAAATCTCACTTGTTTAAACGACCTCCGAAGAACAGGCGAATCTCAACATAACACCGACTGTTACGTAACAGTCGGGGTGTACGCCCCAATATTTGCATAATGCCAGCCCATGTTCCCAACATTATGAAAGGGATTACACAAGGGCAGCCAGTTAACGTCTGGAGCTGCACACAGCCGAATCATCAGACTAGGTAAGCAAGAACAACAGCGAAAATGGCAGATGGAGCAATAATAACTGACATAATCCATGATAGCATGATATTTTTACTGATATTTGTAAATTGTCTTTCTAAATGTTTCGTTAGCATGTTGCTAATGTACTGTTAAATGAGGTTAAAGTTAACCATCGTTTCTTACTGTATTCACGGAGACAAGAGCCGTCGCTATTTTCATTTTTTAAACACTTGCAGTCTGTATAATGCATAAACACAACTTCAGTCTTTATAAATCTCTCCAACAGTGTAGCATTAGCCGTTAGCCACGGAGGACAGCCTCAAATTCACTCAGAATAAAACTTTAACATCCAAATAAATACTTTACTCACATAATTCGAAGCATGCATACAGCATGCATGACGAACATCTTGTAAAGATTCCATTTGAGGGTTATATTAGCTGTGTGAACTTTGTAAATGCGCTGTAATATAGTCGACAGCTCGTGTGGCAGGGAGCACGCGATTTAAGGGGGCGGCGCCGAGTGTAAATCAGTGCATTGTTAATGATGCCCCAAAATAGGCAGTTAAAAAAATTAATTTAAAAAAATCTATGGGGTATTTTGAGCTGAAACTTCACAGACACATTCAGGAGACACCTTAGACTTATATTACATCTTGTGAAAAAGCATTCTTGGGCACCTTTAAATACTATGCTAAAAATCACAGCGCAATATTCCTGCATCCAGATGGATTATAGTCATTCTTTCAAACATATTTTGCATTATATGTTATAAAACATTCAGGGTATTTAAAACATACATGCAAAAACTTTTTCAAAAAGGAGGACAAAACCTTCAGTGTGTTCCATCTACATTGAAAGTCAATGGGGTCCAGAACAACACTGGAACCAAATGACATTTATGGTGATGGAATACTATCAGATGAGAGCAAAAATTATATTTCAAATTTTTGTGTTCCCCCAAAAAACTTTGTATTTCCATGCAAAACTTTTGCATTCCCCCAAGAATCGTTATATTCTTTTGCAAAGGTATTGTGCTTCCCAGGAAACTTTGTGTTCACCCATAAAAGCACTTAAATATATTTTTCTTTCCACCTCATAGTATTTCCATCAGCTGTTTTGACTTTGCAAAGTATATAGGAGAAGCACTGAAATAGCATTTTTCATTTTTTCCAACACCATGTTCCTTTAAGGACTCAAAAATACAGAGAAATTTCTCAAAATACCCTTTTTTGTGCTCCACGGAAGAAAGAAAATTATACAAGTTTGAAATGACATGAGAGTGAGTAAATGATGACAGAATTAAAAAGAAGTAAACTATCCCTTTAAGTGATTTAGGGAATAATTAAAAAGTCTTTAAAATAGTTGAAAACTCCACAAAATTGTTTGTCAAAAGACAATTTTAGTAGCATGAGGAAGATTACAACAGGTTGCACTGTTTCCATATGACTAAAATTCCTTTTTTTTTTTTTTTTTTTTTTTTTTTTTTAAAGAAGAAATTTTTTACCCCCGAAAGTCATTTTAATCATGACAACTTTCGGAATTGTTTTAGCATGTTAATTAATATGACAATGTTAATTTATCACACACTGCTGTGAGCATGTAAGATACTGCTGCTGCATAAATAGGCAATATAAATTCTTTAGCAGATCTAGACAGGTGGAGCTGGGGGAAGTGGAGGGCTTCAAAGGAAATCTGCTGGACCAGCGAACACTCAACCAGATTATTTAAATGTTGAGCAAGCAAGCTCAAGCTTTTGCCATACAGTAAATGATTGCTAGCAGATTGCATATAAAGGACCTGCGCCATCTAGTTTCATGACCAATCAAGATAAATAATTCATAAACTAGAATTACGTCACAGCAGTTACATAAAGAAGACAAACGTGACGGGATATCCTGATAGCACAATGTTGTTGGCCCTCATGTGATACTTTCCTTTATTCCCACTCCTGTGAAGGCTTATTTTTCACTTAGAGCTTTTTTATCTAAATCTCCTCACCTGTGTGTGTCCTTGTGCATTAAGATAATGACTGTGGAATTACAGATGCAGCTCACCAGTGCCTTGTATGATCCAGGTGGAGGTTATGTGAGCAAGGAGACAATGGAATATATAATGACTGTTAATGACAGAGTAAAATCCAGGAAGTGCCCAGGCCACCTATGTCTATGTCGCCTTACGGGGAGCCGCATAATCACCACTTTAGCCTAAGGGAGATGACTGTCTACCTACCGTGGGCCAAAAAGCATTTGTCAGCTGTACTAAAGCACACTTGCATATACTCGTGAGCATAGAAAAGTGTGTGTCGGGGCTCTTTAAAGGTGCAGTGTGTAATTTCAATGAGACTAGCTGCAATGATTATCTCACAGAAAGTTCTAGGGCAAATGTAGAAATGTCTACACCCAACCACACACACACTCAAACTCTATCTCAGCCTGACACACACACACATTCTTTTAATACTACGAGACACTATTAAGCTCCACACGGTCTATTTTAGGATAAGGAAACTGTCATGATCTGAGTGATGGCTTAAAACACATAGACAAACCAATTTAAAGCACTTAGATAAAATCCATTTTTAAGAAAGCAGAACCCAAGATATTAGCAGTGCACCATTCAAACAAGCTAAAATAAGTTTCCATAATTTGAGTATTTAAATCCTTTCATATTACAAGCACTCAAATGTTTGAAATGCCTCACATGACAGAGCAGAGAGGCAGATTAAGTCCTGCTGACATTTCGCAGTGTTGTCATTCAGTCTCTGGCTGTGCTGAACAACACCACAGTGTATCCATTACCTCTGTCACACCCTTCACAGTCCCCTACATGAAGGTTAAACCAATATTCAGCTATGAGACAAATCTGGGCGAGAGGTGAAAAAATGAATGATAAACTCTATTCATTGTCATCTTTCTTTTTCCTTCATTCTTAGGTATTATAGTAGGCTTTTGGTGTTTAATATACAGCAAAGGTTTTTACGCCAAAGGTCTTGGTATCTATATATATATATAGAGTTCACTATAGTTTAAAAAAAATGGTAATAAAATATGACAAGATCTCAGAGTTAAACTGTGTCAGAAAAAGTTAATCTTAATTATGTCAGATAACACTTAAGCAAAACATGGTCAAGTCAAAGTGTCTGAATGATTTTTGGTTCCAAATTTTTATCAGTTTTACTGGTAGTCCACTGTATAAAGAATTATTGGGTATAATATGTCATAGTTTACTTTATTTTGCTATCCTCACTTACATACATGAACTATAGTGTCCTGCACCCACTAGTAAAAATATGTCAAAAATATCAAAAAAGTCTGAATAATTTTTGGTTTGACTGTATATAACTTATATTCACATACCATATTAACCATATTTTGAAATTATTTGAAAATATAATTATTAATATAAAATTAGATATTTTATAGTTTTAAAGGTCCTGTTTTTCTGATTGTGCCAGCGGTTCCTGTGTTGTGATTCGACAGCAGTTTAGCGCATCTTGCCCGGAAAAGTCACACCTCTTACCATAACGTGGAGATGCACGCGCTCAGTGTTATTGTAAACATGTCTTTAATTTTACCCTATCAATTTGAGCCGGAATCAGACCTGGTGATTGGACTGCGGGATGAAAATAACAGCGTTTCGACGACATGGCGACAAACACACTCTACAAACGCAACTCTTGTGTATTCCTGTGGGCGGAGGTTAGTCAAAAAACTGTTTTAGTGACGTCATTAAAGAAGGAAGTAGAGGGATGTAGTCCAAACTGGCCGTTCGATGTAGGCGACTTCTGTTAAATAAAATATCTCGCTTGGCATTGAACTTTGAGCTTTAAAATTTTACAGATTTTATTTATACTCTAACAACAACATTACACACTAACTAAAGTTTGAAACGTGGGATCACGAAGAACGGGACCTTTAAAGAAAATGCTCTTCGAATATTTATGAATTATATTTACTGTTCAAACATTTGGGATTGGTAATATTTACGCTCACCAAGGCTGCATTTATTTGAATAAAAGTACAGTAATATTGCGAAATATTATTAGAATTTAAAATAAGACTTTTCTATTTTAACATATTTAAAATGTTTTTTTATGATGTAAAAGCTGGATTTTCTGAAAAAATTTATTCAAGTCTTCAATGTCACACAATCCTTCAGAAATCATTCTAATATGCTGATTGCTCAAGAAACATTCATTATTAGTGTGTGTGTACATATATATAATATGACAATTCTTCAAGGATGATGTATATAGACACTGCACATATCATGTTCAGTCAACCTTGTGTAATGTAAAATGTTCTTCTGTGTCCACCCTATGGCCTATTACACATATGTTCTGATCCAGGCAAGGTCAACACAATCAAGAAACTAATCTGCACAGGGGCTTGTCCACACACACTTGGAAGCTAGACCTCCTTAACAATGCTACCGGCCATCCATCCATCTTGACATTGTTACATTTGACCAGCCAAGTTGTTGTAGGAAAGAATATGCATGTTTTATCAATGGCTTGGCAAAGCTCATGATGGGACATAGTACTGGACTGGCACTGGCTCCCCTTAGAGGAAGGTTATTAAACCAGCCATGGTTTAATAACCTTCCTCCAAAACATCAAACAATCGTCCCTTTCATCACCACTCGGGCCCACATTCATTGCATAACATTTCTCCATGTGGCGTATAGAATTTCTCATGGCAAGAGTGAATCACTTCATAGATGAATGCAGGCAATGTAAAGTGCATCACGACAAGGAGTGCTGGCATTATATAACGTCTCTACTATTCACAATGCATTGAAAACGCAGTCTTTCTCTATTTTGAGACTCAAACACAGTCATCAAAATCATTAGATGCACAAGTACTATATCACTATATATGACTATTTTAACCGCTGTGCCATGTAAACACGTCCTAAAGTCACTATGTCACAATGTCACAGATCACTGTTTTCCAGGGACACAAAATTACATCAATTAACCTCAAAACTGCTTAGACTGACTAAATCTTACAAATATTAATATTCAGATGAAATTACAAAGTTAAGAATGTGCTGAGATGAGATTTTGTGCCATCTATGATCAAGGGAAAAAACATAAGGTTAGGCCAGGCTAAAACTGCAACACTCAATTTTGTGCAATATGTAAAAGGGGATCCCTGCTCCATTTCTTTATCCACTAAGAGGTCCTTGGTGTGAAAAATGGCAATAGCCCCAGGCCTTTATAAGGCTGTGAAATTTTGTGTGTTGCTCCACCTAGCTGCACTATTGAAAAGTGCAAGAAAAATAACTTGTTACACATGAAACCCTGGGCCAAAAACACAGCAAATCTAATCCAATCAAACACAGTCCACTGCACACCATGGCAATTACCAGCTCAAGATCCACTTCACAGTGTGAAGTATAAGCATAAACACCATAAAAAGGACATACAACAGTGCAGTTGTCATAAGGTAAACCCAATATCACAAGTACAGTCTTATCATAATCTTATTTATGCAATACAGAGTAAAAAAAACATTCAAATATTGGTATGGTTTATGTCTCAAACATTACGAATGAAGTCGAAAACTCCTTGGAGTACAACATCTGTTTTTTTTTCTGGCTGTTTGACCCTAATTCAACATCCCTGAAGGAATTTCACTCCAAAAGTGAACTTTTGCTGTCGCGTTCAAGAAATGTAAGAGGCAGACATATCCATCTTTGTTGAGAAATCTAGAACAAGGTGCTTTTGACATTTTACGACATGGAACTAGTAGGGGTGTAACGATACGCTCAGGTCACGATACGATACGTATCTCGATACGGAGTTCACGATACGATACGTATCACGATATTTTGAACAAAATGAAACTGAAATTCAAACAAGATTTATTAAAAAAACATGAACAAATTTCAATAATTTTCCTTGTTGTACATACAAGATCACATTTCAATAAAATAAATAAATATAAAATTTTAATAAAAACCTTCTGTATTCAAATTAACAGTTGAATAGGGCTGTCTGTCACTGAAAAAAAATGTTAAATTTAACATGAACTTAGAATTATGAATAGGGGCCGTTCACATATCGCGTCTAAAAACGCGTGGAAGGCGCGGCCGCACCGCTTCTCCTTCTTTCCAAAGCGCTTGCGCTCCCGTGGCGTCGGTCGTTGCTATGCAACCATGAACTGAGCTCTCTAAGAGGATCAGGATGTTTCTGCAAAGGATAAATGATTTCTAGCCCTTGCATTAGTTTTACTACGAGATATATTGATGGAGATAAGATATAAAAACCACCATGTACAGCTATGATCAGCTGTTCGGCTGAGCTTTTGATGTTTTGTTACGGAAAGGCCATAGCTGATCGGTTGATTCTTGTCACACGACCTGCGGTGCGCTTGCGGCATTCTGAGAAGTTGAGAATTGCACGCGCGTCGCGACCGCGTTGATCCCTTTATGAGCGCGCCTGCCGCGCGGCTACATTTGAAAATAATAACTGACTTGCACGCGGAAAAGACGCAATATGTGAACGGCCCCACAGAACTTCTTAAAGCAAAGCATCGCAAGCGTCTTTTGCTTTTCTGTGAGCACAGCCGTTGCTGTGCACTGCGGTGAAAGAAAGCCACGACGTTTCTCACGCGACCATGCAAGAGACTGACATGAGAAACGTTTAAACCTGCTTGCAAGATTCAATGTGTGCCCGAAACACTTACTGAACTAGAGAGCTGATTGAGACACACCATTTACGATAAATCGTTACACCCCTAATACTTATAGTAATTTAAAAATGTGGTAGCATTGGATCTGGACAGGAAGGATAACTCTGGGAGTTGGAAGGGGTGTGTCGCGATTCTGCCTTCTCACATCGCGATACAGGTTCGTGGACCTGCGTATCGCGATTTCGGTTTCATATCGCATATCGTTACAGCCCTAGGAACTAGACATGTTTCCTCACACTGTGAGGATTAAGCGACCGCATCCCTGCTTTGTTTCTCACACACACGCTTGCAAACAGATGCATGCTCTCCAGGAGCAATAAAGGTGAAGCGTTATGTTCGGCTCCACCCACTGGCTGTCAAGACACTGAACCTGATTAAACTGGCTCATCGTGAATCGCCCTGCAACACAGCAAAGTAGGCATGTGCCACATCTGCTTCATGGTTAAAAATGCAAAAGCACACACTCTCATGAACACCCACAGAGAGAGACTGTGAGAAAGAGGAAGAAAAAGAGAGTCTTATCAACTTTGCATTAAATGGTTACACTTGAGAGAATATTGTAACAACCAAACCTCCTGCTTTTTGTCTTCAACAACTGCCTGTGCTCATTGGACTCACTTGAAGAGAGGAAATGTTGGGGAAATTCTTTCATGATGTTGTAATCCTTTCCAGTTAAGAGGAGTTTTTTTCCCCTCTTTATTTTACGTGAGGCTGGTTTGAGTTATATTCCTGGCGATTATGGTCTACCGTGCAAACAGACCGGCCCACAATGTCAGATGTTGCTCGGAAACATTGTGGGGGTGTTTATTTGTTTGGACGACCTTCAGACCTTTCAGACCTTGAGCCAACATCAGAATCAAACCTTAAGAGCCCTTGCAGTGCTTAAGAGAGTCCCATTACAGACCCACGAGCACCAGAGCAAATAGCACCTGAGTCTCTGGGGAGAACAAGGTGCAAGCAAGCAAGACAAAAACAAATCTAACACTGTCCTAACCAGATGTGATACCACAAGCAAAACAGCAGTGAGTGTGAAACAACACAGCCAATCTGAACGTATTTGATGTGTACAGTTACAGTAAATGGAGAGGGAGTATGGACCAATGAGATTTCACTGTAGGCGGGGCTACACGGCGAAACACAGGAATAGAATAAAGTGATTGGTGAAATATCCTGTCACTCATGGAGGACTATGATGATCACTTAATGAAATCAATCAGTCATTCAATTATCAATTTATGAAATGTAAATAGATAAACCATTTATAAATGCACGTTAATAGATAATAGATAAATGGTTTAATTTAATTCATGTTTAAAATGTAACAATAGTTTGATCATTGATATTGGATTGTTAAAATGATAAAGAAAAGCAAATGGCAAATGAGAGAAAAAATAAATTAGTAAATGTTTAAAAAAGTAAAAAATGTTTAATTACCATTTTATTAATAATAATTTTTTATTATTTAGCATCACATTATTTTTTTTAAACATGAGCTTTAAATACGTCAAGCCAAATTATGACATTTTGAAAAGTGATTTATTCATTTTAATTGTTTTAATTAATATATTGATAATTGATCATTAAAGGGTTAGTTCACCCAAAAATGAAAATTCTATCACTTACTCACCCTCAAGTTTTTCCAAACCTGTATTTCTTTGTTCTGCTGAACACAAAATAAGATATTTGGTTAATCAAACAGTTGATGAACACACTGACTTCCATAATAATTATGGGAAAAAAAAAATAAAAAATACTATGGAAGTCAATGAGGCAAATCAACTGTTTGGTTACCAACATATCTTATTTTGAGTTCAGCAGAAGAAAGAAATTCATACAGGTTTAGAACAACTTGAGGGTGAATAAACAATGAAATAATTTTTATTTTTGGGTGAACTATCCCTTTAAGTTGCACTTAAAAAGTTCTCCACATTTGCTAGTTGCACTAAAGTTTACGGAAAAAAATTGATTTTATCGTTAGCCACTTTATAGCTTTGTTGCTGTTTAGAACACTGTATAAAAGCATCTAAAAGTATCTGAAATGCATCTTAACATTTGAGCATTAAATGCTTTTAATGGGTTCATAACTCAAAAATCTATTTGCTAATGCACCATTTAGTACATCGCTGCAAAAAGCAGTGTTTATAAAATAAGTGCCTGCAAAATATCATGTGCAGTGTCAGACTGTGCAGAATATATACTGTAGGAATAGTGTAACAGGGAAGAGAAAGCTCTCCCAGGGTCTAATCACACATGAGATTGCATGTTAGCTGCAGCTCTAAAATGATGTCATGTAGCCATTGGCGATGGCCTTGTCGCATGCAAAGCACTATTCACCCACTGTCATGCTCCCCTTTCACTAATGTAAGCATAAACTAACACAACTATCAGATCTGCAGATTTGAAAAGCACATAGATAAGTATAGACTATATACATACATAAATGTGCATAAAAAAAAAAAAAAAAAAAAAAATATATATATATATATATATATATATATATATATATATATATATATATATATATATATATATATATATATATATATATATATATATATATATATATATATATATATATATATATATATATATACACATACTGATCAGGCATAACATTATGACCACTGACAGGTGATACTGACAGCATCTCTGATGATTACAGTGACGATGGTAAAAAGCATCTTCTCAAATTTAACCCTTCCAAGTTACAAAAGGTAACAAAATAAAGGGTTTTAAAGGTGAAAATGGTCATGAAAAAACTAAAATTTGATTAAAAAATCTTTAAAGGTGCCATCGAATTGAAAATTGAATTTACCTCAGCATAGTTGAATAACAAGAGTTCAGTACATGGAAATGACATACAATGAGTCTCAAACTCCATTGTTTCATCCTTCTTATATAAATCTCATTTATTTAAAAGACCTCCGAAGAACAGGCGAATCTCAACATAACACCGACTGTTATGTAACAGTCGGGATCATTAATATGTACGCCCCCAATACTTGCATGTGCCAGCCCATGATCGAGGCATTACACAAGGGCAGCCAGTATTAACGTCTGGATCTGTGCACAGCTGAATCATCAGACTAGGTAAGCAAGCAAGGACAATAGCGAAAAATGGCAGATGGAGCAATAATAACTGACATGATCCATGATAACATGATATTTTTAGTGATATTTGTAAATTGTCTTTCTAAATGTTTCGTTAGCATGTTGCTAATGTACTGTTAAATGTGGTTAAAGTTACCATCGTTTCTTACTGTATTCACGGACACAAGAGCCGTCGCTATTTTCATTATTAAACACTTGCAGTCTGTATAATTCATAAACACAACTTCATTCTTTATAAATCTCTCCAACAGTGTAGCATTAGCCGTTAGCCACAGAGCACTATCACACTCATTCAGAATCAAATGTAAACATCCAAATAAATGCCATACTTACGCGATTAGACATGCTGCATGACGAACACTTTGTAAAGATCCATTTTGAGGGTTATATTAGCTGTGTGAACTTTGTTTATGCAATGATAGAGTCGAGAGCTCGGGAGGGGGCGGAGAGCACGAGCAATTAAAGGGGCCGCAGCATGAATCGGCGCATTTCTAATTATGCCTCAAAATAGGCAGTTAAAAAAATTAATTAAAAAAAATCTATGGGGTAATTTGAGCTGCAACTTCACAGACACATTCAGGGGACACCTTAGACTTATATTACATCTTGTAAAAAAACGTTCGATGGCACCTTTAATAACATGATAAGTGAAAAATTAAATTAAATATAAAAAAAAAATGACCCCTTTAAAAAGCCCTGACTGTGCCATGTCAGTGAGCATCATTCAGGCAGGAATGATCATTCTCTGAGCTGGAGGGGGCTTTAAAATAACGCATTCAGACACTGCAAGTAAGCGAAAATGCCTTGACAAATGCTCCATATATCTCAAATTTGGCTTTAGGAGATTCCCCTGAGCATTAGTTGTGGTATCACTGTTTCAGAAGGTCAGTTTCTATATCCTGTGGGTTCACAGAATAAGGCTGGGTAAACATGAGAGCCCAACACAATGCTAGAAACACACAGGGCACTGGCCTGCGGAACAAAACGGATGCTACTGTTTCAGTAATGTCTGATCCTGTTAGGAGTCCATGTGCTGCTCCCGAGCCACAGTCTGTAGAACTGTTATTAATGCAACTGTGCCCAGCTAAGATGTAATTAATGTGATTGCTTCTGCTCTTGCTGCAGGTGGTCTTTCTGGATGGAGCAATTAAGACCTCATATACTGCTGTGACCTTGTAGATGACCCACAAACCCACTTTGCCAGGAAAACGGCAAACATTGCTCTCATAATATTGCTCAGAATATTACAAGATCTTGCCAGTCTAATCGGATTCTGTCTTTCATCCTAAGTGGACGTCCATGCATCAATATTCATAAGTGGATCAATCACGACTACAAGATTATTACTGTGATAGCCTACTGAAATAACATTAAGTCAAATAAATGATGGCGGTCTAACTTAGCCAAATCAATCTTTTTGAAGAAAAGCAACTGTTATAGCATCACACCACAATAACCTGTCACAATGTTCTTGTAGACACATTTTTTAATAGAAATTATTGCTTAAGTTATTAGTTCTAACTGCTTTCAAACAAGGCTTTTCTCTTTTCAGGTGATTGCCTTGATCATGGTTTGAAGGCTCTACAGTTTTTATCGTTACTGCATAATTTAAAGGGTTAGTTCAGCCCTAAATGAAAATTCTGTCATTAATTACTCACCCTCATGTCATCGTTCCAAACCCGTAAGACTTTCGTTCATCTTCCGAACACAAATAAAGATCTTTTTGATTAAATCTGACAGCATTCTGTCCTTCCATTGCCTTTGCAATTTGATCTTTGACGCTTCAAAAAGTTCAGAAAGAGATTGGAAAACTAATCCATATGAATCAAGCCGTTTAGTCCAAATTTCCTGAAGAGAACTGATCTCTTTTTATGATGAACAGATTTAATTTAGGCTTTTACTCACATATAAACCTTGATCAGCGAACATAAAGAGATGCTCAAATGAACTTGAATGACACATGAAAACAAAAGCTCAAACGTGCTGCGTAGCCAATGAGGTTCATTTTTGTGTGTTAAGAACTTTTTGAAGCGTCAAAGATCTAGTTGTAAAGGCAAGCTATAGAAGGACAGAATGCTGTCAGATTTAATCAAAAATATCTTCATTTGAGTTCTGAAGATGAACGAAAGTCTTACGGGTTTGGAACGACAAGAGGGTGAGTAATTAATGACAGAATTTTCATTTTGGGGTGAACTAACTATTTCTTGTTAAAAAGAAAGAAAAGACACAGATAAAATGCTTTCCAGTGGCAAAATTCACTCCAACCCACATAATATAATATGACTTCATTTAACTGAGAAAAAAAAAAAAACTGTTTACCACACTTTTCACACAAATCTCCAGTTATTTTCTAAATTTAGACTCTTTTAGCAAAAGTAACAAAAGGGGGCAAAGCTTAGCAAAGGGCCAGTACATTTTTGAAGTTGATGGGCAAAAAACTGTCCTAAGAAAAAAAAAAAAAAAAAAGAAGGAAAAGGAGAGAAAATCGCTTTCTGACGTAATAAAGTATGTAAAAACAGATGGTCTGTAAATGCAATAAATTGGATGATTGTGCAGTTTTAAACCACAGCCAAAGGGGCAGATTTGCACACACACTTAGACTTTCCATTGACTTCAGTTGTTTTAATACTGAGTTAATTACACTTTCTATCATAACCTAAGCATAACTCTTAATCATAACCCTAAAACCCTTAAACCTCAGATTTCAGATTTTTCTCTGTTTATTAATCCATTTTCCTCATTGACACTGTTAGATTGTCCTCCCAGTGTAGGTTATTTCCTGTTTTACTGTCTTTGTGAGGACACCCAAATGTCAGACACAAAAAAAGTTACTTAAAGTCAGCTTCTTCAATATTTTCACAAGGTCACTAATAAGAGGCAAAGAAGAAAAGGTATCAAATGCACTCTGGATTTTGTGATTAAGATTTTTTACTACAGTGTAGAGCATAATGATCCTTTGTTTTGAGAAGGATCTGTAGGTTTACTTTTAGCCACATCTTCTACAATAACACAGGAAATAATTGGGACAAAAGTCGGCTGGTAGCCAGTAATATCAGCAGCCCTTTCCCCCACTGGTCTGTAATTGGACTTCTGTCCACAAAGAGCGATAAACTAAGGAAAGCGAACTGGCTTTGACATGAACCAGGCCTCAGGAAAACGTGGTCTGATACATTTGAGCAAATGCACTGTAAGATTAATTCCCAATTGAAGCTGAGCATTTATTTTGTAGGCTCTCGAGTGGCTCTGGAGCTGAGCGCAGATGAAGCATTCGTCAGGATGGCATTTTTTTTTTTTTTTAGTGCAGAAGCACAGAATCAGCAGCCCACAGGGAATACAGAGCTCAGGAGTGTGTGGTCAGCTGGAATCAGAATGATGGGCTCCATCTGGTCCTCACACACCTGCATATTTTTTATATATATATATATATATATATATATATATATATATATATATATATATATATATATATAGATAGATAGATAGATAGATGTGTATTGTTTGTATGTATCTGAAAAAGAATGAAATGAATGGGGTTTTTTTGGAATAAAAGAATTATCCTGTATGACCTTTTAAATGTCAAATAAATATTTTGTGCTGTCTTTCTTCAAAGAATTATTCATAAAACTTCTGGTGTTTTTGGCTAGACTGCATTGAGATGTCAGTCTCCACTGCTAAATGAGGCCTAGACTCATTCAAAAGATTATCTAATAAGCACAGGGTGGTGTAGAACATTTAGGTTTTGTCTAAAACAAAACCCACTGAACTGAGCACATGGAAATGTTTCTAACTTTCATTCCTCTGGCTCCTACCCAGCTCCTGCCATTGTTTCAGGGGCAGCCGATCTACTGATGTGACTTCATACAGGATCTCCATGGAAATTCTAAACAATATGAACCTCACCAACCCTCACAAGTGGAATGGACATAGAAAGAAAGAGGAAGAAATGCAGAGTGCCAAAACAACGAGTCATACATTGGGTTCAAAGAGTTTGAGATGGTGAGATGGTGACATAACCCAGGACTGCAAGTTCAAGTCCTGCCACTGGTTCTTCCATCACCCCTTCCCCCTCTCCACTTGACCAGCTCATCCAAAGAGAGGTGACATCGTAGTTATAGGAATGTTGTGGGTCCGGGCACGGCCGGCTGAGGGCGGCTTGGGAACAGAGAGAGGCAGAGGGGCAGCTTCCTGGTGGGATCAAGCTTAATTAAGCCTAGAACAACAATTAAAGCCCTGTGGCTTTCATGAGGCTGAAACCCCAGCAATCAGCAAGCATGCTCCACTTCCCATGGTCATTCTAACTGTGGCAGGTCTGCGGTGCAGAGAACCACCAAGTCCACACAAAGAAACAAAGCCAACGGCTAAAGGTTAGCATCTTGCCTTTCAAAGACTAAAAATAAGAACAGAAATAAGATTAAGGCTTCTTGAATAACTAATTTTAAACTTTTTTTATTTGGTCTGGGGTTTTTTTTATTTTTTTATTTTTTTTTATTGTTGCACATTTTACAGACCGCGAGTCTGTGGCATTAGTAAGATTCTTTCAGCGTGTTACATCGTTACACCAGTAGGTGGTGACAAGTGACTGTTCTGAATCAAGAGCCATCTTGATTCATTAAATGAATGAGTCATTGAATAAATCACTGAATCATTTTGTCAACTGATTCATTCAAATCCGCAGATTTATTCAGAAAACAAAACTACTACTTTTATGAACGAGTCATTGAATCATTCACACAACCAATTTGCTCATTCACACAAGTGCCTGGCTTTGTAGCCAAGTTTACACAGCAGCAGAATACATTTACATTAGCAGTTTATTATGCATATATCTCATGTGTTTTGTGTGGTTTTATGTGTGGTTTTGGTAACTTACAAAAGATGGAGAAATGCGCCGTCACTATATTTACTTTTAATATTTATATTTAGTCACTGTTGCTGTGGTTATAGGTTCAATATTTAAAGCTAGCAAAACAACAAGAGAGCTGCCGTCAGTTACTTGATCATAAAGTAGAGACTTAAATACCAAATGCAATATTGCATTAACATGACAATTTAAGAGACGCAATGTTACAGCTGTCAATCCTAAGATTAAGATTAAGATTATTGAATCACTCACCCAAGCGGTTCATTCCAAAATACTGATTCATTCAAGAATGAAACAGCACTGTAAATAAGTTTATTATAAATGATTTATCCGTGCACATCATTTTTTGAAATTCATGTGCCTTCGTAATCTTTAAAGGCACAATATGTAATTTTGCCGCTAGAGGTCGCTTATTCAAAACAAAGGCGTAGCTTGATGACGCATTGATTTCGTGGAATCATGGAAGGTGTTGTCTTCATGTCTACAGCCGGTGGAAAAGAATCCGATGGGATTTTGGCAGAAATCATGTTCATGGATGAGCTAATGTATTAAAGATTTATTAACATTACTGTAGTATGAAGCAGGGTGGGGCTGAAAGCTGTTGGAGCGGAACAAGGCCACTGGAGCAATTGCTAATGAGAGACAAGCGCGGCACACGGCTCGAAAGCAGTGGAGCTTTTATTATGCTGCAGACAACCGCTTCCGCTTCCTCTGGTCGTGTGTATGTGGGGTAAAGCAGCGCTGTTTTATCATATTAGATACATTTGTGTGTTGAAAGTTGTTATAGTGTTACTCTGTGCGTTCGTTAGGCGGCTACTATGAGACACTTGCACACTGCAGTAAGCTAGATCAATATTAGGCATGGTACAACACGGTACTCACGGTAAATCAAGAAAACGATTGTGGCGAGCAGGGCGGGCGAGAGCCGTGAGGGAACGGCGCGAGGCCGGTGGCGCGAGAGTTAATGAGCCCCACCTGGGAGGCGCACCGGCCTTGAGTCTCTCACGGAGGAGCTCCGGGAGCATAAAAGGAGGAGCGACAACAGTAAAGGATGAGAGAGGACCAGGCCTGGCCTTTATTTTATTTTGTTTGTGTGACCGGCAGACGTCTGCGAGGGTCTGCTGGCATTACTTTCGATTTGTTCTTTGTTTATTCTGGAATTAAATTTATGTTGAATGTTCGCCGGTTCCCGCCTACGAACTGTGTTACATTGGTGCCAAAACCCGGGAGGAAGGAGGGACATGCTGTCGGAGAGCCCTTGCTGCTGAGGGGGATCGCGGTGCTGCGGAGTTCGGGCAGTGCGGGAGTGAAGACCGCGAGAGGCTGATCGAGGCAGTGGTACTGGAGCCTTGTGAAAGGTGGGACGGAGACCCGGATGCCGTGCTCCTGGGACAAGGTGGGGTGGCTGCCGTCCAGGAGGGAGCGGAGGAGTCGCCGCTGTCCGCCGTGGGCCGGAGCCTGCTGCCGTCCGCCATGAAGGGGAGGAGCAGGGGACGGGGGACTCGCTGCCGGCTGCCCTCAGCCGGAGGAGCCATCGCCGGCCGCCAGGAGGCGGTCGAGGATCGGGCCGTCCACCGAGTGTCCAGTGCCATCGCATGGCACCGCGAGGAAAAGCCTCTCGGCAGACTGAGGACCTAGCGGCAGTGTGTCTGGGAACCGGACCCAGAATTTTTTTTTTTTTCTTTCTTTTTCCTCTCTCCCCTCTCTCGTCCTGTCGCTCCCCTTGCTTCCGTCTCCTTTCTCTCGTCTCGTCTGTCCTTACCCCCAGGTGCTGCGGCCGCTGAGACAGGCCCCGGGGGGAGTAGAGCACAGTCTCGGGAGTACCCCCTGGCCTGCAAGGGGCGATGGGGGTGTGTGGCGACCAGGGCGGGCGAGAGCCGTGAGGGATAGGCGCGAGTCAGACCTTGAGTCTCTCACGGAGGAGCTCTGGGAGCATAAAAGGAGGAGCGACGACAGTGAAGGGCGAGAGAGGACCATGCCTGGACTTTATTTTATGTTTTATTATGTTTGTGTGACCGGCAGACGTCCGCGAGGGTCTGCCGGCATTACTTTCGTTTTGTTCTTTGTTTATTCTGGAATTAAAGTTATGTTGAATGTTCGCCGGTTCCCGCCTCCTTCTTCCCGTATCTACGAACTGTGTTACAACGATATTTAAACAATAAGACTTACTGTGTTGAGCTATATAACAATGATTAGTTTTCTGTCGATGAATGTATCCAAACAGTTGCCTAATAAAACACATTATATATTAAAGTGTCTTTGGTGTTTCCATGGTTTCTATTGAAATTGAAAGTAACAAGGGTATGATGTCATTGATAGGCGACGCACAGACACGCTCCATGTCCTGGTTAAAATTGCTTATTTCTCTGGATTTAAACATTCTTGGAAACATTTGGGATAATGTAAGTACACAAGTCAACAAAACATATAACATTGTTCTAATGGTTTTTGGATATTTTAATCCAAAAATCTTACATATTGTGCCTTTAATCAAAATAACGTTCCCTCCCTCTTGCAACGACATCTCTGATGACGTGTTTTTCTGTGTGAGGGCGGGACAACCTGTCACTCACATGAGATCACAGCAATACCAAACCACAACGATTCAACAATCAAATCAGTTCCCAATGGACAAAATCAAGTCCCGCCCTATATTTTGTCTTGTTCAAGTAGCCACTTCACGTCACAATAGGGATGAAATGACTATGACAGCTTCAGTTTCATTCCCGACTTGAACCACTTGTTTTTAGAACTGTTGCATAACAGCTTCATAGAAGTTCCATTACCATATATCGCAAAACAGTGTATTTTGGGATAGTTGTTTGCAGGATCCAATTATTTAGCTTAATTGACTGTGTTAAAGCTATGTGCAAGAATGATTCATACTATTTATCCAGTAAATGCAATTCTGACTCAACTCGAGTGAATGAGCAGGACACAAAGAAAGCGTAGCAGTGAGCTGGACAGTAGCAATTATGATGTGTCATTCTGCTGATGTTAAGTGATTGTGTTTCTGTGTCTTTGAGGCAAAGCCAAACAGAGTAGGTTATATTGCAGCAAAACTCCAGGCACTCTGGCCTCCATCCTGCTCACCCCATCAAGAGACAAGTCTCATAGTCTGACAGCCACTTAAAGCAATGATAAGAGACATATCTTACAGGGGCTTGGATGACCTGAATTTGGACAGTGATAAGTAGAGCACACCTCGTTTACAATCCTCAGTCTAATCAGTCTTGAAATAACTCAAGTTATAATTTAGTTTCATAATTTATAATGATTTTTTTTTTTTTTTTTTGCATTTTATTGCTTTAAAGTAATAGAGAGTAAATGATAACATGACTTATCCCTTTAAGACGCACTGAAAATTACTATGATGAGGTTGTTTTTATTTCTCAAAAACTGCCAGTTTCTGAAGGTGAAAGTAATAAGGCTGTCACAAATGCATCTTTCCTGGAAAATTTATTTTAGTGCTGTTGGGAAAGAAAACAGTGGTATCACTGCTCTGATTAAACCCTAAAGAAAAGCAAGTTTTGAGAGGTTCCTGCTCACTGAATGTTGTTAGAGACGGTTTACTTTTCAGATTCTCACACTGATTTCAGCTGACAGCTTTAACTGGGTTTCCCTAGGGGCCGACAATGATCTTAGGTCCGAGAAATGGAGAAACAGAGAAAGAGAGGGAATCTACCACAGATATATGAGTGAACAAATGGGAGGATATTGAGAATTGCGTTCAAGATGTGCCAGTGAAGTATTTACTTGTTTGTTCTTTTGAATAGGGGAGACCGGAGCTATCACACTTTTTACTCCCTATTTCTCAGGATTAATTTTTCAATTTCTGCATAGTTATATACCTTAAAGTTACAAAAAAAGGTAATTGAATATACCCTCTTCCCCAAGGAAAAAGATACAGTTCTTGTAACACACATTAACCATTTGTGACAACATGCCTCAATAGCAGGGCATGTTTTTGCAATATGAGCCACACTATAACTTGTCATTAAATAAGCTTCTCAACTAAATCTAGACAGTAAACAATTATGGAATGCACAAATACAAATTTGTGTAATAGTACATTTAACACAAAGCATAAATATACTGAGATACAGCCCTTCTGACAGTCTCCTTGTGTGACAACTAGCCCCAGTTTCTACTACTTATGCATTCTTTCTCTGTCAAATTAATTCCAGAGTTTTAAAGGTGTTTGTTGTTATAACTGCACTCCAGTAACCTCACTGATTAAAATTAGATTACTGGACACCTGGGTCCCCTACTTATGAATTCTTTCTCTGTCAAACCAATTTCATAGTTTTACAGATGTTTAGTGTTATTATAAGTGCACTCGAGTGACCTCACTGATTACAATGAAATTACTGGACACTTGGATAAAGGCTTGCCGATCTCAAGTGCAAAGGTTAAAGTGAACTCTATTACCCCAGGCTACTAGGGGTTGTAGGTAAGAAAAGACATGGACTAGCACTTGCAAGACAGTGGTATGAATGGGAATTTACCAAAATATAACGGTTTGAAAGCAAACTCAAGATGCCATTTGAAGAAGCACCATTCTTGAGAACAACTATATAACTTAAAAAAACTACAGTATATGAATTATCACTGGCCAGTGATACTGGCATTTATCCACTGCCTCTCTAGCAGAGATCACAAAGCAAGTCTCAGACTCATGCTGTAGTCATACTCAAGTCACAAAAGCTAAATGAATAATGTTGCAACACTTTTTAAGAATAATTTCTTGGACATGCAAGTTTTTAAACACATGCTGTAATTATAGCATGGTAGAGGCTTCTGACTGTGGCTCATGGTAGCAGTAGCCTGATTCTTTAAATAGACTCAGCACCACAAATCATCTGCAGAGGTTGCGGTGAGTATAATTGAAGTCCAGAAACCATTTGAACTGTCAAAGCAAGAATAATAAAAAGAAACATTCAGTGGGCATAAACACTCGCGTGACGATAATCTGAAAGGAAGAGCATCCAACAGTGAGAGGCAAAATGCAAATAATACACTCGTCTAATGGGCTTCTTGCTTTGTTTCTTCTCTGTGTCCTTTCATGAACTCAGAAAAGAAAGTAATTGCTTTCTTTAACCCTAAGTCCGTAAAAATACACAATAAATACCACATCATTTTTTATATATTGGAACAAGACTTTGTATTATGAAATTATGTGAGATATTATGAAATGCCAAATGGGAAATTAACCAGAAAAAGGGACACCATTTGCCAAAACTCCCAAAGCTTTTTTCTTTTTACACACATAAAATAACTTTTTCTTAAGCAGGACTAATCAGGTTTAGTTTAGGACAAGATACGTCATTACCAAACATTATATTAGCTAAACAGATAATTAATTATCATTAATTAGTGCACATACATCAATATGAAAATATGTGAATCAAAGTTTGATGACAAATGTAGCTAATACATATTAACTAATGGTCTGATTATTTATAATACAGCTTAAAAAATGTTTGTATTTATTTAGAATAAGTTCTATGATACTGCATGTTACTAGTTCAACTCAGGTGTAGTGTCAGATTTGATGTAGGCTATATATAGACAGGTGTAGAGACATGAAAGTCTCACTGTGTCTCAATAAGTTCAAATGTGGCTTAGTTTTCAGCAGAAACAAACACGTGTCAAACTGTTTTATATTGACCTTTCTTGAGTACATACAACATTTGTCCTCGCAAATTAGAAAATGGCACTTTAAAACTACATAAAAACGGTTTACCTCTTGTTGACATGATGCAGTAGGCAATGAGAAGATGTGGATTTTCTTCCTGAAATGATGATTGTCGGCAATATGCCTTTCAAATCAAAATATAGTCCCCCGACTTCGGATAAATGGAAAGTGTGCGAGCTCTGTGTCCATGAGAAGCGGAGCAGCTCTGGCGCTCGGCATCAGTGATCACTACAAAGCGCGAGAGAGAGAATAACGGGAACCAGAGGCTTACACAATGGGCGTGTCCTGCATGCATGATGGACTGACTGCTGCACGGTATGTGGCTTCAGTTAGAGCTGAAGCAGTTCTATTTTGACTAGCTACTCCTGTGAATAACTATTGTTTTGCTGACTTTAACAAACTGTGATGGTGCTTTTTTAGATGGAAGTTTTTATTATATTATAGATAGGCTATATATTGTATATTTTTCCGACTATTCTTTCTCTTTCGATAAATGTCACTGTGATCTGCCCAATGTAGGCTATAAAAGTTCACACTTGGTTAAAATGAAACATTACACTACTTCTCATTAAAAAAAGCAAACATAATAATTAAAATAACAACAACAACAACAATGTTATTAAAAAAACTGTTATTAAAACTTATTAGCATAAGAGATTTTTCTAAATTCTGTAATATTGAAAACATAAACAAATAACCAACACATTGTGTTTGTTTATCCCATGTCTAAATACTGCTTCAGTGCTAGGCCTATATGTTAGTGGGTAAATATCGCCATCATGTGGTAAATTAATATTTTACTGTGAGCTTCAAATAGGCTGTATCTTCCACACCTAAATTAGGCCTCACTTAGGACTATTAAAGGGTTAGTTCACCCAAAAATGAAAATTCTGTCATGTATTACTTACCCTTATGCCGTTCCACACCCGTAAGACCTTCGTTCATCTTCGGAACACAAATGAAGATATTTTAGTTGAAATCCGATGGCTCCGTGAGGCGGGAGCAATGACATTTCCTCTCTCAAGATCCATAAAGGATCCATAAATTAATATTATAAAGCGACGAGAATATTTTTGGTGCACCAAAAAAAAACCTAAATAACGACTTATTTAGTGATGGCAGATTTCAAAACACTGCTTCAGGAAGCATCGGAGCATTGTGAATCAGTGTGTCGAATCTGCTGTTCAGAGCGCCAAAGTCACGTGATTTCAGCAGTTTGCCCTGAGTTTGCCGGTTTGACGCGCGATCCGAATCATTATTCGATACACTGATTCATTATGCTCCGAAGTTTCCTGAAGCAGTGTTTTGAAATCGGCCATCACTAAATAAGTCGTTATTTAGTTTTTTTGGCGCACCAAAAATATTCTCGTCCCTTTATAATATTAATATTGAACCACTGTACTCACATTAACTGATTTAAATATGTTTTTAGTACATTAATGGATCTTGAGAGAGGAAATGTCACTGCTGGCTATGCAAGCCTCACGGAGCCATCGGATTTAAACTAAAATATCTTAATTTGTGTTCAGAGCCAGTTTTCGCATTTCAATTATAGTTAAGATTTGTAAGATGTGGCTGCTATGGGAAACATATCCTGGCATTTGCAAGCTTTGTCCTGGGGCAGGAATCAGTGGGCAGTGGATTGAGTGAGATATTCTGAGCTAAGGTCAAAAATAAATGTGTATGTTGGAGGCATACTCCTCGCGACTGCAAGTTAAGGGGATAGTTCACCCAAAAATTTAAATTCTGTCATCATTTACTCACCCTAGTATTTTTTTTTTTTTTTACTATGGAAGTCAGTGGGGTCCAACAACTGCTTGGTTAGCCATATTCTTCAAAATATCATCTTTTGTGTTCAGCAGAAGAAAGAAATTCATACAGGTTTGGAACAAATTGAGGGTGAGTAAATGATGACAGAATTTTCATTTTTGGGTGTACTATCCCTTTAAAACACTGCTTTGCAGGAATATGCTCGATTTAGTATTTTTGCCTGGGATACAGTAATTGAAATGTGCTCCGGCAATATCAGCTATTACAATATAAACTGAGGGTGCTCTTAGGTCCATTTCAAGGTGATTACCAGTACCAGGTCAGAGCTGACGCAGACACAAACGTGCTGATGTCGGGCACTCTTGAAAGAACTACAAATACGTACATATAAGTGACGTCATCACTTTGCGCCGCGAAATCAAGAACAAGCATGGCTGGTGTCTCAACGGTACAGAACGGTTCATTATCCAAACTGCAGTCTCTGCATGGTATATTTGCCATCTATAAGAAACAGGGTCCCACCTCAGCTGACGTGTTAAACTCACTGAAGAAGGCGCTTTTAAAAGGTAGGTGCGTTTTAATTTTATTGTTCTTTTAGGGCATCTCGTGATTCATCCATTGCAGTTCATGTCACTCCTCTTGCACTGGGGGAATAGATAGTCATAAGATAATTATCAGAATACTCTTTATTGTATAACGAGTTTATCCTTACACAGAGGCAGGTGTCGCAAATCCCAACCCTCGGAAAAGGAAGAAGCAACCTTTAAAAATTGGTCATGGCGGCACCCTGGACAGCAATGCTTCTGGTGTACTTGGTAAATATAATAAAGCTGCTTCTTGTTTTGTGTTGCACATTTTCTGAAATGTAATGTTTAAATGTGTAAATTATGCATCATCTAATTAAATGCACATTCATTTGCAAAAGAAATTTGAAAATGGGATAAAGCCAGGTTCTTGCTTCATTGTTGACATATTAGAGCTTTTACAGAGGGGACTTTCAAGATATCTTTTCACACAAATTTTTACCATGTTTTTAGAAATAAAATGTTATTTAAAGCAGTAAAATGGTCTGTAAAACCTAGGGGTGTATCAATATATTGTGCCACAATATGTATCATGGATAGTGACAATCTGTGTTGTGTATAGTTCACCCAAAATGAAAATTACTGTGTGAGAAAAAAATGAAGTTTAGAGTTTTAGTGTCAGTACTACATTAAACTAATATATATAACGTTGAGTATAATGTATAATAATGCAACGGGGGAATATTTGTGGGTACTTTTAATGCCAAATGTCTTATGTTACCAGTAAAAAGTGGCCTACATTATTTTAAATATATCTAGTTAGTGACAGAATACAAACATATTCGTCTAAAATAACTCTGTATTTTCAGCTTCAGAATCATGAATATTTTTGTTCGGTTGTCTCCCTAGTCCTGTGCATTGGGTTACCAGCACCAAGTCCAAACCTATTCATTCCACCCCCCATGTAATACCAAATTTAGCATTTTAATCAACAATAAATTTTTTGTTAACCATTTACCATGTCTTGGAGTATCGCAATAATATTGTATTGAGTTCTGTATCGTGATATGTGTCGAATCGTGACATTAGGGTGTCATTACACCCCTAGTACAAACCCAAAGAATATAGTTAGGCATTAAAATTGGAAAGTTTTGGTGTAAAATGTTGATGTCTGAAAAAGAAGAAGAAAAAAAACACTTTTAAAGATATGTCTTGTAAATGAAAAAGTGTATTTTGGATGTTTTCTTTCCACTAGTTATAAGTGTCTTTGCCTTAAACAGAATATAATATACAAAAGGATATGATGTAATATAAAATACATAAAAATATTATATAACTTAAAGGTGCCATAGAACATCTTTTTAAAAGATGTAATATAAGTCTAAGGTGTCCCCTGAATGTGTCTGTGAAGTTTCAGCTCAAAATACCCCATAGATTTTTTTTTTTTTATTCATTTTTTTAACTGCCTATTTTGGGGCATCATTAAATATGAGCCGATTTACGCTGCGGCCCCTTTAAATTCTCGTGCTCTCCGCCCCCGGAGCTTGCGCTTGCCTTAAACAGCTATAAACAAAGTTCACACAGCTAATATAACCCTCAAAATGGATCTTTACAAAGTGTTCGTCATGCAGTATGTCCAATCGCGCAAGTATGGTATTTATTTGGATGTTTACATTTGATTCTGAATGACTTTGATAGTGCTCCGTGGCTAAAGCTAACATTACACACTGTTGGAGAGATTTATAAAGAATGAAGTTGTTTATGAATTATACAGACTGCAAGTGTTTAAAAATGAAAATAGCGACGGCTCTCTTGTCTCCGTGAATACAGTAATAAACGATGGTAACTTTAACCGCATTTAACAGTACATTAGCAACATGCTAACAAAACATTTAGAAAGACAATTTACAAATGTCACTAAAAATATCATGTAATCATGGATCATGTCAGTTATTATCGCTCCATCTGCCATTTTTCGCTGTTGTTCTTGCTTGCTTACCTAGTCTGATGATTCAGCTGTGCACAGATCCAGGCGTTAATACTGCCTGCCCTTGTGTAATGCCTCGATCATGGGCTGGCATATGCGAAAATTGGGGGCGTACACCCCGACTGTTACGTAACAGTTGGTGTTATGTTGAGATTCGCCTGTTCTTCGGAGGTCTTTTAAACAAATGAGATTTATATAAGAAGGAGGAAACAATTGAGTTTGAGACTCACTGTATGTCATTTCCATGTACTGAACATTTGTTATTCAACTATGCCGAGGTAAATTAAATTTTCAATTCGATGGCACCTTTAAAAATAATGTTGTAATCGCTCATGAAGGTTTTCTTCAGATTAAAAGAATCACGCTTCAACTGATGTCTTAACATTTAATATCTTCTTTGCAAAAAGTCATCATCATCACATCATCTTGACCTTATTTCGACTCCACTTGAACATCATGACACCATTTGAATATATATTATTCCACATCTTTACGTCATGACACAGTCAAAAACTGAAACAAATAAAATTACATTTAGATGCGTAATGTGTGAGTGTGTTTCTGTCCATATCACAGTTCCAAGTCCGTAGGTTATTAAATCAATATCAACACACAAAGAACATAAACTTGCAAATAAAAAAAATAAAAAATGTTTTTCAGTGGTTGGAATTGGTGAAGGAACGAAGATGCTCACCACAATGCTTGCAGGATCAAAGGTATGTATTTTCTGGGTCACATTTTGTTTACGTGTCTTTCTACACTTGTCATTCCCATCTTTTTATTACTGTGACATTCAATTCTATGGTCTCTTTCGTAGAAATACAGAGCTGTCGGAGAGTTAGGCAAAGCAACTGACAGTCTTGACGTCACTGGAAATGTTGTTGAAGAGAAAAGTTACGGTAAGAATCATAATTTCATGGCTGCGCTTGTGAAGAGTGAATGGATATCTCACAGAAGTCGGTGTATAAAGCTAAGCACTTGTTTTTTTTTTTTCAGATCACATCACAAAAGAGGCTTTTGAGGAGAAGCTTAAGCAGTTTACTGGAGAAATTATGCAGGTTCCACCTCTGTAAGTCAATTCATTCTGCTTGATATATAATACACACTACATTGACATCTGAAAGAATTATGTTTCTTGACATCATAGACATTCTGATATTTGCATTTAAAGATATTCAGCACTGAAGAAGGATGGCAAGCGCATGTCTGTTCTTCTCAAGCAAGGTCAAGAGGTTGAAGCTAAACCTGCACGTCCAGTTACAGTGTACAGTCTCTCTTTACAAGACTTCAGCCCTCCACTTTTTACCATAGGTTAGTCATTTGGAAATATGATAGATGGTAGTAAATGTATGGTCTTGTAAATACATTTTCATAACTACGGTATTAAAGTTGGTAATGCTGTCAAACAATTAATCGTCATTAATCTCATCCAAAATAAAAGTTTGTGTTTACATAATATATGTGTGTGTAATGTGTATATTTATTATTTTCAATTTAAATTTGCTGTTTGCATTTGCAGATGTTGAGTGTGGAGGCGGGTTTTATGTCAGAAGTCTGGTTGATGATCTAGCCAAAGGTAGCACTCTAAAAATATTTATTTTCTGTTATATTTCCCCTTAAATGTTTATAAATGTTATTAACTTGACATTTATAATCTGAGTTTTACCCCGTACCCCCTGCAGGTCTGTCGTCCTGCGCTCATGTCAAAGAACTGATCCGGACAAAGCAGGGTCAGTTCACATTGGAAGAACACGCATTGAAAGAAGAATGTTGGACATTGACAGACATATCACAGGCTCTGCATCCCTGCCCGGAGCCATCAGGGCAACAAAAGAATGCCAAGAATTCAAAATCAAAGCATAAGTCTGGCCCATCTGAATCTAAGGGTGATGATGGAGATCACAACAGTGACTAAAGGTGATGAAACGACCCATCTGATACACAAGTTACTTTCTCAGTGAGAGAATTGTAGGAAATTGCCTGGTCCGCACTGATTTGAGAAGTCTCTATTACCGTCCCTGTGCATCCATTTGCATTGCCATATATGGTACTTGTAATTATGAATAAAACAGGTGGTGTCAATGTGTTGAATTTGATGAAATTTACTAAATTTAATTTTTGTTTTGTTGTATTGTTTCAATATAAAAACCACTTAACTGTATGGTGCCAAGAGATAAATAAATGCTCATAATTTAGATTTTTAGATTAAGTTAAAACTGCACTGTTATTGTTTTGACAAACACCAGTTGGCACTGTCATTATTTAACTATGTAAGCCCAAAAGCGATGTAAATACTTGGCTTTTTTTTCTTTTATATTGTTTTTATCACACACTGACAAGCTATTAAAGTTGATAGCGGGTTAGTGCATTTTTTTCACTAATGAAAAAAGATTATACTTAAAAATACAGTTATTTTGGTTTGCTAATAAATAAATATCTCATTTAATGTGTTTGTTCTGGGTGTTCCATTCTTTTACATGTTATTTTCATGTTGGGTACAAAATTTAAAATTTAAAATAGAAGCAATATTTTAAAGAAAACAAACTTTGACTTGGAATTATTGGAGTATTAATGTGTTGGAAAATAGCAATAAATTGCTATTCAAAAGTTGGGTTGGTAAGAGTTTTGGTTTTGAAAGAAGTCTCAAAGAAATGCCTGCATTTATTACAGAAAAAAAATACAGTAATATTGTGAAATATTACAATTTAAAATAACTGTTTTCTATTTTAATATATTTTAATATGTAATTAATTCCTGTGATGGCAAAGCTGAATTTTCAGTCTTCAGTGTCTCATGATCCTTCAGAAATCATTCTAATATGCTGATTACAAGTAAAATTTCAGTTGAAAATAGTTGTGCTTAAAAATATCGCCTCAATTTCTGTACTTTTTAATGTATTTTTATGTTCCTATCCATGTAAGGGAAAATAATTTGGTTTAGGTGTACAAAAACAATCTTAAATTATTAAAAAAATATGTAATTAAAGTTGATTTCAGATTTCACAGGATAAAAAAAAACATACAGTAAGCACCATTACACACTGAAATTTATTTAAAGCAATATAATCGTAGGCCTGGTTTCACAGACAGGCCTTAGTTCAAGCCAGGATTAGGCCTTAGGTCAATTAGGATGTTTAAGTAGCTTTTATAAATGTGCCTTAGGAAAAAGAAAAAAAAAGATTACTGGTGTGCATCTTGAGACAGAACAATGGCACTGACATATTTTAAGATATGTAAGTGCAAGTTGCTTTAAGTTAAAACAGCTCAATAATGCATTTTAGTCTGGGACTAGGCTTAAGCCTTTTCTGTGAAACCGGGGGATAGTCTCTTGCCAATTGAATCTGTTTTTTTTTTTTTTTTTTTTTTTTTTTCAGACTTTTTATGTTCACAATCAGCGTACTTGGATACTAATCCCTCTTAGTCAGGGATTAAGATCACATTCAACTCCTCTGTTCCCAGACTCTCTGTCCACCCATACTTTAATGGCATTAAGAACAAAGAGAGAAATCATGAGAAATCACTGTGTGAAATACAAACCCCACCTCCTCCTCCGTTGGCTACTTTTATTTAGTTTAGAATGGAGAGTCAAAACAGATCTCTGCATTGCCATGGATAAACAAATAATATTTCATTACCTTCTTCTGCTCATAATATAATTTTTCAATATAAGCACTGAACAGATGAAGAACATAAGAATGTAACACCACATTATATCGCTGACTTTAGAAAGGAGCTTTGTGTAACAGCAAGAGTAGCAGTCATTTACAGCTAACAGTACAGCTATAGCATGTAGTTAAAAGTTTACCATCTGGGGGCACTATGGAGCTTTGGCTTCTTGAAGGATTTATAGCATGCCTGAGGTTCAGAGCAACCAATCATAAATCACCTGTGTTTTTTCACATGACAATTTGGTTATCCTACAGGTCATTAGTGTTGCATCACTGGGCAGTTATGCCGCATGTGCTTTCTGACAGGCTGGGACATGCATGTGCTGTTACTGCGGTGCTCAGTGAGTCTGACTTGCCATAGCCTGAGGATCTGATTCTTTCATTCCTGAAGGTCTGAGGAGAAAGTGTCATGTTCCCCAGTGGGCCATGAAAGAATGTAGAGCTGCTCTTAGTGAAGCAGGAATTTTCATAGACTGGAATATTGTGTAAATGCGAAAGTTGAACATCTCTGCAAACATTAAATAGGTGAAGCACATATTTTTTTTAATAATTTATGATAAAGTGTTAAATGCTGTTCTTTTTACTTTAAATTTGCTCTTTATTAGCATTGTATTTTAACCACGCAGCTCTGTTTCTAAAGTCAGCGCTATAATGCGGTGTTACATTCTTCTGTTATTTATCTGTTCAGTGCCTGACTGAATGGGGCTGTTATGACGGGAATGATCTAAAAAGGGAAGTCTATGAGGTGTGAGAATCATCACAAAGCCCAGTAATTGTCCACGTGGAATATCAAATTCCCAGCTGAATTGAGTGTTTTATTACATTCCATATAACAACTGGCAGATTTACAGTCGCATGAATATATGTTATACTTTTTATGGTCTAAAAGAGTCCCACCCTAGATTTTGCTTTCTCTCTCTATTTCTCTCTCTATATATATACATCAGGGGCATTTCCTCTGTGGAGGCAAGGGAGGCAGTGCCTCCTCAAAAAAAATAGAATAAGAAAATAATCCATATTACATATAAAACAATACAAATATTACAAATTATGACATTAAAAAGAGCGCAAGTCACTCGTATTTCTTAAGGAACACTGCCCAACAGGGACACCCGCAGGTAAAGTTACAGCAGGAGACATGCTTCCCTTTCCACTCATAGAAAACCATAGAAAACCATTAGACCCCTAGCGTGCGGTGAGTTTTGTGGGGGGTAATTGAGAATGAATGGGGGAAAGTTACGTGAGAGGAGGCAATGTCTCCATCGCTCTATGATTGGATGTAATTGGTTATGATTGGATATGATTAGTTTGTGCGATAAATCCCGCCTCTTGTTGATGTGCAAGTTTGAATGAACAAATGATGGCGTCAATGGGAAGACTAATTGAAAAGTAAGTAAACAGATCACCCAGTTAGATATCACCGCTTTGTCACGTCAAAATCAAACTTGAAATGGACTGAAAGCATGATGACTGCGGGGTTTTTTAGTGCAATCAGCTTGGTGAAATTAAAAATACAATTTGTGTCTGTGACAGACGGTGTTTACAGAGCATGACTGATGATCCAAAATAGCCTAAGTTGACTATTAAAAAGAAAAACATCAATACACAAATAAAATATATTGTTTAAATTATTATTGCCTTTAGTTATTATTTTGGAATGAATGTAGAAATGCTTAAAACACTAACTTGATGAGATTGACTTGGTTTTGATAAATAGATCATTTATTACAATACACTGTTAATGTAAAATTCCAAAATAGAATTGTATTTGGTTTCTTTTTTTCTTTTGTAAAGTAATGTTCATTTAACAAGTAAAATTTGTCAACATTAAGAGTAATGCACATGAATTTACATTTGATTCATAAATAAATAAAAAATGTGCCTCCTCATTTCAGAACATTACTGCATGCCATCACGATTAATCGCATAGAAAATAAAAGTTTGAGTTTGTCTAATATATGTGGGTGTACTGTGTGTAATTATTATGTATATATAAATACAAACACATCCATGTATATATTTGAGAAATATTTACAAGTATATGTATTTATTTATATTTTTATATAATTTATATTATATATAAATACATTTTTTGTACATAAATAACATATTTCTCTTAAATATATACATTAATTTGTGTGTATTTATATATACATATTATTTACACACATTACTCACATATATATTATGCAAACTCAAACTTTTATTTTGTATGCGATTAATTGTTTGACAGCCCTAATATATATATATATATATATATATATATATATATATATATATATATATATATATATATATATATATATATATATATATATATACAGACACACACACACACACATATATATATATATATATATATATATATATATATATATATATATATATATATATATATATATATATATATATATAGTCACTTGTTTAATGAAATGTTTCACTATTACTATTTTTTACTGTATTTTGATCAAATATATGCAGCCCTGGTGAGCATTAGAGGCTTTTTTCAAAAACATTAAAAAATCTTGATGATAAAAAAAACCCAACAACACACTGCAGGAGATACATCCCTACTTCGTTTTACTTATAAGGTAACAATATCATATGTTTGTGGTATATGAAAGTGTGACACTAATAAAGGAACCCAAAGAGCAGCAGGCATGAGGGCATACAATGTCTGCCATCATACAGTACTTTGGTTAGTGTTTTAGTCTTGATGTGTACAAAGTGTATAAAGCACATAGTGTATCATTTACAGAGATGCACCTAAACACTTAAGAGAAGAACAAAGTTATTATTTAAGATGTAGGCTAGAAAGTGTGAAGGGAATCTGGGTCATAAAACCTAGTCAGTGAGGATAGAATCCTAATTTAGTATTAGGATGAATTTCTCATTTAGCAACTTGTTAACTTAAATGTTTACATTTACTGCACTCAGTGTACTGGAGCATGATGGGCTGTTCTTTGCAATTGTTACAATGTAGGTAAAATTAAGTGCTTGCTATCTTGTTGTCTTGACTGGCCGTCAAGTCAACTTTATTTACATGGGAAATAGGAAATATATTCTAAAAAAAAAAAAAAAACTTTAACAGAAATAGGAAGTTATGTTTTCACGCATTTCCTAAAAATATGACACAAAACGTTTAATGAAGCTTCTCAAGTACTGCAATGGGCATTCTAAGGATGCACGCACTGGCCTCCTGTCTCTTTAAATATATCCCCTTCCCATTGCGCATGCGCGGACATCTCCGTGTTGAGTTTGCTCCAATCTGAGGAGCAGCCAGCGCGAGCTGCTCGTAGTATGGGAGCTTAAACGGTGGTCGAGGGGGCCAAAATTCGCGTACTGAGGGGTTTTCAGCGCCCGGGGACGAAGAGGATATATATCCATATTGAGGCTCGACACTTTTGACAAGGAGTTTATTACGTTGAGCCTGAAAAACAGCGAAAGAATATGCGGATAACGGATAGTACCTCAGGTTTTCCAAATCCCTCAGCGCAACGGACAACAGCAGAAACAACATCCATGTTACTGGCTGCTGCGGTTATAAAGGATGCTTTTTACTCCGAAACCTTCTCCGTTTAGCCTGTTTTCCCGTGGCATATGAACGTTTAGCCACGAAAATCGCAAGGTTTAAAGGCTGTAAAGCACACAAGCAGTGTATTTGAACAGCCAGCTGAATGTTTACGCTTTAAAATGGCTGCGGACGGGATCAGAATAAGACCGTTGAATAATATGATTCTTTAAAGCTGGAAATACCCCATCTCTTGAGTTATGGTAATGATCTGGGAGGAAAGGTTTTTTTCAATGTTATGGGGAATTATTTTCCAGCCCTGTAACTGCAGGAGGTAACGTAGGAAATTCCTGCTCTTGTTCAGAAACACAATGAGGCGAGACAGTTGATTTAATATGCCTGTGTTTATGCTGATTTTATCTTATCACACTCGGATCTGGAGGTTTTCCCTTAAACGATTGCCTAGATTTCAGGAAACGATCGCTGATGTTTAAGGAATATTCATGATCTATAAGTGAACGGATCACCCCTGCTGTTATAATTGAAACAATCTGGGCACCAGTAAGCAGGGAAGAAAGGCCCTAAGATATTGATACCCAATTCAACAGCAGCAGCAGCAGCAGCAGCATCCTTAAACCATGAATGCTGGGAAGAGGATGCTCAGACCTGAGCTGTTTCTGGTCAGACAGAGACTGCAGGGCATGCAGAGATATTTATGGCTCTGTGTGATGTTCTCCCTGGTGCTGATATCAGACGGCTCTCCATCTAAACCCTGTGAGAAGAGCTGTCTGTCAGGCAGGTGTGTGAACGGATCTTGTGTCTGTGATCGTGGATGGGTTGGTGACCAATGTCAACACTGCCAGGGAAGATTCAAGTGAGTATTTACTAAAACATTTAAGAGTATGAGACATTTGAACCTGTTTTCAGCTCAAGAGGAACATGGAAGCATCAAATATATGTGATTTCTTTAATTGTTAGTTAGTTTATTAAGCATTTAAAGGTCTGTTATTGTATACTATGTGTATGTTAATGATTTGAAGCATTGGATATTCATATTTGTCTAAGAATTTTTGATAAATTGAAAGGGACTTTTCACATATGTGCACCATCTGGTTAAAAACTGATACGAGGGGCATTTGTTCTTGACTCGTCCCTCCTTTCAGACTATTTTCATATGGCTGAAAATATAAATTACATTTCCACATTGAAATCTTTCTTGGTATACTCCTGGCAAATCCTGTGGGTCCTGGCACAGTTTAGTTGAATTAAAGTTTTGTACTTTTAGCACACATAAATTAAGTTTGCTAAGCATTTAGGCCTACTACACTCTGGTTTCTATAAAGCAGCACTGAAAAACTGGATGCTCTAATTTGATGGTTTCTTGCTGGTCACACATTTACTTTACACAGTTATAGATTAGTAGTTTTTAACTAATTGTACAGATGATCTGATGAGAGTTTTCAAACATTTACTATACTGTCTTTATTAATTCTGGGTCTTTGTCAAAGTTACTGTGGGCAGACATGATTTAGTTTTAAACGATTGCAGCTTGACAGCTGTATGATAAATGAAACTCTTGAACAAAGCTCCTGCACTCCTGTATCTTAAAATAGCATCCCACTCTGGTTGGGTGCAACAAAGATCTCTCTTCACTCCATCTTAGAAGCAGCTGAGAGGATGCTCTTGGCATTTATAAGTGCTGTCACTCAAACTAAACTTTATACTGACACCCAGACCTGTATAACAAAGGTTGAAAACAACAATGGCTGGATGAAAGGAGGTGGTCTCCGTTGATGTTTTGATACACTTGGCTATTTTTGCAGCTTCCATGCTGGTCCAGGTGACCAGGAAATACTAAGAAGACCAGGGAGTTATATGACTCTGTCATACTGGCCATTAGCTGCTGCTCCACAAGATGCATGATCAAACAACAAAGGCTGTCACCTTGACAAATAACAGTTTGTCGTTATAAAGACTAGCTAAGTGGATACATGGGATAGAAACTGTGCCTGGTGTACCACTCCATTGTTTTGAACATGGCTTGCATGTGCAGATGTTGTTTATGAGGATGCAGAATTATTAATGGCCTGTGTTAGGTTTCAGGCTCATAAACAACAATCTCCTTTCATGATAGGGCTTTAATAATGTAGATCGAGACCAGTCTGTGTCTGCTCAAAGTTAAAATATAACAAGGAAAATGAAGGTAATTTATAATTTTCTAGTCACTATGTAAGTAACCTGCCTAGAGTCAACTTTGCTGTTAAAAGTGAGTGATTTAGAAATTTCTAGAGCAGTAACAATGTCATAGCCTAAACCTTAATCTTGCTCAGAGATGGGTTGGCGTTCTGTGGCTTTTTGATGTTGTGCCATCTAATGATGTAACTTCCTTGTGTTATTTTCCTGTATTTTGAAGTGTTCATTTAGACTGGAGATGAAACCACAGTAAATTAAGTTTCAGATTCAGTAGACTTAAAGTTGCATATAAATTGTGCTGATGTTTATAAGTATAGATAAAATTGATTTAAATGAAATTATTTAAATGTGTTTTTTGTCCTTAAATGGTTTATATATTGTCTGTGTAAATAATTTTGAGTATTTTATAGTGCCATTATCTGCCATACTGATGTGGATTGCTGTGTACATGGATTTTAGAATGTCACCCTTCATGTCATGTAATTTCTCTTGAAATTATCTTTATAATTAGAGTAGGGTTGGGCGGCATGATGATAGTGATTTTGCTATATCGCGGTATGTAATATAGCACTATTGACACTTAAGAGTGATGAAATGCATGAATGAGAATATAAAAAGTTAGACGTGCTTAAAAGAGTTGAGCGCAATATATCCTGAAAAGGAACTACATACTGCCAGAGTACATGCATGGAAAGCTGCCTCTCTTAAAAGGCATTCGCAAATTTGGGACGTGTTCGATGTTAAAAACAAGCGTGCGTGCCGCACAAGTCCTGAAAATTGAAGCCAAAAGCATCTCGATCGCCCTCAGGTGGTTGGTCCCAGTATAGGGCTCGACAATAAGGACTGCCCGATGGCCCGGGGCCAGTGTGAACGACGCTCGGGACAGTAGACAGAACGGTCACTTGCTCGATCGGGCCAGTGCTGTAGTGTGTGCGTTATATATCGTCTATGATATCGTAATTGTTGATTTAATGACCTGATATTATCGAGTATGTCCCCCACTTTACAAAAAACACACAAAAACACACCCATTGAGTGCACGCATACACTACGTGACGTAGTCTAGTAGGTTAGACTAGTGCGCGTGCATATTTAAAGTGCATGCTTTCACTGCGTGATTTAGTCTATTAAAATGCGTTTATTATTCCCCCCAGAATTCAAGATAAGGGGCAAAAATACATTTTAGACACCAAATCGTCTGTTTAGCTCTATTTCGCCAATGAAAATAGTTCAAAAGTCCACGGCATTGTTTTGCGTCTTTGAGCAACACTTAATGAATCAGCTGTTTGAATGAATCGGTTGAATCTCAATGATTCGCTCATTAACAGTGATTCGCTGCCACCTACTGGCGGGTTTAATTTCACATTTAAAGTGTCTTCATTTTTTTTATAATTTCAAATAACAGTATTTAACGTTTTATAGTTTCAACATTAAAAACATTTTTATGCATCTGTTACTGCTCTTGACTGATTAACTTTAATAAAGTTTAATCTATTCTATTGTTATACATTAGATCACAATTTCTGTACCTGAAAATCTCCTGCTTAAACCTACATGATAATCTTGAAAAGCACCGTTTATTTCATTTATATGTTTGTTCTATTGTATTTATTTGTGCTATTACTCGTAATTTGATTATTTGTTACCATTTTATTACTTATTGTTTATTTGTCTAACAATATTTAAAATATAAGTTAATCTAGCTTTTGGTGCATAACCATATTTATTGAGGTTAAATGTAACAAAGACAATGAAAACAATAACTTGTCTTATTTTATAGGCCCATTTTCTTGTTTTTTACTTTTACTAATTTTTTGTTGTGGGGCCAGTGAAAATTTTGGCGGGGCAAGAAAATGTTACAAGTTACAAGTCACCAATTTCAATGCAATGAGTAAAAGTCTTAGAGTATCTAATTTTAACAGTACTTAAAGGTGCCCTAGATTATGTTTTTAAAAGATGTAATATAAGTCTAAGGTGTCCGCTGAATGTGTCTGTGAAGTTTCAGATCAAAATACCCCATAGATTTTTTTTTTATTAATTTTTTTAACTGCCTATTTTGGGGCATCATTATAAACGCGCCGATTTTATGCTGCAGCCTCTTTAAATCCCGTGGTCCACGCCCACAGAGCTTCGCTTGCCTTGAACAGTGCCTTAACAAAGTTTACACAGCTAATATAACCCTCAAAATGGATCTTTACAAAGTGTTCGTCATGCATGCGACATGCGTGCGTCGGATTATGTGAGTATTGTATACTGTTATATTGTTTACTTCTGATTTTGAATGAGTTTGATAGTGCTCCGTGGCTAATGGCTAATGCTACTCTGTTGGAGAGATTTATAAAGAATGAAGTTGTGTTTATGCATTATACAGACTGCAAGTGTTTAAAAATGAAAATAACGACGGCTCTCTTGTCTCCGTGAATACAGTAATAACCGATGGTAACTTTAACCACATTTAACAGTACATTAGCAACATGCTAACGAAACATTTAGAAAGACAGTTTACAAATATCACTAAAAATATCATGTTATCATGGATCATGTCAGTTATTATTGCTCCATCTGCCATTTTTCGCTATTGTACTTGCTTGCTTACCTAGTCTGATGATTCAGCTGTGCACATCCAGACGTTACTGGCTGCCCTTGTCTAATGCCCTTTATAATGTTGGAAACGTGGGCTGGCATATGCAAATATTGGGGGCGTACACCCCGACTGTTACGTAACAATCGGTGTTATGTTGAGATTCGCCTGTTCTTCGGAGGTCTTTTAAACAAATGAGATTTATATAAAAAGGAGGAAACAATGGAGTTTGAGACTCACTGTATGTCATTTCCATGTACTGAACTCTTGTTATTTAACAATGCCAAGATAAATTCAATTTTTCATTCGAGGGCACCTTTAAGTATTTTTTACTTAGGCTCAAAGATGCACTAGTCAGTAACACCTAAGAGTCATGCCAGTGAAAAACAAGAAACAGGAGAGCAAGCATGTTTATTTTCTAAAGTCGAAATAAAACTGAGCTCATCAATATTGCAATCGACACAACAGCCTCTTAAATGTCTACAGACACTCAGGTCTCAGTTAAGCTCAAGTACTCGAAAAGAGCATAAGTAAACTGATATCCTTCAAAAAGGTCTCTTCAGTATATTGGATAAATAAAATAACTTAAAGCCTAGAAAAGTCAAAGCCTAAGCCATGCAAAATGTTGGAGTAAAGAGTACATATACTTATTCAATAATGTAGTCAAGTTGAGAGTAAAAGTTGCTAATATATTTGATATGATACAAGATACAAGGCCCCATTGACTTTCATAATATACTATGGAATACAGGTTTAGAAGAACAACTAATTATATTACAGCAGTAATAACATTTACTCAGACACTTTACACCACTGATAAAATCTGTATATATTAGGGCTGTAACGATATGCGATATGAAACCGAAATCGCGATACGCAGGTCCACGAACCTGTATCGCGATGTGAGAAGGCAGAATCGCGACACACCCCTTCCAACTCCCAGAGTTATCCTTCCTGTCCAGATCCAATGCTACCACATTTTTAAATTACTATAAGTATTAGGGGTGTAACGATTTATCGTAAATGGTGTGTCTCAATCAGCTCTCTAGTTCAGTAAGTGTTTCGGGCACACATTGAATCTTGCAAGCAGGTTTAAACGTTTCTCATGTCAGTCTCTTGCATGGTCGCGTGAGAAACGTCGTGGCTTTCTTTCACCGCAGTGCACAGCAACGGCTGTGCTCACAGAAAAGCAAAAGACGCTTGCGATGCTTTGCTTTAAGAAGTTCTGTGGGGCCGTTCACATATTGCGTCTTTTCCGCGTGCAAGTCAGTTATTATTTTCAAATGTAGCCGCGCGGCAGGCGCGCTCATAAAGGGATCAACGCGGTCGCGACGCGCGTGCAATTCTCAACTTCTCAGAATGCCGCAAGCGCACCGCAGGTCGTGTGACAAGAATCAACCGATCAGCTATGGCCTTTCCGTAACAAAACATCAAAAGCTCAGCCGAACAGCTGATCATAGCTGTACATGGTGGTTTTTATATCTTATCTCCATCAATATATCTCGTAGTAAAACTAATGCAAGGGCTAGAAATCATTTATCCTTTGCAGAAACATCCTGATCCTCTTAGAGAGCTCAGTTCATGGTTGCATAGCAACGACCGACGCCACGGGAGCGCAAGCGCTTTGGAAAGAAGGAGAAGCGGTGCGGCCGCGCCTTCCACGCGTTTTTAGACGCGATATGTGAACGGCCCCTATTCATAATTCTAAGTTCATGTTAAATTTAACATTTTTTTTCAGTGACAGACAGCCCTATTCAACTGTTAATTTGAATACAGAAGGTTTTTATTAAAATTTTATATTTATTTATTTTATTGAAATGTGATCTTGTATGTACAACAAGGAAAATTATTGAAATTTGTTCATGTTTTTTTAATAAATCTTGTTTGAATTTCAGTTTCATTTTGTTCAAAATATCGTGATACGTATCGTATCGTGAACTCCGTATCGAGATACGTATCGTATCGTGACCTGAGCGTATCGTTACACCCCTAGTATATATATGTGACATAGTTCCTGTACCTGGTTACTTTTTTTTATTTTATTTTTATAATTTTTCTTTTCTTGTTTTTAACCTTTTCACCCTCTTCATTTGAGATGGTCCTGCTGTATGACAGATGCATTTTAAAAAGTACAAATATTCTATTAGTATCTCCATTAATATGTCATATAAGATGCATGCATAATAATTATAAAAGAATTAGCAAAAAAAAAAAAAAAATTCAAATGGTTTTAGAATGAGTATAATATTTAACACCACAGGACGTGTCAGCTTCCCAACGTACGTCAGCTACCCCTGTGCAAACATCTATTTGAAATATGTCAGGGGTATTCAAAAATAATGTGTGCTCTAGACTGCTGAATAGCTAGTTGTTGGTGAAACGATTTGGCATTTGTGTTAAGCCAAGCCAGTCGTCATGATCTGTGCACTATTTTTAGTCTGATCTTTATGGATGTGCAATGTAAGCTACATCATCTTCATCAAACAAGCCTAACAGATTGTTTTGCTTAGACCAACTGCAGGTCTAGTAGTCAGACACTGGAAGGTTTTGTTCAAGTGTGTAGAATTTTTATCTTTTTAAAATTAGTTTCAATTTCATGTGCTTATGGTTTATGAAAGGCTGATTATTATCTTACACAGTATATCAAAGTCAGTATACGAGAAAGTTCCTGGTAGTTTCCAACATATCTCTTAAGGCAGGAACACACCAAGCCGACGGTCGCCGTCGCCGTTTTTGTATGTTGGCTGACTAAGTTTTCTCAGTGTGTTCAGCACCGTCGGCTGAAGTTGGTCCTTGTCTGCTTTTTTCAGCCCATTCGACATGTTGAATCGCCGTCGGAGCTTGTCGGTCCATCAGGGCTATCTGATCATTCGGGCTGGGCGATATATCGCATGCGATTGTCACGCACATTTCGTCAGTAAAGCCGGTTCCCTGATTACCGCTAAATCGCCATCACCTGCTTTCAAATGGAGCGGCATTTAATAGACAGAGCCGTAGATCACTGACAAGCTACACAATATCGCGTTCATTATCGCAGATGAATCGCCTTCGATAATGAACGCGATATTGCGTAGCTTGTCAGTGATCTACGGCTCTATCTATTAAATGCCGCGATTTAGCGGTAATCAGGGAACCGGCTTTACTGACGAAATGCGCGTGACAATCGCATGTGATATATCGCCCAGCCCTACTGATCATTCTGATTGGCTGTTCAGCTACTGCCACCTGCTGGTGCAGAAAGGCATTTCATCTTACGTAGGCGCAGAATGGACATGCTGCTTGGCCGTCGGCTGTCAAGCGTCGGTTTGGTTTGTCAGGGCACCTTTGGACCCAGACGCTGCCGACATGAGCCAACCGCGCAGTCTGCTTTCATCACCACTAGTTTGTTGGCGTCGGCTTGATGTGCTCCTGCCTTTAAGCTGCATTTCCACCGCAGGAACTTTCCCCAGGAACTAGAGACTTTGGGGTGGTACTCGGTGTGTTTCGACCACTGGAACCAGGATCTAAATGAAGTTCTGTGTAAAAATTTCCCCCTCAGTAAGGACCTGCTCGCTAGGTAGTACTTTTTCAAAGTTCCAGAACTTTCAGGGGTGGGACTTGGGCGCTGAACAAGCTGATTGGTTGAGTTCACACATCATTTTATTTCAACTACCATTTATAAAATACAAGGGCACCTCAGTTGTGGGTAATGAGAGTGGAAGAAAGTGCTGTTCATTCACTCCCCCCTTCCTGCTGGTACTGAGACTCGAAACCTTTGGGTTACAAGTCCGACTCTCTAACCATTAGGCCATAACTGCCCCTTTTCCTGTATTAGCTAGGTAAGGCAGGTTGGACAAAGGTGAGTCCATCGGAGGCAACATGAAATCTATTTAAAATCTCTTTTGCTTTGGATCAAGCATAGATCCAATCATTTGTAATACGAAGAGCTCTGTCATTCACCCACTGTGTGGATGCGTCCCCTGTATCACACTTCACCCAAACATCCTGGACAATAACAAGGAGTGTTTGAATCCTATGAAATGGTGCTTCCACTCTAAAATCCCCTTTGTCAGTAAGTGTCTCACAGCTGTTAATGGAGTCACTTTCTCAACTCCTTATGAACAGATCTTGCTGTTGTACATTTGATCTTGCTTGCTCAGTGAGGTTAAATATAGCTCCTCAGTGTTTTTGATTGAATTGTAAGTCAAATGTGGTAGAATCACATTTACATGTTTATAATGATGCGTACATAGTCCTGATTTGTAGTTAAAAGGTTGTTCGGTGGAGAAAATACACGCTAGATAAAACCACAACTTTAAATAAATGAACAGACCTGAATTGTTCAGCAGTCCTAACCTAGTGTCCTTGCCTCCACATCAAACTGCCACTAAAAACAGCTTTCCTGTTACACAACAGCTAAACGAACAAGTGGTGGGAGGCAACACACCGACTACAGGAAGACAAGGGCTGTGAAGAGAGGCAGGTTCAGGAAGTGATCGGCAGATATCAGTGGACTCCTGTTCACGTGGCAGGAAACAGGGCTTGAGTTAGCTGACGAAGAGGCCCTCTCTAATTGGACTTTGCTAAGTGTCAACATTTGAGTATGGCTTACTGCAGTGCTGAGTTGCACCTTTCAGACCCTATTTACCTTCAGCACACAAGTCTTTGTTTTTGTAATATTGCATCGGCTCTTCTGCAGATGTAACTCCCTTCCCGTCCCTTTCTGAATGCCTGAGGCCAGCCTTTGAGCGAGGCTGAGCGAAGCGAACCTTGCCAAGTGCAACTTCAAAGCCGCTGGGACAGGTATTAATCCTGCCTGTTGGTGGATATTTTTGCTTTGGTACTGGCCTATAAAATATGCATGAAAACCTGGTGAATATTTTAACTGTTGACTCACCTACGGTTGCCTATTTTGCCTCTCTTCTGGGCCGCTGAGTATGTGCCCGCACAAAGAAACATCACTCTCTCCAACATTCAGCCTGAGGGATGTCCTCCCCGGCACAGGAAGTGGTGCACCGTGATTACTGTTTTTAACCACTCTTAAAATCTCACTGTCTGATTATAGAGAGCACAGAGTGGAGAAATAGCCTGTTAATAGGCTACGATTTAACCTCCAACAAGAATGTTGCAAGAATGCCTGGTTTTTAGCATTTGCATTAAGGTTGGCTGTATGTCACAGAAATTTTGTTGTGAAGAAATTCTTTACTTCAAGTGAGGAACGATTCACAGACTGAAAGAAATGACTACAAATTCAGGTGCAAAAATCAAAGATTTGTTTGCAGGCTGTTGTCACTTTGCATTGTGGTGGACATTTATGAATTTAGTTTTTATTTAAAGAATTACAGAATTTGGATATGTTCAGACTAGCACCCTAAAAGGTTTTTTTAAATGTCAAAAAGTGAGATTCTGGACAATATCAGCATCTTTATAATGTTGTGATGATGTTGCAATGATAAGGGAACACAAACTATTAAAGCATTTTTTTAAACATAAATGTGTAATCCATCTAAAGTGTGTTCTAATTGGCTTCAGCAAAAATTAAAATTAACTTTCAGCAAAAAAGTTGTTCTGACTTGGTTATCTTCAAAAAAGAAAAAAGTCTGATTGTAACTCTACTGTATACACTAGTGTTCACAAGTTTGGGGTCAGTGCGTTTTTTTTTTTTTTTTGAAAGAAATTAGTACTTTTATTCAGCAAGAATACATTTTGATTAAAAAAATGACAGTAAATACTTTTAAATTGTTACAAAAACATTCAAGTAAATGCAGTTTTCTTGGACTTTCGATACATCAAAGAATTATGGAGAAAAAAAATCACATTCACACAAAAATATTAAGCAGCACAACTAGGGCTGGGCGATGTATCGAATGCTTTTTGAAGCGGCATTTAATAGACAGAGCCGTAGATCACTGATAAGCCACGCAATATCGCGATCAATATCGATATGTATCGCCGTCGATATTGAACGCAATATTGCGTGGCTTATCAGTGATCTACGGCTCTGTCTATTAAATGCCGCTCCATTTGAAAGCAGGTGATGGCGATTTAGCGGTAATCAGGGAACCGGCTTTACTGAAGAAATGCGCGCGACAAAAGCATTCGATACATCGCCCAGCCCTAAGCACAACTGTTTTACTTGAGAGCAGCTACATAAGAGGTGTTTCCCCATATCTGCTTCGAGGTCTTAACAAATTGTGGCATTCCAGTTTTCCCGTAATTTTGTCTTTTATGAGTTTAATAAAGAACTTTGTCTCGTCTTCGTGTCCAATCATACCGCTGCCTTTAAAGTAGGGATTTGTCACGATTTTCGAATATTCGATTAGTTGATTTAATTATAGAATATCGAATAGGTTGTGTGATTATCGTCTTTAAAAAATTCCCCATTTGATGCGGTGGTGACTTGTAACCAGAGGGTGGCGCACGCTGCCAATAGCGCACCTAAAAGCTGTCAGTCAGCTCAGACATTGCCTCACACGCACACTAGACTTGTGTGGCATATAACAGACACATTACAATTAATTTTAACATAAGTGCCGTCATTCAGTCTGTTCACAATATGTTATTACGCGTTTAGGCAGCCTAAAATCATTATGGCTTGAGATAGGCTTGCTGCAATAGGCGGTGTCATCACTTGCTCACGGCACCGCCACCGACCGTCGTTTTGATTTTGATTTTTTTTTTTTTGTATAGTAATAAAAATCATTTAATTCAGTAAGAGAACAGACACTACAATTAAAATCTAAATGTGTCAACTCAATTCAGCGCGAGCCGAACGAGAGTCGCAGCACAAATCAGCAATAGTCAGTCAGATTTCACCTCACTTCGCCTCACTCTTGACTGACAAGACGACGGTGGAAGTTTTGGTTTCAAATCAAAATGTAAAAGCGTCCATTTAAGTGGGTTTGTCATTGTTCTGCTTTGTTGTTGTGCTTTTCATTAAAAACAACAATGAACCCAGCATTCAAGCAATCGCTGCTACCGGATAGGCGCCAATTTGAAAGTGAAAGTAAAAGGCTCACGGCCGCACGGTCGTCATAATGGCGCGGAGAGCGAGCGTTTTCAGTCTGCTCCACACCGTTATGAATGACCGTGAAAAAAACATTGAAAGCGTGAATGGTCTCTCTCCCTCTCTCTTACCGTTTATGTGTGTGTAGCCTATACATGCGTGATGCGTGCATGCGGGGGAGGGGTGCGATTTTCGAATAATATTCGAATAATTCCCAGCGATCTTCGAATAGTATTTTTGCTTGAAATGCCCATCCCTACTTTAAAGAATGATTGACTTATACGTACGCCAGATGACCTGTAAAGGCGAAAAAACTGTTTCCATTGCAGTTTTGTGAAATATACCTTTTTTAGATTTTTGCCTGATTTTTGCGATTTATGGGAGTTTCCATTGACGTGTTTCCATTGGCCGTATTTTCATTTGCAACGTCAGTTTGTGCAATTTGAAGGGTAATGAAAATGTAGCTATTGATAATAAGAAATGTTTCTTATCCTAAAATAAAAAAGTTATTTTGAATGGTAAAAATATTTCACTGTTTTAACTGTATTTTTGATTTTAAAAAATGCAGTCTTTGTGTGCTTAAAGGATTAGTTCACCCAAAAATTAAAAAATGTAATTTATTACTCACCCTTATGTCGTTTTACACCCGTAAGACCTTCGTTCATCTTCTGAACACAAGTGAACACGCTCTGTGTGGCTTGCATTGAGAGCAAAGCCATTCAAACTCTCAGGGTCCATAAAGGTACTAAAAACATATTTGAAACAGTTCATGTGAGTTCAGTGGTTCTATCTTAATATTATAAAGCGACAAGAATACTTTTTTGCGCCAAAAAAACAAAATAACGACTTTTTAACAATATCTAGTGATGGGCCGATTTCAAAACAAACCTTTATGGACCTTGAGAGTTGGAATGGCTTTGCTCTCAATGCAAGCCATCGGATTTCTTCAACAATATCTCAGTTTGTGTTCTGAAGATGAATGAAGGCCTTACGGGTGTAGAACGACATTAGGGTGAGTAATAAATTACATTTTCATTTTTCGGTGAACTATTTTAAGAGACTTCTTTCAAAAGCATTATACTATCTTACTGATTCAAAACTTTTGAACAGTGGTATATGGTTATTATTAAGTAATAATAAATGGCTATTGCTTTAAATAATTGCTTCAGTAAGTTAATTTGTTCCAAGAAATGAAAAGGATTTATGATGACATTGTCCAAAATCCCACTTTGCTTAGGCTGTTTCCAAACTTTTGAAGTGCATTATGTTGACATCATTGACAACTAAATCAAGAAAAAAAAAAAGGTTTCTATAAATCTTCTTGTATTAATCATAATTCTGATGTGATGTGACATAACACCTTATTTGGTTCTGATATACACTGTAATGGAAGACTTGAAGGAAGTGTCCAAAATTATTTTTTTTATCCTAAAGCCAAAGTAGATGAGAAAATGTATACCAGTCAGTTAGATTGTTGATGTGATACAGGAAGTTGTGAAACGTTTTGCAAGAAAACCCATTTGTGGTGTGAGAAGGAGACAGATTTAATCACATTAGACATTAAAAGAAATCAACGGATAAATATAAACAGACAGGCACAGACTCAAGGACATTCTTTTGTTGTCAGGGACATGAATGAGAATTAATGAGCTTATTCAGTTACTGTGCAGAATTACAAAAATGTAACATGATAGAATGATAGTGAGCATCTCCAGTTTTTCCATAAGAGAACAACAGTTAATGAACGCACATCTTTTTCTGAATACACTAATTACCATGTACACAGGAATATTTCAATAGTTGCAGTTCTGTTTGGCATAGAAATCTCAACTTTTAAGTATCATAGTAATGCTAAGATATGATATGTGAATATTGATGCGTTGTGTTGGCTTCCTCTGGTCCACTCTAAGATTGCTTGTGCAACAGTAGCTCAGTTCTTCTTTTTGTTCACTTACAGATGAGCAGGACAGAAGCTCTCGGCAATGTCACTTAGATTGATGACCTTGCAGAATTCGGCCCGAGAAGTGTTTGGCTATGCGAGCAGCAATAACGTGTTCAATTAAGAGTGTGTCTGTGGAATATTGAGGTCATTGTTTATGAGGATGCGTCCCTTCAAGTCGGCATCTACAAACAATAGGCCTTGTCTGGGCAAACAATGCCGCCAGCTTAGCGCGGTTAATGTCGTCCGCGACACAGACAGGCCCTGAGTGTTCCGTGGTGATGCAATATGGATCCAAGCGCTGTCACTCTGTGGGCCCGATGGCTCTGTTGCAGTCCGGAGGGAGAGGCAACTGATTGGTTAGGCCTGTGTCATGAGCACATTTGCAGCAGTGAATCATTGTGGATCTGCTCCCACACAAGCCTGTGTCCATATGGCCATAAGTAACCACAGAAACCAGCTTCATCATTGCGCATACAAACAGCACTTCTCTGCAACGCCTCTGGCTTCTTTTCTTACACATAGCATTGTTCTGTTTGTCCCTCTGGCTCGATTTGATGTGAACAGCAACTCTGATCTTATTTTTCAGGTTGACTGAGCCGTCTGGGTACCTAACAGATGGCCCCATCAACTACAAGTACAAAACAAAGTGCACCTGGCTGATTGAGGGCTAGTAAGTGTTATTCTGTCATCTTCTCTCTTTCTCACCAGAGTTTGACACGGTTTTGTTGTACCTACACTTCCCTCTTGCATAACCCCTATTTAAATAGACTTCAGCAGCCCTTACAAGGGTGTTTTCTTCTGTGTTGGGTTACCAGAAAAGGCTTGGAGGAGCGCATTCCGCCTTGCACCCTTCAGACTTGGCAGAAATGAGTCTGCTGTAATATGTTCTCATAATGGATTATGCAGCCAGCAACACATTCTTAAGCATTATGTCATCACCTTTGTTTTGCAGCCCAAACGCAGTCCTGAGGTTACGATTTAACCATTTTGCAACCGAATGTAGCTGGGACCACATGTACGTCTATGATGGAGACTCTATTTATGCTCCCTTAGTTGCTGTCTTCAGGTGAGTGTGTTTTCTACAACTGACTAAAGCAGGGTTTTTTTTGTTTTTTTTTTATAGACTTTTTGGTGCTAAGTACCCCTATAAGTATGATGAACCCCCTTCCTAAAATATAATGGCAGCTATGTATGTTCACATAAAGACCCATTTATACTGTGTGAGAGAAATATTAAGTTATTTATTATAAAGACAACATGTTGTTATAAAAATTACTTTAATTGTAATTTTTATTGTCACTAAACTAATGGCAAAGCAAATTATCAAAATAAATAATTCCTGTTTATTTTGTATTAATTTAACAGAATATCTGATTTTCTGTACACAATTAAATTATCTTATCATGAAAATCTGACTTTTTCCGTGTTTAAGTGCTATAATCGGGTCCCCGGTGCATCTATCAACCCAGAAAACGTGAAAAAGGACAACCCACTAACTTTGTTCTGGCAAGCCTTTCTCGGCAAGCATGTTAAAAAATGAGCCTCTCAGATTTCACTCCCTTTGTGACGTAGGAAGGGAATCTTATTATAATAATAATAATACCGCCCCTTAATCTGCACGTTTCCATTTTATTTTTGCAAGCAACTACATATATTTATCCGCTAACCATTCAGAAAAGTCCAGTTGCATTTTAAAAGTTGTAACTTCTTCCTGAGTCTCTCCATCAGTGTCCGACTCTGACTCAGACTACTGACAATCGTCATTTTGGCTGTGTGAGATTTTCCAGCTTTGTTGTTGTTTTGCACAAAAATAAAGTTTTGCGAAACAAAAAAAGAATTGAGCAATAAAAAATGTTTTGCAAACAAAAATAAAGAATTGCAAAGGAAAAATAAAGTATTGAGCAGAAAAAAATAGGTTTTGCAAACAAAAATAATAAATTGCAAAATAAAAAAACATGGTGCAAAAATAAAAATATAATCAATTACAAAAATCAATGACCTCCAATGTATTTCGCGGGGGCGTGCCCCCGTTTCTTGACTCCACCCCCACGTCAAACCAGTGCCATAAAGAGAACCGCGCAGAAAAGTGCAGCGCAAAGGAAAACCGGTATCGTGAGCGCACGCTTGACTGAAACACAGAATAAAATGACCGTTGCAAATGATTTAGTAGGTTTGAGCATGAAAAATATGTGGCAAACTTAAAATAGGATTACAGCTGTCATTGATTTTTGTAATTGATTATATTTTTATTTTTGCACTACATTATTTTATTTTGCAATTTATTATTTTTCTTTGCAAAACTTATTTTTTCTGCTCAATACTTTTTTTTCCCTTTGCAATTCTGCAAAACATTTTTTTATTGCTCAGTTTTTTTTTTTTTTTTGCAAAACTTTATTTTTGGCATTAATTTGACTCCATAGACACACATAAAAGGCATGTTTTTGCTCAAACCCAAATAGGGGCAAATTTGACAAGCTATAATAAATGATCTGTGGGGTATTTTTAGCTTCAACTTCACAGACACATTCTGGGGACACCAGAGACTAATATTACATCTTGTGAAAAGGGGCATAATACATCCCCTTTAATGTTAGATCTACACTATACTGTTTATTTGAATGACTTTTATTTAGCAAGCATGTATTACATTGATCAAAAGTGACAGTAGAGACCTTTATAATGTTACAAAAGAATTTTCAGCTTTCTCATCACAGGAATAAATTACATTTTAAAATACATTTCGAAAACACTTATTTTGAATGTTAATGATGTCACAAAATTATTGATTTTTTTCCACTGTATTTTTGCAGCCTAGACTACTTAAAAAAATATAAAGACCCCAAACTTTTGAACGGTAGTGCATAAACCTGAATAAATGCAGTATGTTAATATATATTTTGTCAACTTATTAACTTTGACAGCCCTAATAATAGATTTTGTTTTCCATTTGTCTTATGTTTTTGGTGGACACCATATCACTCCTTTGCATCTCTCGGACCCAAGTTCAAAAACCTCTATCCTAGAGTCACAGGAAAATTTCACTTTACTGCATAACAAATGGAATAAGTTACTGCTGTTAAGGAAGATTGTGGGAACATTTCCTAACCTGCTTCTTTTTTTTTTTTTTTTTTTTTTTTTGTAATTGTTCCACAGTGGCCTCATTGTCCCCGAAGTGAAAGGGAACGAGACCGTCCCTGAAGTGGAGACCAACTCAGGCTACGCACTCCTGCACTTTTTTAGCGATGCTGCCTACAACCTGACGGGATTTGAAATCTTCTACTCGTGAGTATTCACCCACGCTGGGACAACAGAGTTAATGAAAGCCTGCTGATTTGGTCAGGTGTTAATTTCTTAACACGCAATCACACAGAGGTCTTAATTTTAGCGCCTCTGTGCATGTTATATTCTCAGTGTAATTACAGATTAGTCCTGTTCATTATACCCTCCTCCATTTCAGGCTTCCTTTTGTACATCTCTGTACTGACTTCCCCCTTGTTTGCTTTTACAACCTTTTTTCTTCATCTCTCCCTTGACAGAATCAACTCATGTCCAAATAACTGCTCTGGCCACGGGAAGTGCACCTCGGGGAACTCGATAGCGAGCCGTGTGTATTGTGAATGCGATAAGTACTGGAAGGGTGAGGCCTGTGACATCCCGTACTGCAGGAACAACTGTGGAAGCCCCGATCACGGCTATTGTGACCTCACCGGGGAAAAGCTCTGCGTGTGCAATGACAGCTGGCAAGGTACTACTCACTTCCACTTTCATTTCCACTCCTACTGTATTCTACAGGATGCCGTGAAGTCAGAGACCTTTCCAGTTTTGTGCTCCCAACAGAGCATTGCGTCTCGGGTAGGTTTTGTTGTTATGTGGTTTGTCTCACTCTGGTGTTGATTTTTAATAGTGCACCTCTGCATCACTGCAGCATCCTCATTGGGGTTTTGCCACAGTGTCACAAAGTGTCAAAGCGCAATTAAGTGTGATAGAGCATTGACATCAGGATGTCTTGAGGTTAATTTAATGAGTTTTCTGGCCAACTTCACACTAAGCTAGATTTGAGGAGAGACAGGAAATGTGAATGTTCATAGTAATGACCATGAGAAGCTGCCAAAACTGCTCTGTTTAGGTCATCCGTTCATAAGTGGATAATGAAAAAATATAATGAGATGGATGTTACCTATCTGGGGCTCCCAAACTTATTGGTCAACTGAACCCCTTAAGGCCAATTCACACTGCACCAATGCAGACAATCACCAGATAACAGTACATCACATCTCAGACATTCCACGACCTGACAAGCACTGATTCGGCATGTTCAGTCGGCGAAAACAAATCTCCGACAGACGCCAATAGACACTGTCAGGGGTAACTCACTGATCCGACAAAACCCGACGAAGTGTTTTTTGCCATCTGTCGGCCCAGTGTGAATTGGCCTTTAGACATAAAATATTTATTTGAAGTACCCCTGACATTTTCAGTTAATATAACATGGTTCTCTGATGTTGGTTAATGGTAACATGACATGCTAGTAAACAGATAAAGTATATAATCTTTTTTTAGTACATTTTTATTTGAATTTTATTTGAATATATATATAGGGCTGCATTATTATTGTGCTTATTGTAGTAATAATAATAATAATAAATACTATATAATGAATTATATAAATATATTACTGTTTTAAATTATAATTGTCCTGTAAAATCAAAAAATATTTTATTGTTAATTAGAATAATTATTTTATATTACAAATGTAGAATAAAATAATGTTGTGTAATGTTATGTGCAACAAACTTCTGTATTCTGTAAAACAGGTTGCATTGCTTCCGGTTCAGGTCTTTTGTATGTTCTTCGTTAAATAAATAGCTGTTTTACTCAAGATACCTTCAAAGGAGTGAGCAATGATGAGCATAGCTGATATCTATTGCATATTCAGATTTATATCTAAAAGTTTTTATTTTTCTTCTTCTCACTAACAATTAGCTATAATATAAATAATATAACAATAAAAAAAGAACTAGCTAAGTTAGCTGAATACCTTAAAAGGCCATAGATATCGGTGTCAGTTCATACTGCCTTTAACACTTTCCCTGACAAGCGGATGCAATGAGACCTGTTTTCCTGTTTGTTCATGTGACCTTCGGCATCAAGCCTATACTCATTTTTATGTCTTAAATTCTTCACTTTCAAACATTCAAATCCTAAAGCTTTTATTTTGGTGGAATGCTGTAAACTTCTATTCACAGAAATGTTGGAAATTGTGCGAATGTGTACATAAAGTGAACCTAGCACACATTTTGTTCCCAAAATGCACATTAAACTCACTGCACATACATAGAGGGAACACGAGAAGCAGCATTTACTCTGAACCGAGCCGCTCTGACGTTGAAAACACTGTAAACAACATGAGTGTAACACGGTGCTGCTTTTCAATCTGAAACACGCAACAGCCGTATTTAATTAATTAACAGGCAAACTTATTTAATTAAATACAGCCTTTGATTTGAAAATCATGCTAAGCTATATAGCGATTTTAGTTTTATTTTGAATATTTGTGAAGCCACCTATATTTATTTTAAATTTAGTTTAATTACTAGCTTTTCAACCCCCTGCAGTTCCCTCGCAAACCCCCAGGGGTCTGTGAAGACCCGTTTTGGGAATCTCTGCCCTTAGATGATTGTACCAGCAATTTAGTTGTCCGTTTCTTTTTTCTTAGGTCCAGACTGCTCACTAACAGTGCCCTCCACGGAGTCTTACTGGATCATGCCCACAGTGAAGCCTTTTGGAGCATCGCTGGGAAGAGCATCCCATAAGACAGTGGTGCAGGAAAAAGTCATGTGGGTCGTCGGTGGCTACACGTTTAACTACAGCAACTTTCAGATGATTCTCAAGTAAGTGGTAATTCAGAGCGCTGTGTACAGCATAACCCAGTTCATCATATGCAAATGGCTTATTTGCATAAGCGCTTCCATACAAGGGCGATAATCTAAAAATAAAACATCAGTACTAATACTAATGATAAATCAATGTGAGCCTGTGGTAGGAGTAGAGTTTGATTAATCTGACAGTTTGAAGGTAGAAGCTGTGAGTCTGATTATTCTCATAGGGAACTCTTTGTGTAAGGAGCAATTCCGACATTGTGTCTATGGCATTTCAGTCAACTTGGAATGTAACTTTTTTGGAGAAAGTACTAATTACTGGAAGTCATTTGTGTAATTCTGAAGCCATCTCAGTCTGGACTATGTTTTTTCCACTTTAGATATGGAAATGAACTTGTGTTAGGGTGTTAACTATTTTTTTTCTTTGCAGTTATAATCTGGAAAGTGGCATCTGGAACACTGTACCCATCAGTAGCGGACCTCTGCCGAGATACGGACACTCGTTGGCACTATATCGGGTAACATAAGTGTTGAAATGTTACAAAGAATTTAGTAACAATATTTTTTCTTTAAGCTAAATGGCTTTAATCAGTGTCAGGATGAGTGAACAAGGCTATTTAGCTGATTAGTGATTAGGTCTGTATTTACAATGTGGTACAGATCTGCTTCGATTATACAATGAAGAATATCCTGCAACAACACTTATTCTTCTCTGCAATAAATAGAATAAAAATAACATTCTCCACAAATTATGGCTGTAATCAGACATCAGACAAGCTGACGTGGAGTTTATGGTCTTTGCATTAGTGTTTCTATTTATTTATTAAGGATAAAAATTAATATTTGTTGTGATTCAATGATAATTAAACTCAACCATAAAAATACTTGAATTTTTTCTCTCTCTATATATATATATATATATATATATATATATATATATATATATACAGTACAGTCCAAAAGTTTGGAACCACTAAGATTTTTAATGTTTTTAAAAGAAGTTTCGTCTGCTCACCAAGGCTACATTTATTTAATTAAAAATACAGTAAAAACAGTAATATTGTGAAATATTATTACAATTTAAAATAAATGTTTTCTATTTAAATATATTTCACAAAGTAATTTATTCCTGTGATGGCAAAGCTGAATTTTCAGTATCATTACTCCAGTCTTCAGTGTCACATGATCCTTCAGAAATCATTCTAATATGCTGATCTGCTGCTCAAGAAACATTTAATGTGTACAATTGTACAAAATATTTGTGTACAATATTTTTTTTCAGGATTATTTGATGAATAGAAAGTTCAAAAGAACAGTGTTTATCTGAAATCTAATCTTTTGTAACATTATAAATGTCTTTACTGCCACTTTTGATTGATTTAATGCATCCTTGCTGAATAAAAGTATTCATTTCTTTAATTTCTTTTCAAAAAAATAAAAATTAAAATTCTTACTGACCCCAAACTTTTGAACGGTAGTGTATAATGCTACAGAAGCTTTGTATTTCAGATAAATGCTGTTCTTTTGAACTTTCTATTCATCAAGGAATCCTGAAAAAAAAAGTACACAACTGTTTTCAACATTGAAAATAATCATAAATGTTTATTGAGCAGCAAATCAGCATATTAGAATGATTTCTGAAGGATCATGTGACACTGAAGACTGGAGTAACGATGCTGAAAATTCAGCTTTGTATCACAGGAATAAATTACTTTGTCAAATATATTTAAATAGTACACAGTTATTTTAAATTGTAATAATATTTCACAATATTACTGTTTTTTACTGTATTTTTAATTAAATAAATGTAGCCTTGGTGAGCAGACGAAACTTCTTTTAAAAACATTAAAAATCTTAGTGGTTCCAAACTTTTGGACTGTACTGTATATATGTATATATATATATATATATATATATATATATATATATATATATATATATATATATATATATATATATGTATGTATATGTATGTATATATGTGTGTGTGTAATGATGCTGAAAATTCAGCTTTGCCATCACAGGAATAAATTTCATTTTAAAATGTATTAAAATTGAAGACAATTATTTCAAATTGTAATAATATTTCATATTACTGATTTTACTGTTTTTTTTTTAATCACATAAATGCAGTCTTCATGAACATAAGAGAGTTTTTTCAAAAACATTTTAAAAAAACCCAAAAAAACTTTTGAATGGAAGTGAAAATGCTCTTGAAAAAGTGACCAGAATTAAGAAAATATACAGAACAGAATGAAATTTAACATATTGATCACATGCGTTTACACATATTAACACAAATATAGGGGAACTTTACCAGTAGATTCAAAAATATTTTTCTTTCTTTCAGGATGACATCTACATGTTTGGAGGCAAGTTAGAGATGGGTGCCAGTAATGTAACAGATGAACTGTGGGTGTTTAACATACCTGGCATGACGTGGTCACAGAAGTTCCCCAGTGTTCCAGCCCACGGGCAGGTCTATGCTGTGGAAGGCCACTCCGCCCATATAGTTGAGCTGGATAACGGTGATGTGGTGATGGTGGTCATCTTCGGCTACTCCTCCATCTACAGCTACATCAGCAATGTTCAGGAGTACAACATCAGTGAGTGACTGACTGAATGTATTTGATTTGGATTGAAAGGTTCTGAAAGTACCCAAACATTTTGGGTTGTGCATAGTGTTATTATAGTATTTAGTAATATTTTGAAATAAGTTTTATTTTTATTTTTATATTTTCCATTTTAGTTTTAGTTTAAGTTTGAATTTAAGTGCATTTGCCATTTGTTAATTTTTTAATATTTAGCTTTAATTCTTAGTTCAGTTTTACTAATTTTAGTACTTCACTTTGAGAATATATGCCATTTGATTTTTTATTGTACACCAGTGATCCAGTAGATGGAGCTGTGGTTCTTTGCAAAGAGCAATAAACAAATTATGTATCCAGAGACTCTGTCTCTCAGACTGAAGCTTTTGAATAATCTGTACCTTTTTTAATCCTGCTAAACTCTATATAACACTATAATCTTTATGTTCTCAAGTGATTGTACAAGTGTTGTGAACTCATACCACAAACCATATTCTATTGGGATTAGGTAACTCATTGTTATTCCAGTCATTGTACCGAAACGATGCTTAATGTAAAATTTCCGCAGACTGGTTATGGAGATTAAAAATGTGTTTCACGTTTAAAGAAAATCCTTAACTTAAAGGTGCAAGTAAGTTATTTTGTTTCTGTGCACAGGAACAAACACTTGGCTGGTGCCAGAGACTAGAGGAGCGATCGCTCAGGGTGGTTATGGCCACAGCAGTGTGTACGACAGCGGTAGCAAGAGCCTGTACGTCCACGGAGGCTACAAATCTCTCCCAGCAAACAAATACGGCCTGGTGGATGAACTTTACCGCTATGAGGTCCAGACCCGCACCTGGTAAGAGTGCACATATTCAAGGAAAAAAATAGTCAATTGTAAAGGAACAGACTGCAGTTCAGTTAGTTTCAGTTTTGGTGCAACAGTTTGAATGATGCTTGTTGTGTGTCGCAGGACGATTCTTAGGGAAAGCGGTTACCCGCGTTACCTGCATTCGTCTGTGCTGCTTGGAGGAACTCTACTCATCTTTGGAGGAAATACCCATAATGACACCTCTCTTAGCAATGGAGCCAAGTGCTTCTCTGCTGACTTTCTCGCCTATGACATTGGTTTGTGCTGGTACTTTGCTACACCTTTGACATACACTACCGTTGAAAAGTTGGAGGTCGTTAAGATTTTTAATGCTTTTGAAGGAAGTTTCTTATGCTCACCATGGCTGCATTTATATGATCAAAAATACAGCAAAAACTAATATTGTTAAATACTGTTATTACAGTTTATTTTTTAAATATTTCAATGAGTTTTAAAAATCAGAATTTTTAGCAGACATTATTGCAATCTTCAGTCATTATTATCAATCTTGAAATCAGTTGTGCTACTTACTATTTTTGTTAATTTTGTTTAGGATTCTTCCATGAATAGAAAGTTCAAAAGAATAGTGTTTATTTGAAATAGATTTTTTTTTTGTAATGATGTAAAAGTCTTTTACTTTTGATCAATTTAATGTATTCTTGCTGAAGTATTAATGTCTTAATAAAATTTTACTGACCCAATTTTGAACGGTAGTGTACAGTTGTCAACATTCCCATATGGAAACCCTAGTGAAAAATAAATATACTAAAATGTATTTGAAATACATTTATTTCCTGCTAAGTATTATACTAATATATTTACAAATGTATGTTCTTAATAAAAAATACCCTGCAATTGTACTTTTGGTATACTAAATAGAGGTCGACCGATATATCGGTCGGCCGATATATCGGGCCGATATTTGTCTTTTTTTAATATATCGGCATCGGCCGATATCCGTGTTTAGTAGCGCCGATTTAAAGCCAGGCACGTCCGCGGGCAGCCCTGTGTTATTTTTCACAGCGCATCGCACACCGCATAACTAATAAAAGATTAGACTATCAGCTCCTCTTTGAAAATGTTTTAAACATTTTAAAACAAGCTTTTTAATACTATTCTTCTCATTTGTTTCACTATATGTACGGGCCACAAGATAAATAATGGAATAAATTAAGACAGTTATATAGGCTACCGTTATCAGCATGTTATGTTGAAATTCGTCTCTGAGGAAAAATGCTCTGTTACTGCAGCATCAGGCAGCTCCGTCACTTTTACTTTCACTTTGAATACTGATCGAGGTCGATCTTTTACCGGCATAACTCTTCCGCAAAGTTTGCACGTTGCTTCTTGTATGATATCCATTGGCTCCCCTTCATGGTTGAAACTTTCGGCTCGCGAGGGGGCCGTGCGGATTTGCGCTACGCCACTGGGCATGAAGTGTATGACATTTGTTTGGAAGCATGGTTTGATGCAGACAATAGCCGGGTTTCCATCCAACTTTGCATTAATGAAAATTCAGCTCAAGAATATGCACATCTGCGTGTGTTTCCATCAACTGTGTAATGCGAATAAAAATGGACATCAGCCTAATAAAGTGATGTGTTCCGACCAATGTCTATATATATGCCGCACAATTATCCTCATTAAACCTGTCTAACGTTAACCGTCAAGAATGTCAGAAATCAGTAAGAGTTTAGAACTGTTCATGCATACAAGGCTGTGCAACATGACAACGTTTTTAATTGATTTTTATTTATAAAGTTTTTTTATTTTATTTAAATGTTTATTTAAGTTTACATTTATGTTCCAACAAAATTCTGCTTGATAAATGCTCTAAAAATTATGTAAATGATTGACAGATTTTGTTTATATTAGCCTACCTGTTTTATATATTTAATACTTGGTCAGTTTATTGATTTGTTTGGTTAACTTTGGATAAATATTTTATTTTAATACAGTGCAGTGCACAAAAAGATTAAGATTTGAGAGATGGTTCAAGTCAGTATTCAATAAATAATGTTAAGTTTAGAAATGTTGTGCATCCACTTATTATTAGTGTGACATTTTAGCATGCAAATGAAGGGGAAAACTTCAAGATATCGGCCCTAAAAATCGGCAGCACATATCGGCCATCGGCTGACCCTGACCTCTAAAAATCGGCATCGGCATCGGCTATAGAAAAACCCATATCGGTCGATCTCTAATACTAAACTGGTATACTTAAAGTCTGCTAAATTAAACAACTAATTTTGTAATTAATGTGCTTTAATATTGCGGAAGTAATGCTGAGGTCCAACTGAAGATATACTTATGTATATTTGATTGTGCTAAAGTGGAACTATTGCAAGTATACTTTAGGTACACTTTAAATATCCTGCATTTAAAGACTAATATTATTCAGAGTTCATGCAATCCTTATCAATATTGACATTAAAACACATTTTAGGCTTAATATTAAGAAATGTGCATTGTGCACAAGTAGTACTCCAAATAAAGTTTAATTATAATTTTTATATCAGTAAGTCTGAAGCGATATGTCATTAAATATGTTAATATATTTGAACTATACTTAGAATGAAATAAATGTATTTTAAATATTTTAGTTTTTTTACTAGGGAAGCCAGAAAAATATCAGAGAATTTTTTTTCCATGTCATGGAAATTAAGTTCATGGAGATTCCCTTCGGGAAAATACATTTTTGTACTTGTTCTGTGATCTAAGGTATTAATATATTGCATAGTGATGTCTAATTTTTGAGCAAATAATTTTTAAACTGGTTCTACCCTAATCACAAATAAATGGAAAGGTCATGAAAAAGTCATAAATGTTTTATTTTCCATGTGCCTTTTTTCTTACAGCATGTGACGAATGGAAGGTCCTTCCCAAACCAAACTTGCACAGAGACGTGAATCGCTTTGGACATACAGCAGTAACCAGTAATGGGTGAGAAATGCCCCCCCACACACAAACTCTCACAAAATGTTGTCGTCTACTCAACCATCTTTATCTTCTTCTCTTTCTAGATCCATGTATGTGTTTGGGGGTTTCTCTAGTGTCCTTCTGAATGACGTACTGATATACAGGCCGCCCAGCTGTGAGGCCTTCCTGGGGCAGGAGCGCTGCGAGGCCGCAGGCCCTGGCGTGCGCTGTGTTTGGAAAGGGGGCCGCTGTGTGTCCTGGGAGCCTAGCTTCACTAACAGTACTACACCTGCTCCGTTCTGCCCTGCCAAAGCTGGTAGGTATCTGGAAGTGCTGTAGAGGCTACCACCCTCAGCTAAAACATTTTCTACCGTGCCCAGGCCAAGGAATCAGTCTTGTGTGTATTGATCTAAGCCCTCGGGTTTGTCTGCTACATTGTGCACTGGCTGTGTTAATGAGAGAGTAATGGAGGGGGCACAAGCTGTCTGAAGCAGACACAGTGGACAGTTTCCCACAGCTCTCCTCTGCTCTGCAGGACTGCCAGTCTGTTTGATCTTTTGCCACATGTCAGAACACAACCAATCACACAAAACCAGCCAGAACTGAGTCTTTGAGAGTGAGTGTGTGGACCTCCAGCCAATGCAATATTTGGCTTTGTTGTGTTTGATTTGAAATTCAAACCTGAGGTCTTGAGAGGCACATGCTGGGATAATCCCTGGCAGCGCTGGCCTTGTTTATGTTGCGTGTGTGTCTCAGTGTTTTCTTCACCGCTGTTTGCCACTGCGGAATCTCAAGTGGCAAGGGAAAAAATATGAACCTGGAGTCTAAATTAAATCGTATGAGATAAAGACTGTGTTCTATGAAATAATGGCAAGATGCTGGAAGCACTCAAACACAAGCATACAACATGACTATTGTTGTCAGATTTCTTAAGTAATTACGCTTATGATCCAGTTTTTTTATTTAATCAGTCAAAATGACTTGATAAATCAGTCACTGAATTATAAATGAAGCAAGGACTGTTTTATCTACTTAAGGTTGGTGAAACTTAAATGTAATTATTTTTTAATAATAACTTTTAATAACATTTAATTAAAATACTTATGTAATAAATATTTGCTATTTTAATATATATATATATATATATATATATATATATTTTTTTTTTTTTTTTTTTGTAAACATTTTAATATTTTTAAAGTAAAACAAACTATAAATTAAATATCAAAAACAATAAAACATTGAGAGGGGGCTGTGTGTGTAAACTAGGATTTCCTCACTGCAAAAACAGGGTTTGTAATAATCACTGGTATTCTTTTTTTGCTGTTAGAGAGACAGAAAAAATAATTTTTTGAAAGAAATCATTACTTTCATTCAACAAGGACTCTTTGAATTTATCAAACGTGACAATAAAGACTTTTACATTGTTACATAACATTTCTGTTTCAAATGTAAACAGAAATGGTTTTCAAAAAAGCTTCGTGAATGCACATCTTTAACTATAATGATTTCAGTAAGTGAGTATCAATTGAATAACTGCTCTGATGGATTCATTTCTGATGACATACTTCATTAGACAGATTCAGACAAGGCTGTAACCCTGTCTTGAACATTGGGGGGGGGACTTTTTTTATATATAAAGCATAAAGAAACAGAACAGTGAAGGAAATTTTGTGATGTCCAGAAATCAATTTTAATAATACATTGAGAACTCATCTTTATTGTGATAGTTTCATTCTTACACCTACTATATCAACGATACAAAATATTGTTAGTCCCGAGATTCTTCACGTTAGTGAATAAATACATAGATCTGCAATTATTATTTGAATTCCCTAATGGTCTGGTGGTAGAAGTTTTGTTAACTGTGTCAGAGGTTCCGGGTTCTAATCCACCCTTGTATAGTTTGATGGTTACAGCCCTGGATTCAGATATTTGCTGTAGATTCAGCAGCTGTGCAGGAAATGTTACTGTGGTGTGTGTGTGTGTGTGTGAGAGAGAGAGCTTTTTAAGGCTAAGGAATGGGAAATAAATGTTTCTGTAGTGAAGTAAGGACATGGAGACACTCTTAATTATTGAATAAAGGATTGTCAAAGGATAGAGATGTAGAACAGAGGCTTCTTTGATTCTTTACACAAGTCCCACTGTTTGAAGTCATGCAATTGGAAGTAAATGGGGAATGGGTGGAGTTTGAAGTGCTAAACGTTTCTCTTCTACTTTGGTTAAAAGTTTGATATGAGAGTTGGCTTTGGAAAAGCTTAGATGTTCCTGTAGATTAATGTATGCCTCATAACTGTTGGACAGTAATACTTAAGACTGTCACTTTTTGGGGTACTAAACTCTTTTGCCCTTCATCTCACCCTTTCTACTTTATTTTTTTCGATCTGTCTCTGCTCTAGCCACGGTGGATGAGAGATGTTACCGCTTCTCAGACTGCACCAGCTGTACCGCCAACACTAATGGATGTCAGTGGTGTGAAAGCAAGAAATGCATCTCAGCTCTAAGTAACTGCACTGCTGTAAGTTGGCCTTCAGAGGGCACCAGTGCTACACTTCACAATTATATGTACTAGTAGTCCTGTGTTTGTTGATATCACTTTTTATTTTCTTTTTACTAGACGGTTAAGAATTTCACCAAATGTACAATCAGAAATGAGCAGATTTGCAGTAAGATGGCCAACTGCAAGAGCTGCTCCCTCAACTTCAGCTGCCAATGGGATCCTCAGCAGCAGGAATGCCACACCCTTCCTGGTATGAACGGTAGAGGATTGTGGGAGAGATTTTTTATTTTGTGAACAGAGACTGACAATCAAAATTGGGCTTGTCAATTGGGCTTCAGACATGATTCACAATTGATTCCAGTGGACTTTGCCATTAACACGCTGCCAAGTTAAAGACATGATGAGCATACATATAAATAGCATGCTTATATTGGGTAAAATAGACAATTTAGTTTAAATACACTCATCTGCCATCTAAAAATTAATTTTATTCACTGAGCTTACCACAGTGCATTATGGGCTTATATATTGGCCAAAAGAAGCTATCTTGCCTTTTGGAACAGCTTTTATGTGAGGAGTGCACCTTAAAAGGTTGACAAGACAGGAAGGTCACTAGATTTTTGTAACTCATTCTGTTTTTAGCAAATTTAAACTGGTACCAATTCCCTTCTCTCTACTATCTTTGTTTTTAAAGGCACAATATGTAAGGTTTTTTTGCGGTAAAATATCCAAAAATCACTAGGCTAGTGTTATATATTTTGTTCAGTTGAGTACTTAAAATATCACAAATGTTTCCAACTATTTGTTAATCGTGAGAAAATTGCGATTTTAACCAAGGATACGGGACATTCCGGGAGTCACCTGTCAATGGCGTCATATCCGTGTTTCTGGTTTTATGTTGTAGAAACCATGGAAACACCAAAGACGCTTTAATATATTACATGTTTTATTAAGCAAGGGATCAACTATTTGGTTACATTTATGGACAGATAATGAATTATTGTTATATAACTCAACATGTTTAGTCTTACTGTTTAAATCTAGTTTTCTTGATTTTCAGAGAGTACCATGCTTTTACTATGCCTCAGAGAAAAACACTATTTTGTCAAGTAGCTAAGCATTACAGCATTTTCTCCATCAGACAATACATTTTAAAATTAAAGGATTAGTTCACTTTCAAATTAAATTGTCCTGATAATTTACTCACCCCCATGTCATCCAAGATGTTCATGTCTTTCTTTCTTCAGTCAAAAAGAAATTATGGTTTTTGATGAAAACATTCCAGGATTTTTCTCCATATAGTGGACTTCAGTGGAGCCCAAACGGTTGAAGGTCAAAATTATTATCTAGAGAAACCATTGCTCATTTTCTTAAAAAAAAAAAAAAAAAAAGAAATTATGTAAGTTTTAACAATAAATGCTCATCTTGAACTAGCTCTCTTCTTCTCTATTAGAATTCCAGCAGTGTAGACACTGCTAAGTGTATTACTGCCCTCCTCAGGTTTAAAGTTTGAACTAATTGTTATATACTTGCACTAGAATATTGTATATGACAGTTTAGTTCTAACTTTGACCTGTGGAGGGCAGTAATACACTTAGCAGTGTCTACACTGCCAGAATTCAAATAGAGAAGAAGAAGAGCTAGTTAAAGATGAGCATTTATGGTTAAAACGTATAAAATTTTTAATTTTTTTTTTTTCTAGAAAATGAGCGATGGTTTCTGTAGATAAGACCCTTATTTCTCGTCTGGGATCGCTGTAAACTGTAATTTTGACCTTCAACCGTTTGGGCTCCATTGAAGTCCACTACTTGGAGAAAAATCCTGGAATGTTTTCATCAAAAACTTTAATTTCTTTTCAACTGAAGAAAGAAAGACATGAACATCTTGGATGACATGGGGGTGAGTAAATTATCAGGAAATGTTAATTTGAAAGTGAAATAATCCTTTAACTCGGCGTCATCAAGCTACTCCTTTGTTTTGAATAGGTGACCACTAGCGGCGAAAAATTTCCATATTGTAGCTTTAAATTTAATTTGGGTTGTACTTGAATTTTGTGCTCTTTGTAATTTCTGACCTAAAGAAACCTGAGAATCAGGATACCTTTTGTCTTCTTTGAATTGTAAATTTGCTAAATGATTCACTCTGATTGTGCTTGGCATTTACCACAATTTCTTTAACCATCCACTTTGCTTGAATTAGCCCTTTTAGAGCTTCACTTGGTTCTAAAGAGTAATTTTCATTATGTTAAGAGCTCTCCTGCTGTCTCTGAAGAACAGAGATCAAACGAGAAATGGAAAAAATATGAGGTTTGAGTTAAAAGCTCCTAATTCCTCTACATCTCATGACCTCTTTGTAGCCCAGCTGTGTGGAGACGGCTGGAGCAATGTTGGGGAGGCCTGTCTGCAGATCAACTCCAGCAGGGAGAGCTATGACAATGCTCAGCACTACTGCAAGAACCTGGAGGGAAACATCGCCTCCCTTACCACAGCCAAGCAGGTGGACTTTGTGCTGGAAGAATTGCAGAAGTACCAGCAGAAGGGAAAGGTTTGTGTCTGCTCATATATGCACTTCCAGTCAAAATTTTGGACCCACATTCTCATCCCTTATCAATGTATTCCACATTCTAGAATGATAGTAAAGTCATCAAAATTATGAAATAACAAAAATAAAAGTATGAGAATTATGTAGTGACCAAAAAATGTCAAGCAAATCAATGCTATCTTATATTATATAGCCAGCCTTTGCCTAGATTACAGCTCTCCACTAGTCTGGCTATCACCAGACCAAGCTCAATTTAAAATTGAACATTGGTCTGGGGAGTTTGCTATGTATTTCCTACTGCACAAGAGGCGTGATCAACGAGCATTAGGGACGGTCCTTCAACCAATCAGATCAACGATCCAGGTGACGTACTTTGCAGAGCGATGCGAAAACTCCAGACAGGTTTACCGTGTGTCTCAATCAGCTCCCTAGTTCAGTAGTCAGGGCACTGATCAGGGAATCAGCCACATTCACTTTCATGATATACTGATTCACGACCTAGGGAACTAGGGAGCTGATTGAGACGCAGGTTTAGTTTGTATTGGTTTGTAGCATTGATCCGCGGTTTGCAGAAGCAGCAATGGCATCGAGCGATTTTTGCAGGTTGTGCAAAAAAACATGAAAGTGATCGGTATTTACACCCACTCGAGCGATTTGTTTGCTAACTAAAGAAGTCATTCAGCATCATCGAGAGTTTAAAAGGCGACTCTGATACTGTTCTGGTTCAGTGTAAATGAACGCGGAATATAGCCGCCCTAAACTACGTGACATTGTCATGACAACCAAAAAGAATTCCAGTCAGCTCAGGCGGCGCGAGATTCAAGAAGCAGGGAGACGAAACATATAGAGCAAATAATAAAAATATTGTCTACCATCAAGGGGCATTGAAGTAAAAGAGTCCTGTACTCACATCGTGAAGCAAACCACCAAAATAACAGCAGAGAATTGTCGTGTGTCATCAATCGCCGTTTGTAATCTTCCTATGAAGAGACTGTCGGATCAACGCTCTGCTACATTTCTCTCAGATAAGGTAAATGCTTAACACAGTCGGCGTCACTGTGATTGTGCATTGTTATTGGAGAGACGGGTAGATCAGATAGAGTTTGAAAGCTGCTTGCCGTCGCTTCTCTATCGTCATCGTGTTATACCCGCCAATAGCGAGCAAGGTGGATAAGCCAGTCTGTGATTGGTTCCCGCAAAAGTGTAACAGCACAGCAGAAATGAATGCACTGGTTTCCAGACTGAGTTGCCGAGCGAAATCAAATCGCCGGCAGATCAGGCTGGGTTTACCCAGACTAGCTCTCCACACTTTGGTCATCATTCTCTCAACCAACTTCCACTTCTGGGATGCTTTTAAAACAGTATTCAAGAACTTCATATGTTTTCTGGCCACTTGTTGGCTGATTTTCCTTCACTATGCAATCCAACTCACCCATTTGTTATATTAAAATGTTAGTTTTATAAAGAAAATCATACTAAAGGCCTATTCAGACAGCAGTTGTGTCTCATGTGGATGCCTGTAAAAATAAATTTGCATTGCACCTCATTGATAAAACTCATGCATTCGTATTGTGATTTATTCACGGTGGAGATGCGAAGTTTTGTGATTTCTACGAGCCTAGGAATGCGGTGCTCGCTCGGTCAGTCGCATGATTGTCTGCTGTAAATAAAATGTGTCATGCTTGGAATAATAAGAATAAATTCATATTTCATTTAATAATAGGAAGAATAATATCCTAATTATTGTTTGATTATTTAAATCTCCTGTTTAAAAATAGGAAGGTAGATGCACTATAGTTGAAATGGTTTTCTGTCTTGCATTTTATCTCAAAATGATGCATGTCATTTTAAAAATGTGGAAATTTACATGAGGTAAACATAAAAAAGCTGCCTGGTTTATATTTTTAATGTATGTAATATTTTAAAATTGTATTACATATCTGTTGCTGCCACAATAACGGTCCATTTCAAATGTTTATGTGCTTTTCTTCTCTTTCTCCTTTTTGTTCTTAGCAGCTCCCACTTGCTGAGGTGGAGCGGTGATGAAATATTGTTCTTGTAAATACTTTCCAGCATTTCAGTAATAAAAGTGTACATTTTTAAAACGCATGCAATTTACAGCGAGGCACAACAGTTATCGTACAGTGCTCTGCAGTGGTCAAAAAGGATTTAAACAGTGAATTTTGAATTGATCTCTTCTTGTAAACTCAGAGATGTGGATTGGGATGGCAGTTAAATTACCACACAACCTTGGTGTGTGTCAAAAAACAGTAGGTAATTTCGGCCAGGTATTTTTACGTGGGTGGTGGGAGAAAAACATTCTGGATTTAGATGGCAATAAAATCACTGACTATCCCATGTAAATGTTGAAAATACCTTACGACCCCATGAGAAACAATTACAGTCAGAATAGGGCTATAGACACAATCCTAGTTTCAAACATTTAAGCATAAGTCTTTAGATCAAACGTTTTTTAAGATCATGAAAAACAAATTCAGTCGAGTGTGTCCAAAATTTTGACTGGCTTTTTCACTATACCTTTTGAAAGTTTGGGTCAGTTTTTGAAAAAAGTCTCAAACTCGCCAAGGCAGCATTTATTTGATCAGAAATAGAGTAAAAGCATAATTTTGTAAAATATAATTACAATTTAACATGTTGTTTTTGTGCTTAAGAAGCATTTCTTATCATTGTTGAAAGCAATTGGGCTGTTTAATATTTTTGGGGATTTTTTTTTTAATAGTCCTTTTATGAATAGAAAGTTCAGAAAAACAGCGTTTATTTGAAATAGAAATGTTTTTTTTATTTTTTTATTAAAAATGTTTTTATAATGTCTTTTGATGAATTTAATGCATCATTGCTTAATGAAAGTATTTATTAAAAACAAAAAAAAATATTACTGACCCCAAACTTTTCAATGGTAGTGTATACTCGCATTCTATGAACATAATTATGATTGATGCATCCTCTGTTCAAAATTAGTTTAGTCCCTAATTTTGTTAATGTTTCCTGTGACTCATTGTGTTTGTCCTCCAGAAACTGTCCCCGTGGGTGGGCCTGAGAAAGATCAACGTGTCATACTGGGGCTGGGAGGACAAGTCTCCATTCACTAACACCTCTCTGCAGTGGCTGCCCAGTGAGCCCAATGACTCAGGCTTCTGTGCTTACCTGGAGAGAGCTCAGGTGTCTGGCCTCAGGGCCAATCCCTGCACCGCCAACACAGATGGCCTCATCTGTGAGAAACCAGTCGGTGAGTCCCTATTCCATTCTCCTGTTCCCTTTATTTTCATTGAAAATGAGCCCATATACATAAGCAATCCCTTTTCACTAACCTCATACATATTTTCTTTTCTGCAGTGAGCCCGAACCAGAACGCCCGTCCTTGTAAGATGCCCTGCTCACTGCGAACCACCTGTGAGAACTGCACCAGCCAGGCCATGGAATGCATGTGGTGTGGAAGCACCAAACGCTGTGTGGACTCCAATGCCTATGTTATCTCCTTTCCCTATGGCCAGTGTCTAGAGTGGCAGACAGCTGACTGCGTGTGTGAGTGTCCTTATTTACATATTGTGGCCATTAGTCATGATGAAGAATCTATGTTTTTTGTTTTTGTTTCTGATTTTCAGGAGAAAAACAACTGAGCGCAGTACAATTTGTTAAATGTACTAGTAATAATAGTACTACACTATTATCGGTAGCACTATGTAAATATTAGCCAAAATATATACAAAAGGAACCTACAAATGGTAGTAAAAAACATTTTTTTTTTTTTTTTGAAAGGGTGCATTAAATTGATCAAAATGGACAGTAAAGACATTTATAATGTTACTGTTAATGTTAAGACTTACATTTCAAATAAATGCTGTTCTTTTGAACTTTCTATTCATCAGAGAATCCTGAATATCAGTTTTCACAAAAATATTAAGCAGCACAACAACATTGATTGATTGATTGAACATTTCAACATTGATAATAAAAATTATATATTTATTGTGCACTAAATCAGCATATTACAATGATTTCCAAAGACTGGAGTAATGACTACTGAAAATTTTGCTTTGATATCACTGAAATAAATTACATTTTAAAATGTATAAAAAAAAAAAAAAAGTAGTTATTCTAAATTGTATCAATATTTCATAATTGTACTGTTTTTGCTGCATTTTTACTTTATTTTTAATAAATGCAGAAGTTTTGGTAGTGTATATTTTTAAACGTATGTATATATTTTTTTTTAATAATTGTTAATTTTCTTTATAAGAATATTTTGGGCTTTGAACTGATTGTACATATTTGTTGGTGGGAAATGTTGTATGTTGGAATTACAGGAGCTGTTATCGCATGTAGCCATGTTTCTTGGAAGGGTTTCCGTGTGAGTCTTCCCAGTGATGAGAAATTTGCTCTGTGGAGCTTTTCAGAGAAAGATACAACCAATCAGTGCCTGTCAGCAGCCTGGATAGTGTGGGTTCTTCATCTCTATCAGATCTGTTGTTTCATCCCATTAGCTGAACTGCTTGGCCTCTGATCCGCCTGTAATGTGCAATTAGTGTTTCAATTTGTCTGCCTAAGCATTCGCTCTTCCCTCTTGGCTATTCAAGAATGGATTCTTATGGCACGTATCGGCACGCTAAGTGATAGAAACTTTAAGGAAAACGTGATGGTGAACGACATTAGGTGGAAGTGTTCTGCAGGGAGTATTAAAAAAGAGGCCTTGACATCTCTCAAACACCTTAATGTTCCTGATTTTTCACTTTGCTTAATGTGTAGTTCACATTCACATTCAGTGCTATTGAACTTGTTTGCTGTGTATTTATTTGGTACACAGCTGTGCATATCCTGTGTTATGCCAAGTTATGTTTGTCCTTCAGACTTGAGGCTTTAAGTGCTCATGATGTCTTATTTCACCCTATCAGATAGTGAGGTAAGAGTACAGGGGACACATGGACACTCTCCTGACTGTAGTGTGTTTTTATGACAGGCCTAGACTTTCTGATAGAACTTCCATTATGCTCAGTCTGATGGAAAATGAATTAAAAGCTCTCCGCCAGAAAGAGGTGGTACGAGTCTGCAAATCTGTCTGGCTGAAGAAACCTTTTTGTCACCAAAATGTATCGCTCCGTCCAAGTGATGGTTACTTAACGTTTCAACTGCTCCACCATAAGCCCCGGCCTGTGTCAGTGCCATTTTAAAGATCTATTTCTGCTTCATGTTTTTCTTTTTTTTTCTCTCAGTTTTTCTTCTTTTTCTCTTCAGGGTGCTTTGTCTCTGTCTGAGCATGCTTGGATGAGTTTGACCCACACTTGTGAAGGTGTATATTTTTGCGCGGCAATGATTTGCACCGGGATGTGGGGAGCTTGTGTGTGTCGACCCCGTATTGTAACAGTCTGATATATTCGCCCTTAAATCTGGCGGCTGCTGCCACTGCTTTGTTGGGCTGAAGGGCATTTGTTTATAGTCGGTTTGTAGCATGTCCTTGTCGCACTGCCAGACATCATCTGTTTGACTATTTGTCCTACATCTCTTCGTTTCTCTGACTCTCTCCACAATTATCAGCGACACTTGAAATTTAACTATTTAAGACAGTTACACTTCAAATACATTTTGTTCCAAAAGATGGTTTGTGTTATTTTAGATAGTGTTGGTTTCTCTAATAAGTTTGGTTTTAGTTAGTTATGTGATGCTGTAAAGACTAGGGATAGGAATCACAGGATACCTTATGATACGATACGAAACACTATACATGGCTCACGATACCGATAATATCACGATACAGTAATTCTGAGATAATATAATGCTAGACAATCTTATAATCATACATCACGATATGTGTCTAACTATGAAAACAAAATATCTGTGAAAAGGTTGTGCAGGTTTTCTCTTTATTCAAGTCCAAACTCTTAGAAAACAGCACAAAGTTTTTCAGTCTGTAAATTAAATTTGACGTTTTAAGCAAATTAAATATTTTCAATGAGATCAGGGTGATGGTGTTGCAAGTGACTATCCATGTTCATGGTATTACTCATGCACTTCACTTTTACCAGGCAGTTCTTGCATATTACATACTCTTTGCCGATTTTGTTTGTCCCATTTATGGTATAAAAGCCGAAGTGGGCCCAGACTTTGGACTTAAAGGGATAGATCACCCAAAAATGAAAATTATGATTTACTCACACTCTATCCATCCTAGGTGTATATGACTATCTTCTTTCAGACGAACACAATCAGAGATATATTTAAAAATATCCTAACGGGGGGCATGTTTTGAAGCCCCCCAAAAATGCATCCATCCATCATAAATATAATCCGTATTAGGGCTGCACGATTAATCGCATGCTATTCTCACGCGCATTTCGTCAGTAAAGCCGGTTCCCTGATTACCGCTAAATCGCCATCACCTGTTTTTAAACAGAGCGCCTTTTAATAGACGGAGCCGTAGTTCACGGACAAGCCACGCAATATCGCGTTCATTATCGCAGGCGATTCATCTGCGATATGAACGCGATATTGCGTGGCTTTTCAGTGACCTACGGCTCTGTCTATTAAATGCCGCTTCATTTGAAAGCAGGTGATGGCGATTTAGCGGTAATCAGGGAACCGGCTTTACTGACGAAATGCGCGTGAGAATAGCATGCGATTAATCGTGCAGCCCTAATCCGTATGGCTCCAGGAGGTTAATAAAGGCCTTCTGAAGAGAAGCAATGGGTTCCTGTAAGAAAAATATCCATATTTAAAACTTTATAATCTAAAATAACTAGCTTTCGCCAGATGACCATATGCATGCTGTCGACTTGCGCCAAATGAGTAACCCCTGAAGCGATGCATGATGCGGGATGTAGGAGTATCGTAAGCTTAGACACCTCTCGCGGTTTAAATAGGGCTGTACAACAAACTCAATCTCCTCTTCTCTTATATTGAAATTCTCCGACATTTCTCTTTAAAATTTCTCATTGTAGACTTCTAATTCGCGACCGGTGTTTTGTTTAGCTCTATCCTATTTCGCCATCGCGTCATGCGTCGTCATCACATCACATCATTTCACCGCAAATCGTTGTGTGTGGCTGCCTGCTGGAAGCTAGTTATTATAGTTAATATAAATATGATTATTTTTCTTACAAAAACCCATTGCTTCTCTTCAGAAGGCCTTTATTAACCCTCTGGTGCCATACAGATTATATTTATGATGGATGGATGCATTTATTTGGGGCTTCAAATCACGCCCCCTGTTCACTACAATTATAAAGCTTGCTAGAGCCAGGATAGTTTTAAATAAATCTCAGATTTTGTTCATCTGAAAGAAGATTGTCATATACACATGTATATGGCTTGAAGGTGAGTAAATCATGGGCTAAATTTCATTTTTGGGTGAACTATCCATTTAAACGTGGCTGGGGCATCTATTATTTTACTCACACTGCTGTTCACCATCCAATTATGGTGGACAGCTCACATTTCCCTCATTAATGTGTTGAGCGCTGCCTTGAGGAGCCATGAAGTAGCGACGCTGGGAGCAGGGAAATCCATTTAGAGCACCGTATTTTATTAATTAAAATATCGATAGTTGGCACCAGTGTATCGATTCTTGTATCGCACGGAAAAGGACAACAATATATTGCCCTAAAAATATTTTGTCCCACCCCTAATAAAGACAGGGTGTAACGTCATGATTGAGTCTACGGGAATAAGGGCTGGACTTTGATACCATGGCTCCACCTCACATTCACTGCACAGACTCCGACTCCGACTCAGACATCATCGCTGCCAGATGTCAACGGCCATTTCTGGCTTAATTTTTCTACAGTGGAAGGAATTTTTTTTTTTTGTAACATTATTACTATTTAACTATTTTTTCTTTGTAACATTATTAACCAGTGAATTACAAACAAAAAGTCCAGAAAGTATCTAAATGGTCTCAATTTTGATGTGACTTTGAAACCAGTCATATTTGATAGCTGAACTGCCATCTTTCTTTTTTCATTTGTGGGGTGCCAATCAATTTACGCCTGTGAACATGTGACCCTTGACTATTTGAATCGGCAGGGATGCATTTTCCTTCCCAGAGATGTTGTCTCATCTGTTCTCAATGCCTAGCCCGTCTAGACATCTCCTCACCCCTAAACAAATGATTTTTATTGCATGCCGAATTAAATCATATGGTGCTGTTCAGGATCTGTCAGCTCCTGCAGTTGAGAATCCATGAACTCCTGCCAGCATAATGACTAACATTGTGCTGTTTCACCATTATTGCTGCCATCGTGTTGACCCTGGACACACTTTGTGTGTAATGCTTGTTGTTGTGTGGTCTGAGATCCTAAGAGATGTGATTTGGCTGCCAGGGAGGTGGATCAAACCGAAAGAGGCTGACGCATATGGCTCTGATGTGCTCTTTTGGGAGAGTGAACTTTCTGGTGGTATTTGAGAGCATATTACTCAGTCAGTTGAATGATATGCCCTGTGAGATCTTAAAAAGTTTCATTTTAAACATGTCTTTGCTGTTTCTCATTTTTTATTTCTCAGAATCTACTGTTTTTGTTTTTTTCTTTGGCCTCTCATCTCTCTCTGTTCTCTGTCATTTCAGCTCAGAACTGCTCTGGTTTGCGTACATGCGGTCAGTGTTTAGAGCAGCCTGACTGCGGCTGGTGTGGAGACCCCAGTAACACCGGCCGAGGGCAGTGCATGGAGGGTTCGTATCGCGGACCCATGAAGAGCCCCTCCAGACATAGCCAAGACATGGTCCTGGAGACGGGGCTCTGTCCAAAAGAGCGTGGCTTTGAATGGGCCTTCATCCAGTGCCCTGGTGAGAAACTCAAACATTCACATTCACACTTGACCTTTAAAGAGCAAATGTTCCACAAGGGGTTTCAAACTGCGGCCCAGGGACCCCCAGAAGGCACAAGAGGTGCTAGGTGATCTCTGAAAAACTTGACTCTATATATATATATATATATATATATATATATATATTGATATATATAAAAGGCCTTGATGGCATTGAAAAGCATAAATTTCATTTATACAGGCATTACATTTTTTAGATAGTTTTGAAAAAAAAACTACCAGTTTATTTTGAATAAAGCCTATAATTAATATTTGCTGTTGCAAAATATGTACATTGGTGTGATACGCACACGGAACCAGTTTGGTATTGCCTCCGGCCGGTGCGAAATTGCCATAACGCCGGTTTAGACAGCGGCGGGCTGGGAACTGTAGACAGAAGGCTGCATCAGTGTTGCCATTTAGCGACTTTTTTTTTTTTTTTTTTTTTTTTTTTTTTTTTACTGTTTGTAGAGAACAAATTAGATAGGCCTACTTTGCTTCTAAGAGTGATCATTTTACTGTCATAGTAAAATACTGCAAGTATATGTGTATGGTGATTTTGTCAGACAACATTTAATAAATCAGATTTTAGTGCTGGTTTATTAATGAAAAGGACCTATGTTTTGGTAATCACCAAAACGCATGACATCCATAGTAAATTATAAGTGATGAGGCTCGCGCATTCGAGGAGAAATACTAGCAAAGCACACAAAAAGAAACTTTTATTCTGTTTTCTAAATTGTGAGATCAAGATGTCAGCCCTGTTTTTTTTAACAGTATGAAAAAAAACTAACAAATAAATGTACATATTTTGTGGTATACACTACCATTCAGCAGTCTGTAAGAATTTTTAAAGAAATTAACATTTTTATTCAGCAAGGAATCATTAAATCGAAAGAGACAGTAAAGACTTTTCCTTTATACAAATAAACTTCTATTTTAAATAAGTACTGTTTTTTTTTTTTACTTTCTATTCTTCATAGTTAATCACGGTTAAACTGATTTCAAGTTAAAGTTAAACTGATTTCAACATTGATTAAAAAAAGTTACATGAGCACCAAATATAATTATTCTTTTTACTCTTTTACTCTTTAAAAAATATTTTAAAATCTTATCAACCTAAATCTACCTTGTTTATTTATTTTAATATTTTTTTCTTCAAATTGCTTTAGTACATTGACAATAATAAAAAAATGTCTTTACACTATCAATCTTATCACTCACCTTCATATTTTAGGAAAGGGGTCCTTCACTTGGGAAACATTTATTTAGGGGGTCCTTGGCATAAAGAATTGGAATACTCTTGCGTTTTTGATTCTTTATTTCATATAATACACTGAGAGTCATCTCTGACATCAGTACTACAAAATAACTATTGTAAAAAAATCCAAACTCTTGAGTTTTTCCTAAACAACCAACTTTTATCTTCCAGCATGCCAGTGTAATGGTCACAGCACATGTGTGAATGGCAGCCTGTGCGAGCAGTGCCGTAACCTCACCACCGGTCTTCACTGCGAAACGTGCTTGCCCGGTTACCACGGAGACCCAACCAATGGCGGAAAGTGCCAAGGTGAGAATATTTGCACCTGCTACTAACAGGGCATTTTGATACTCCATTTTGTGTGGTAATAGAGAAAAGAGCTCACTGTGAAATGAGTGTTGAGGTCATAGAGGTGGTTGCACTGCCAGAGGTGAGAGGTAAGATCACCACATAGACACATGGTCACAATGTTTTTTTTTCTCTTTTGCCCTGGAGATGTCGGTTTACAGCATTGCCCACTGCTCCTAGGTGAAACAGGATATGCTGTCAGAGACCATTATGCTCACAGTATGAGCCAACACCCCCACTAGGAGTTTAACATTAAGAGCTAGTGATCACAAAACATGTGCTAGTTTAAAAATTCTAAAATTGTTGTCTTTAGAGACTCTTTAGAGACCATAAACCATGTTTTTATGTTTTATTTACAGCATTTTTTGTATGATTTTGTAAAATGGATTTGTTGTTTTCCTCGTTGTTTTTGTGAAATTTTGCCCAAGGCCTCCTTTACTTTAATACTTGATGGCACGTCAGTTCTGAAACTGCACCCTGCAAACACTAGACACTATCATATTTCCCATATTCTTGAGAAATATGATATTCATATTCCTTCTTAAAAGCCGACCAACTTTCAAAAGGCGTTCTTACACACATCAGCATAAACCTTTGAAATACGACCTACAGGATGCTGGGATTTAGAGACGGCATAGAATTGGCCCTATACGTGCTGTCATGTATATTTAGTTTGGCAGACAAAAGCCTGTTAGAGCCCAATGATTTGCAGTGATGTAAGCACAGCATGAACAGCGTGTGTAGAATTAAAGCTTATTTTAGAAATAATTATAGTAGTCCACTGTTCAAAAAAAAGATGAAAATTAATTTCAGTACACATGTGGCACTGTACAGATGTGGCTGTGGCACTGAAAGATAAATGCTGTTCTTTTGAACTATTCATCAAAGAATCCTGAATTTTATTTTATTTTTTTAATTCAGTTTCCACAAAAGCAGAAAATGTTATATGAGCACCAAATCAGCATATTAGAACGGTTTCTGAAAGATCATGTGACACTAAAGACTGGCGTAATGGCTGCTGACTACACTTTAAAATATATAAAATTAGAAAACAGTGATATTAAATTGTAATAATATTTAATGGTATTATTATTTTTTTATTGTTTTTTGTAAATACATTTATAAAATGTAATTAAAAGTATAAATCTGTTATTTAAACATATTTTTATTAATATTATTATTTTAATATGGTGCTAAATTCAGATGTTTTAGTTTCCGTTTTTTTTTCTAGTGCACATAGAATTAAAAGAATTTTCCATTTTGTTTGTTGACTTCTGTGATTTAAGGTTCATAATTTATTATTTTGATTTCCATCACTGATGTTGCTTGGAGACTGTAACCTAATGTTCTCATTTCATGTAATGTAGCCAAACTCACTTCTCTGAGAGCAGAGAGAGACCACCTATGAGCAGATCTCACTGTGTTTTTCAACTTCTTTGACCTCAAGTTTAGGTCCAAATATACCTATGACTGAAAAGACTGATTTGAATTTGAATCGATTTAGTCATAGAAGTGTCCCTAGAATTTCTCTATTGGAGCAGTAATAATTCACGCTAGAATGGCATTTAGAGTAGTAATGTATTAGATGAAAAAAGCTCATTCTGTATTGAGATCAAACTTTTTTTCCTTAAATTGCAGCATATGCAGTTTTTTTTTTTTTTTTATTAAATTTCTAATATGCTGTCTTCATAAGATCTTTGTTTTTCTCTGTTTCTGTTCTTACATACTGTTTCTCTTTCTATCTTTCTTTCCCCCTTCTGTTAATCTTTATCTTCCTCTATATATTTCTCATCTTTCCATTTTTGTCTGGTTCCCTCTCACTTTTTCTCTTCTAGCCTGCAAATGTAATGGCCATGCCAACGTGTGCCAGGTGCTGACGGGAAAATGCTTTTGTACCACCAAGGGTATCAAAGGTGACCAGTGCCAGCTGTAAGTACATCTTCTCTAAATTAGGGCATGTCAAGTCATTTATTTGAAATCAATTATGTAATAAATAGTAATATTATAATTATTTTTGTTATAATTGAAATATTTGAGGCTTAGTTGTTCCATTATTCTCCACCCATCCATCCATCCATCCATCCAGCCATCCATCCAGTCATCCATCCATCCATCCATCCATCCAGCCAGCTTGACTGTGTCCTCACAATTTTGGCTAAAGCTGACCTGCAAACGCAGCACATTTTGTCTGCTTGTGTGCACACACTTTAATAGCACTAATGGAGGTGGAAGTGAGGTGTGGGAGTGTGCTGGCGTCTGTTTGTGACTATTAGAGAGTCCGTTCATCTTTGAGAATAATGAAACTCAAGTGCTTCACTCACTGCATTGTTGTATGTACATGCAAAAATTCTAAAGAGTGGGTTGACCCAGTCATGCTTATTTAGGAGACGTGGGTGCGAACTGAATTTCCCACACAAATGCTTCAGTTATGAAAACAGAAGCTGGTGAGCAGCTTGAAATCTGGGCTGCTGTGTTGCATTCAGGGCTATAGAGCAGAGGATGTTAGTGCCTTTGTTGTGCTCTTTTAGGAGCAAATGCTTTGTTCTAGGCTGACGTGTAACTCTGGGATATGAAGAGGTGTGCAGCTCATGGCAGGTCTCACTTGATCTTTTAACAGCGTTTTATCGCAGGAAACAGGAAACTGAGTTTTTGTGCCTGCAAGTCTCTTTTCACGTTGTGCTATTTGGCAGCACAGCACATTTTTGTCTTAAACAGCGACAGCTGTACACCGTAGTATGGTAATGACCCAGGAGGAGAAGGCATCATGGAAAGCATTGTTCATTACATTTTTTTTTTTTTTTTTTTGGTTCCATTGTTAATACCGTAACTGAATGAGATTCGGTTCTATTTTTATTTTTTTTTCTTGCAAGGTACACTTCTTTGTGCACTGTACAAGAAAGATGAACTGGTTATTTTTAATTATTTCTGTAAAGTCCATTTCCAAAAAAAGTGACTCTTATGAGTTTGTTATTTTAAAGGGTTAGTTCACCCAAAAATGAAAATTATGTAATTTATTACTCACCCTAATGTTGTTCCACACCCGTAAGACCTTCATTCATCTTCAGAACACAAATTGAGATTTTTGATAAAATTCGATGGCTCAGTGAGGCCTGCATCGCCAGCAATAACACTCCCTTTTTCAATGCCCAGAAAGCTACTAAAAACATATTTAAAACAGTTCATGTGACTACAGTGGTTCAACCTTAATATTATAGCGACAAGAATACTTTTTGTAATACCTTTTGTAAACAAAATAGCGACTTTATTCAACTATGTCTATTGATGGGCGATTTCAAAACACTGTTTCATGAAGCTTTGAAGCTTTACAAATCTTTTGTTTCGAGTCAGTGGTTCGGAGTGCGTATCAAACTGCCATAGTCACGTGAACCATTGAAGTTTCAAAACACGACGTAACGAAACCTAATTTACTGAAATCATGTGATTTTGGTGCTCTGAACCAGTAATTCATAATAGCACTTTGTTTTATGTTTGTTTTAGTCCTGATACTTTTTTCTTGTTTCATGAATAATAGGATATAAAATAGTTAATATTATAAACTTTCTTTTGGATTTATTGTCAGTACTGGGCTTGCTGTTCACATGGGGTAGGGTACTTTGTTCTGTGTGTGTGAATGACTGGGTTCGTCCGCCACCACCGAAAACCATTTTTGACTCAGGAAAAACCCAGGTGTAGTCCAATTCTTGAACAAGAGACTCTGAGTTAGATCTTTTTAGTGAATCAAAAACATAATGTGATCCGATTCCCAAACAAGTGACTCATGAGTTGGTTCTTTTTTGGTGAATCAGAAACATAGAGTTTGACCTGTGTAGTCTGTTTCCTGAACATGTGACTCTCATGAGTTGGTTCGTTTTAGTGAATTGAAAAAAGCCTCAAAGTCATCAGGGGCCTGTTGCACCAGCTGTGAATAAGTTACAACGTAGCCTAGTTTTGACGTAAATGGGCACTAAGTTACAACTTACGCACTACTAAATATGTTTGTGTTGCACCATTAAATTTAGTTGAAGCGTAACACTACGTATACACAAAATATTTACAGAAGCCTCCTATCAGGAGTAACGGTTGGAATGAAATAGCAGACTGACTGACCTGCATCAATAAGCTCTTGTTTTACCTGACAGACTTCATTCTTTAGACATATATGATATGCTGCTGACATATTTTACACTCGCTTACATTTTAAGAGAGAGAACATTATGTGAAAAGATTACTTAGCCACTCTTCAACACGAACTCGTTAAATAGCGCGCCGTTGTGTGCATCGGTCCTATCACTCCGTGTTGTGCATGTCAAATAAAATCAGTCATAATCAATAAATGTCTCTTCTTATGTTTTTTTTTTTTTTTGTATCAGTATTTATTTATTGATCCTTATTAATTTAGTTTCAAATACAGTTTCCAAATTTTTTATTTATTTAGCCTACTTATAAAAACATATTCATGATTAAGTAAGCTATTGTATTTAATGGAAACTTATTTTTAACTGTTAACTACGTGAGGCAAAATCAGTCAGAATGAAGGATAAACTAAAATTCATGACATTTCAACAACAACTCACGTATTTGAAGGATCGCTGAGGGTAAACGTCATATTATGCGACTACGCATTACTTTACGGAGAACTTACGAGCTACTAGCTACGTTCTGCCTTAAGAACAAATGGTGCAACCGAATAAAGTACAGAGTTAGTTACAAACTAGCTAGTAGTCCACTAGTGTGGACTTTATGTTCCAACTTAAGAAAGAGCTTACGAACGGCTGGTGCAGCCCTACCCAGGGCTAAAGTGAAGAGAACAAAGATGCAGTTAGGAAGTTTTATTCATCCACATTCTTCACAACTTCCCATTCTTTTCTCCTCTTATCGCTTACATCGCTTCTCTTGTGGCTCATCGACTGAAAATTACAACTAAAAGCTGCACAATGTGGAATCATATTAAATTCCGAGTTGTGTTGTGGTAAAAATAGCAATATGACAGTGTCATTGTCTCAGTGAGTGCAACCATTTGACGTCATCGACATAGAATGCACTGTGCACCTAACCAAAATGGTGCCACCCATTGTCCAAATCGGTCAAAATATGTCATGGATTTTTTAAATAACGTAAATCTTTCTTGGGTTTTCTACTACATATTTCAGTAAGAGACACCATTTACATTATATTAAGCCATACAAGTCTTAAAGGGTTAGTTCACCCAAAAATGAAAATTCTGTCATTTATTACTTACCCTCATGCCGTTCCACACCCATAAGACCTTGGTTAATCTTCGGAACGCAAATTAAGATATTTCTGTTGAAATCTGATGACTCAGTGAGGCCTCCATAGCCAGCAATGACATTTCCTCTCTCAAGATCCATAAAGGTACTAAAAACATATTTAAATCAGTTCTTGTGAGTACAGTGGTTCAATATTAATATTATAAAGTGACGAGAATATTTTTGGTGCGCCAAAAACAAAACAAAATAACGACTTATTTAGTGATGGCCGATTTCAAAACACTGCTTCAGGAAGCTTCGGAGCATAATGAATCAGCATGTCGAATCAGCCATTCGGAGTGCCAAAGTCACGTGATTTCAGCAGTTTGGCCATTTGACATGCTATCCCAATCATGATTCGATACGCTGATTCATTATGCTCCGAATCTTCCTGAAGCAGTGTTTTGAAATCGGCCATCACTAAATAAGACGTTATTTTGTTTTTTTGGCGCACCAAAAATATTCTCGTCACTTTATAATATTAATATTGAACCACTGTACTCACAAGAACTGATTTAAATATGTTTTTAGTACCTTTATGGATCTTGAGAGAGGAAATGTCATTGCTGGCTATGGAGGCCTCACTGAATCATCAGATTTCAACAGAAATATCTTAATTTGCGTTCCGAAGATTAACCAAGGTCTTATGGGTGTGGAACGGCATGAGGGTAAGTAATAAATGACAGAATTTTCATTTTTGGGTGAACTAACCCTTTAACACTGACATCAAATGGACCTTGCTCTGCATCAAAAGCTGTAGTGAGAACATCTTTTAACTTGGCTTTCTTCTGTGTCTGGTATCTCTCACACACCCTTTTGTTTTCAGCGTTTGTGTGCATACCGGTAGATGCTTGTTTTTAATTGTGTGTAACCCAATCAGGCCAAGCCAGGTCCATTGGTGATGTATTCGAGCGTGTCTTCATCACAAGGACAAATGAGTGCACGGGCAGCATTTGAGACGGCCGTTACCGCTTCCTGTTTATTCCTCTCCTTCTCACTTCGTTCTCTCTCCTTCATTACTCAGAGCCGACAGATGCCATTACCCGTCCTACATAACGAGGTCCATAATGAAGCGCCGAGACCATTTTTGTCACGCACAAATACTATCGTGCTCAAAATGGTTGATTAAAGACCTGATGTGCTGCAGTGATCGCTTGCTGGCCCCACTTTAGTGAGCTGACATTGTGAAAGAGCAATTCAAAGTTTCCTTTCACAATCCTGAGTGGGACTTCAGAGCGACGAGAATGCGTCACTTTCCTTCTCGATCAGAGGACAGCTCAACGAGATATTTGAAAAGATACACATGATTAAAGAAAGAAAATTGATACAATTTGAAGCAAAAGCATGCTTGATTACTGTAGAGTCCATCATTATCATGATGGAGTGTCATGGAGTGTTTTGTGTGTGTTGCGGCAATTCAGGTGCGACCCAAATGGGGATCAAATTATGGCACTACAGAGAGAGAGTGCATTAAAGCATGCACGTCATGTATGTGTGCTCTCACTGGAGATTAAATTAAGATACTGAGAGTAAGAGTGCATTATGTTTCATCGCCCTCACGGAGTACATTGCGTGTATGTGGGCATGAGCGTTGGAAACCTCTTCTGATTTGCAGTGTATGGGTAAGAGAGAAGAATAGTCATTTCTAAAATGTCATCCAGATTAAAGGCTAGGGGACTGATATGCAGAAGTTTTAAAATGCCTGTGGTGCAGTTTGTCCCGTGTCCTCTGTACCGTGGTAAAAGTGTACTCTACCTTGTCCTCTCGTATTTATTACCAACTCTCAGCAAAAATATGAATGCTTCGGCTCCGTATGATAAAGCTGGAAGCTGTATTTCAGGCCCAATATCAATGTTCAGAAATTAATGACCACAATAGTAGGGTGTGCATTGTATTTTCAGCATTACCACAAATGGCTAGGTAATTGATCCAGATTTCCTTATACTATTTGATTGATAATATCATGCTCAGGTAAAATCATAATTATGGCATAAAAAAAGGTCATAATTATGGCATACTAAGTCAAAATGTTGGCATACTAATTATGAGAGAAAAAGGCAAAGTTGAAATTGGGAGAAAAGGTCAATTATGACAATTTGAAATTATGAAAATATGAGATAGAAATAAAAATAAAAATTAACATATATATTAATAAATATTAATAAATATTAACAAATGTGACTTTTTTGTTACATTTATGACTCTATATAATAATTGAGGTAAAATGTCAAAACAATGAGATATTAAGTCATATTTGAGATAAAAAGTCATTGACAAAAAATTTATTTACCAAAACACGTGTTTTTTTTCTTTTTTCGTTTTTCTTAAATGGCAAAAATGAGCTTTCATGTCTAAGAGTTAATCGTGAATTGGACTGTTTGTTTTTGCATATAACTTGTGTGGACAACTTAATAGAAAGTAATTTTTTGCCACGATTTCGCACATATTTTATCGCATCACATTCAGTACATACTCCAAAGCCATATTCAGCTGGACCTTACAGTTGTAATGCATTTGCATTACATAATGCATTACATGCATTACACTTATATAAAGTATTTTTATGGCCGAAATTCATGTGAACTGGGAGCATTGCATTAGATTAGCTCCAAAGTAACTAGTCCAGAGCCCGGCATTTTGCATTAACTATTACATCACTGCATTTACTCCTTAAGAGTGGCTTTAATGATTAATCACATTGGCACTTCAGATACTTTTACAGGACAATGGTGTGAATTGAAAGTGAATTCCCTCTGTACAAACTAAGTGGCGAAATTGTTGTGAGGAGAGAGAGAGAGTTGTGCTCTCAAATGAATGCAGACTCTAATTGGACCGTCAGTTCCTGGCTCAGAAGAGCAACAAGATGTGTAATCTGCTTAGGCTGGTGCTGAGCTGGGCCGACAGCGCTGTGTTAATTGTTTAGCGAGTTTGAGATCGAGGTAGAGGAAGCTTTGGGCTGTCTCCTGGCGCTCTCTAATGAAGCTGAGGAAATAAAGGACCCCAACAACAGAGTGGAATTACATAATCTGACTTAGTATGAAAAGGGACAAAGATACCGCAGGCACCACACAAATTTAACACTATTTTTCCATTTAGAGGTCGACAAGACTGTTGTTAAAATGGTTAGAATGTAGGGGTGTAACAGTACGGTCACATCACGGTTCGGTTCATGCAGTTAGACGACGAATATAGTCAGTCACAGGCGATCCACACTCCAATCCAGAAGGGGGCACACGCAGTAATGCAACGCTGTTCGCTAACCTCCACAACAGGAAAACCTAAGAACTTTAGCAATTGAAAACAAAGCCCAATAAGTAGTGTGCACGCATCAAATGTGTCTTTCTGCACTTCTGGACAAAGAATAATTTGAAAGACTTCCGCACTCAACTATGCGCGAAATGGAACGCGGAAAATTAAGTATATGAGGATTGGGCTTAAGCTTTGAATGTTTAAATATAGTTTAAGTGGAGCAAATTGTAACACTCCTAATACACAAATTTTAGTTTTCTTTATTCTTTATTTTGTACTTTTATAACACAAGATGATTTTCAGTTTTGTAGCTGATTGTGACCAAATACCTTTTTTTTTTTTTCTTAATATAATGTTTATTAATGCTTTATTCTGCATGACATTATTCTACATCCCTTAATCCTACCCAATACCTAAACTTAACAACTACCTTACTAACTATTAATACGCAGTAATTAGGGGTTTATTGAAACAGAAGTTAATAGTTAGTTAATAGTGAGAATTGGACTCTAAACTAAAGTGTGACCATTTTTCCTATTGTACTGAAATCACCAAACCGTGACCCCAAAACCGAGGTGCATACCGAACCGTCACTTCTATGCACCGCTACACCCCTATTAGAATGTTTGAATGGTAGCAATATGCAAATATGGTAAAACTGCAAAAGGTACTCTACCAGTTTACAGTTAGGCATTTAGCAGATGTTTTTATCCAAAGTCACTTTCAAAGGAGGAACAAAAACAATTTATCAAGGAGCCAACAATATTCGTAATATACAATGTCAAGTTTATTTGACCACTAGATTAGGAAACTTAATTTTACTGCAATTTCATGGGTTTGATGTATAAAAACAGCTGTATGTTTGTTTTTTCATATATAATGAGAAACTCAAATGATTCCAATTAAAGTCGCAAATGCAACGGAAGTAGCAACAAATGTTTTCTTTTAGATATTTGATGTACTTCTGAGTGTAACAGATTATTGAAAAAGAAAAAAATGTTGGGCAGGGATTGGCTCTATGCATTGGTTGGCTTTTGAGATGTGAGCGTTGTACTCAAATTTAAGCAGATGAAAGTTAGCTTGCAGGGTCGGGGTTTAAGCGGGCTAAATTATTGGAGAAGTCCTGTATGCGTCAAAGGAGAAATCTGAGGTTTTCACTGGAAGGTCCAGTTATGGCGTTTTGATTAAACATTACAAGTTCAAAACATTTTAATGTTAATTTAGGAAATGGATAGGGAGAATTTACATTTCATGTTGACTTCAACATCACAGTTAATCAGGATATGCAAAAGAACATATTTACAAAATCGCTTATGCAGTAGATTGTCTAGTCTGTCTTAGTACTCTAGTCTTAGTAATCTAAAGATAAATCTAAAAAAAATCTAAATAACAGAACATCCTGATTCTTATTATTTCTTTCAGGGTTTTAATTGTGTAACTTTGTTTTCTTGTTTCACAGTTCATTTATTTGTTTTTAATGTTTAATTTGCATTTTAGCAGTTCTAAAATATTAATGTGCTCCTTGAATGTGATGCAAGTCGCTTTGGATAAAAGCGCTTGCTATGTGCATAAAAATATAAATGCAAATATAAACATTTAAATGCAAATATAAATACAAATGCATGTTCAGATTCATCCATCAGATGTTGTATTGTCTTATTATTGATGTGCTTCATCTAAATAATTTTTTATCCCCTCTACAGTTGTGATTCAGAAAACCGTTACCTTGGCAACCCCCTCCGAGGAACCTGTTACTGTGAGTATGCTCTATTTGAGCTCTGACCTTAAAGTAATCCTGTTGTACCTTGAAAATTCATCTGACTCTGCAGGCACTTTCAAACTCAGAGGCTGTCTCTGGTCTGCCATTTAGTGAAATTAGACTCAGGGGGTTTAAGATGCTAGGAAACCTGGATGAAATTGCTGTGAGCTGATGCACAAACCACACAACAAGATAAAAGTGGTGGATGAAACATTCTGATTGGTCTGAAATCAAAAAGTAGAGGTAGATCTCTTGAACATCTCAGAAGATCAGCCGCAAACAATGTTGAAGTCTGTGCTCAAAATCAACAGCACTAGGGGGCAGTCTTGTTGTATATCAGAAAAAGCCTGTTCCCTGTGTATACATTCATGTTTCTCTCTTCCCTTTTTTTTGCAATTAATATCAGCAGTCATCATGGAGTCTGAAAAGGCTAAATGCAGTCAGTAGTGTTTAGGAGATCAAATTTCACTCCGTTTGCAAATCCTGCCAGCATTATCCCCATTGTCATCAATCAGGATTAAATAAAGCCTTCAATTTCTCAATCAATTTCCATCCACTCTGCTCCCTCTGCGTCTGTTAGATGGAACGCGTATGCTCACAGGCTTCCGGCCCAATTGCTGTTTAGAAGAAAACTGTATCACCCAGCCATCATATTTTCTCAAATAGTGTCCTGTAGGGGGAAGTGTTACTGGAGAGTGGGCTGCAGGCGACAATATAAGACTGGTGAGAGTGTCAAACCCTGTCAGGGTGAGTAAGCGAATGATTCGAGCTAATTAAAGACACATGAGCAGAAGTTTGGTGGACGTGGATCCAGTAGGCAGTGTGAGCTCGCTTTCTCACACTTGCAAGGTTTGACTTGTGTATTTCCGGAGGCAGCACTAGCAAGCAAGTTCATTGTGTTCTGTCAGTCTTACTTGACTCATCCTCAAAGCTACAATGGCTACAATGATCAGTGCACGGGAGTGGTTGAAAGCACATGGAAGTGTTTGAATTCGAAAGTGTTTTGAAAGCAGGAGCGGGAGAGTTTGAAAGCCTGCTTTCAAATGCTCCCATATGTGTCTGAGTAAGCACTTGGTGAAGAGCATCACTGATTACTACTTACAACATGTTTTTCATTGCGTTGATCATTGTAGCCAGTCACAGACATATATGTTGAGTGCATGAACACAGTGGCCAATCAGAGGTTTTTACGAATCTGCTCAACAGTGCTCAAAGCATCACATTTTTCAAATTTCAGTATTGACCTGGTATCAAAGTGAGTACTTTTGACAACACTAGTGAGCAGTGTCTTTAATCACCTGAGTGGAGTTAATTTTTCTATTCCAACATTACAATTTTCTACCTTTTAGTTGATTTATTAGATTCAGATTTATTGGTCTACTCAAGAACACTTAAGCCAATGCACAAGACAGAAGATTGTCGTACTTGCTGTCAAAAGTGACCACAATCCCTTTCGCCATGTTGTTTTTTACAATTGTTTTTTACTCCTGGAGACCCACTGTTCTGCAGAGTTTTGAATACTACTGTTTTTTGAATACTATGTATTCTGACATACTACTCTGTTGGTGTACTGTTTTTCACATGCTATAGTAGGGAATAATTCGATTTCTGACACAGCATGGGGTTGAATACCTCTGATTTAAAGAAACAGTTCATCCAAAAATGAAAATTCTACCATCATTTACTCACGCTCCTGTAAGTTGCAAACCTGTATGATTTTTTTTTTTTTTTTTTTTTTTTTGCAATAATTTGACCAGTTTAGTTATGTATTTTTTTCTCCCGCCACTATGCACTAGACTGCCAAAACCACCAGGCTGAGTGCCACCTAGCAATACACAGTCTGAAAGCTTTAATAAACACTGAAATTTGGGAATAAATTATGTATTACAGTGAATCGACAGGATTTTACCCTCTGTGTCTAATGCATTTATAATCACTCACTTATAAGCACACTCAAATGATTTGGATGTGAGACAAAACCAACCAAAAACTCCAGTTTTAAGTAATGTGCTGCAGTCAGTTTCATAGTTCTCTATTAAGGGATTCGAAGTGTCACAAGTGTCGCGAACACGAACAAGTTAGTTTCAGGCGCCGCTTTTTCAGTTACAGTTCTTCCCGCTCATCACAGACACAGGTCCAGTTTTAAAAGAACGCACTCCTCGCTACAGTCAGTTTCAATGTTCCCTCCCCTCTCCTCTCCGCTTTGATTAGTTTTCTTCTATTTTCCACTTATATTCCTGTCCTGACCGCAGACATGGATAGGTGAAGACTCCTCATACTCAAACTCCTGTTAAACACCCTTTCAGCACCATTGTGCTATTGCTTCAAAAATGCACCAGCCCACAATGCATTGCATACAACAATTCAAATCCGTAATACATAAATAATAGGTTAGTGTTGAAAATAGGCTGTAAGTTACTTACTGTGAAAATTACTGCCCAGAATACATTGCTTTCTAAAGTACGGTTTTAATTGAAAACAGTATGTAATTTGGCCGTTTTTTACAGAAATTTTTTACAGTGTAGAAAAGGTTTGGGATGACATGAGGGTGAGTTTTTTTGGTAGACTATCCCTTTAAATGTGTGTTTGAGAGAATGAATTTGAGATTGCAACAGTCAGACAGGAGAATGATCACATAATTAACACAGCTACTCTGCGATTAGTTGTGTAAAGTCTTCACAATAGACGAGAACATGGCAGAGAACATGAAAGTGTGAGTTTTTGATGTGTGTAGGATGACAAGCTTCTGTCTTGTAGCGAGTGCTTGGACTTGACCTGCCAACATGTATGCATTTTGCGTAGCGGGTACGCATTTTGACCTCAAAGTACGCTGGTACGATTTGTCACTCTATACTACGCAAAAACACAATGACTCCTCTGTGCACGCGTAGTACTCAAATCCAGCAAAAGAAAGAATTCGACCAATCATAGCGCTGGGTTCATTTCCCAAATAGCAAGAGGGGATGATTGACAAATGCGTACGGCCTATCAATAAAAAGAGACTGCAAATCGACAGCTACACAAAATCCCGCTCGATCCTTCCTTCCACTCCCGCCATCTGACAGTGACTGAACTCTCAAGCGAGGACAGTACAGTAGTCACGGTACTTCTAACTCCTTAAGGTAAACGGGTATAAAATGCTCAAGTAATGTTGAACAACAAATCTAAATAAAATTGAAATCGATATGGCTTAGTGATTATGAAATGTTGTGATGTGTGACTGCCTGACAAGTGCGAGTCTGGAGAAACAGGCGTTTATTTATTTATTCTCAGTGTTGAGAAATGAATAGCCTACATGTGTTGCATTATTGTGTTAATACTAACTAAAGCACCTAATTATGTTACATAGCCTACTTATTTTGTATGAAAACTAGCACATTAGTTACTTATGCATTTAAAAGTACCGTTGTCTCAGTGCTGCACGAGCTTTCTCATAAACACAAACGAGCGCGTGCACAGAGAGGGAAGATCATTGTCAAATGAAAATTTATTTTTATTTTTGTTTTTTGTCAGAAAACATTTTTAATTATCCTTTTTAAGATTGATGGACGCTTTAGTTAACACGGACTAACTTCTTGATATTCTTGAATACTTGATACGTTTTGCTCTTATTGGTCCTTTCTATTCATTGTCAACTGTTTTCTTTAAATATGTTTGTATTGGCTAACCTTTATTCAGCGAATGTTTGTCTTGTTTATTATTCAAAGACAGCATTTATTGGAATAATAAATTAAATATTTTAAATGAATCACATGTAAACTCAATGTTTACTGTTTTCTAAGGGTTTCTTAATTTTAGACTAGTTTTCATTACAAAACCTGTATAAAAGACTCGACTGTCAGGTTAGTTGTATGTAAATATAGCCTACTTGAAATTGCAAACAATTTTTTAGTCCATATTAAGTATATAAATGTGATTCACTTCCGATTGTTAGTTTGTATAGCACACATTATGCAATGCAATATTAATCATTAATTTAAAAAAATGCTTTTTGAGCAGGTGTAGTGAAATTTTTAATTGTTAAATAAAAAAATAAAAAAATGTAACAGTCAAAACGTGTCCAGTCCTGTCCCGTCACACTGGTACTCGAAAAAATTTCCCAAGGTTGGCAGGTCTGTGAATGTCATATTCCAAGTTTTTCCTATTCTCATTTGATAACTTACAACTTTGTGGCTGACATCACTTTCAGAACAGCTGTCTGACTTTTGAAACTCACTGACATTCACTTTAGCTTCACCATTCTGTTTCATTTTTGAAAATATCCAGCATATATCACCTTAATGCTGGAGGATGGTTCAAGTTTTGTCACCTATAAATAGTTGCATCTAAAACTAATTTTGAAAGTGGCAGCGTTCCTTCTGGGAAGGAAGATTTAAAGGAAAGGACTGATGCTCATAGTAGTTGATTTGCAGATCAGCAATGTTCGGTGTATGAAAGCTACATGACATTTCAAGCAAAAATATAGGAAATGAGTGAAACTATTGTGCTTTCATGTCACATCTGAATTGATTAAAAGCTTATAAAGACATCTTTCAAATTGATGGGGAGTGAAAGAGATGTTTGCAGTGCCATATTGTGATTCACACAAACAGCTGTTCTCTGGGAGATGCCTGTGGCAGCATTCAGTCATTTAACAGCCCAGGAGATTAGAAAACAATCCAGACATTTCTATTTCTTTGAAATGGTGTTTTAAAGAGATGTCAAGACCTTGACAAAGACTAAACCTACTGCACCATATTATCTTACTGTGCTTCTTTAGAAAATAATCGAAAATCTGGAATTTTGCTGTTTAGTCTTAAACTTTTAGAACTTAGGTCTAGTTCTGGGTAAAGTTAACAAGTTCTTTAACGTAACTAAGAAGCCTAGATTTTAAATACTTTTAGACGTCTTAAAACAATTGAGCTTAATCAGAGTGTAGGCTTATTAAAGCAATGACACACTCTGAAAGGGAGGTATTAATTTAGTGCAATTAAAGTGACTGGTGATTCATGTAGCTCTTCAAAGTAGCCCTCTTATTTCAAGAGTGAATGTGCACCACTCTTTCGTGATGTTCCTTAAATGGAAAGTTTCAACAATTAACATGACAGAATTGCATGGTGTGGTTCATGATTGTATAAAATGTGGTGATTAACAATAGAGTTTTGATCTGACAGATAACTTGCTGATTGATTACCAGTTCACCTTCAGTCTTCTTCAAGAAGATGACCAGCACTACACTGCCATTAACTTCATGGCCACTCCTGAACAGGTCAGTCACAATCTATTTATCTCGCTGAAGGGTTTGACCAGCTTGTGATGCAAAAGTCTTCTGTTCATCAATTTCATAAATGCCATCATGTCTTTTAAAACATATATTATGACTTTCTTTTGTGGATAAAAACATAAAAAAATATCAGAGAATGTCCAAGCTGCTCCTTTCCATATATTGAAAGCCAGTGGTAATCACCTTCGTGTCGGTCAGATGTATTTTGTGTTGAAGTATTTTTAACTTTAGTCCTACATTGCCGTATGGAAGCCATACTGCTATAAAATCATCAACTTTGCTTTCTTTTTCCATTTTGTAGACCAGCAAGAACTTGGACATGTCCATTAACGCTTCAAACAATTTCAATCTGAACATCACTTGGTCAGTTGGGTCAACAGGTACTGATTACTCTTTCCCTCAGATGAATATTTTCTTCTGTTTTGTTGTATAATAGTTCTTGCTTTTGTAGAAAACATGTTTTGTTTTTAGCAAATCTTCTTCCATTTTTTTTATGATACATTCATGCATTCAAAAACAGGCTGACAGTGCACAAAGGATACTGTCTCAAGACACATTTAAAAAAAAAAAAAAAAAAAAAAAAAATTGGTCGATTTTTTTTTTTTTTAATTGACAGCATTTTAAAAATAGTATGTAATTGGACACTCAAAAAACAGACTTTTTAAAAAAAATTTAATAGATGGTTTTGTCCTGAAAATTTCTAATATCTGTCAGCATATTTAAAACATCACTTAAAAAATATAAAAAAATACTAATAGCAATATAAGAAAAAAATCTATTTATCTATCTATTCTAAAAGTGTACCATTCAAAGGTTTGGGCTCAGTAAGTGTTTTTTTTTTTTTCTAATAATATTTTTATTCTGCAAGGATGCATAAAATTGATCAAAATTGACTGTAAAGACATTTAAAATGTTACAGGAGATTTCTATTTCAAATCTATACTGTTCTTTTGAACATTCATCAAAGAATCCTGAAAAAAAGATCACTGTTTTCACGAAACTATTAAGCAGTACAACTGTTTGCAACATAATAATATTGTAGAATATATTAAGATAATATTAGGAAATATATAGATAATATTAACTCTCTGAGGTCTGAAAACGCGCCGGCGCGTTTTGAAGGGTTTTTTTTCACATTGCAGCAAAACAGACTTAAAATACTCCGTCATTTTTTGTCATAGAGACATAAGTAATATATCAATTGAAACTATAGAATATCTTATTTTATTTGTATACACTCAGAGTAAAAACAAAATGTTGTGCTTTTTGTAAAATAAAGAAAACTAACATGATGCGTGATTTCTCCTCTCCCTCTGAAATGTTGCTTGAACACCAAATCAGCATATTAGAATGATTTCTGATAGATCATGTGACACTGAAGACTGGAGTATTGGCTGGTGAAAATTCATCACAGGAATAAATTAAATTTTGAAATATATGAAAATAGCAAACTTTTTTTATATAGTAATATTACAGAATATTTATATATTATTGATCAAATATATTCAATTAGAACATTTTAAATTATAATAATATTTCACAATATTACTGTTTTTAGATCAAATAAGTGCAGCCTTGGTGAGCATTAGGGACTTCTGTAAGAAAAAAATCTTACAAATCTCAAAGTTTTGAATGGGTCATCCTTACTAGTCGGTTAGTTGGATGTACACGACCATTGTGATGCACTCTTTCTTAGCATAATATGATGGTTCTGATACACAGATGCTAATGCATTCTGGTTTGACCGCAGTTTGTTCCTGGGTGTGTTGGGTATTTTACTATAGACAGACACTCAAAGGACACCACCATTATCCTCTATTGTTTATTTCTTAAATCACCTTTTCGTCCAAATAGTCACCAGCCAATTTTTTTATGTGACTTTGACATTCTTGCTCCTCTTTAACAGGTTCACCCTTCTCCTCCTCAACCTCCTGGCTCCCCTCAATTAATATTTGGAGTGGTGTCTTTCTGTTTAAAGACACTCTCCCCTGAGAAGGGCTTCTAACAATAGTCTAGTGTGCGGCTCTGAATTCTGGGGCTGCGGCGTCCTCAGGAGCACTGAACGATTTCAATTAAGATAAACATTGCCACGTAGTGGCATTTGGGTTGTCATTTTGAGGGCTTTGTTTCATAGTGCTGGTTTGGAATGACGATTGGTGGGACTTAAGTGTTTCAGTGGAGGACTTCAGAAAAGTGTAAAAAGTCCTGATAAAATAGGACAAAGCTTGCTTTTCTTTTCAACTCCCACAAGTAATTTTTTGTTACATTATGGTTTTATACCATGTTTCCCACATGTTTAAAATAGATAATGAAATTGTCATGCTGAGAGGTTGATTTAAAACCCATTTTCTACCTGAATAAAACATATCAACAGACAGCTAAACTAGTGTATGTGGTAAGCCTTGTTGATTACTGGTGCATTCACTGCATTTGCATTGCTCTCATTCACCCTTATTTAATAGCTCAGAAAGCAATAAGTGTCGGTCACACTACATTTTTAACCAACAATTATTTCAGAACCCACCATAAATATAGGCAAAGGATTTGATATATTGCTCCTTTTTTGAATAAATAATAAAGTATATGGATACAAAACCAACAAAATGCACCAAGAGGTCAATCTGCAATTTTTATGGACAAAATATTTTTGCTCCTTATAAATTTATAGGTCTATGTGTGTCTAAAAATGGAGCGTAGCGTGAATGACCCTTTATGGTCAATGCCTTAATTAAGAGAAGTTATCAAATGTATTTTCTGAATGCCACCATTTTATACAAATTGATCTATCACATTCTTTCCCCCTTACAGCTGGGACCATCTTCGGGGAAGAGATCCCAATCGTGTCCAAGACTAACATCAAAGAGTACAGAGACAGTTTCTCTTGTGAGAAATTCAGTTTTCACAGCAACCCCAACATAACTTTCCATGTGTATGTCAGCAACTTCTCATGGCCAATCAAAATACAGGTGAGGACACATTTTGACCAGTTTAGCTTCTACTGAGTACACTTTTCAGTATGTTAAATTTAAGCAATTTTTTAGTTTTGGGTAATGTAGGAAACATCCATCTCCTTTGTGAAATGGAATCCACAAAAGCAAATGTTTCTAAAAAGATCCAGTGTTCCTTGATATGGAAATCAATTATTCAGTTATGCACTGGGACAAGTTTGCATCTTATGGTCCATAAAATTGAATCAGCTCTTAAGTGGCAATGTGTTACTTTGCCAGATGCCTAGACGACGGACATAAAATGACATTGCTGGAGTAATGTGCAGACTGATGCTATCTATCATGGAAAAACATTTATGTTGAATCTCCACTGTGGTGCATCACTCTTATTATGAACGATGTTAGCAGTCTTTATTGCTTGCAATCAAACAGAAGGAGAGATATGAATACTATTGCACAGGTAGTTTAGTTTTAGAAGGAAGAAAAATATCTTGTCAAGATGAAACTTCTAGCCTCTATTTATCTGCATCCATTTAAAACGTATAGTCATTAAAATTGGGTCTTTATGTGATCATTAAGATGGTGACAATACACTACACAATACACATTCAGAAAGAAATTTATTCAGCAAGAATGCATTAAATTGCTTAAAGTCACTGTATAGACAATAATACTTCCGTTTCAAATAAATTGTTCTTTTGAAATGTTTTATCAAAAAATGAAAAAAGTGTCATGGTTTCCTTAAAAATGTTAAGCAGCATAATTGTTCTTAAAATGGATAATGATGAGAAATGTCTCTTGAGCACAAAATAAGCATTTTAGAAGGATTTCTGAAGGATCATTTGATGGCTGGAGAAATGGCTGCTGAAACTTTAGCTTGGCCATTACAGTAATAAATTACATTTTAAAATATATGAAAATAGAAAACGTTTTTTTTTTTTCAAATTGTAATAATATTACAGAATATTACTACATTATTGATCAAATAAATGCAGCGTTAGCATAAGAGTTCTTTCAAAAACAAAAAAAATCCACAAAGTTTGTGGGGGTTGTAGTTACAAATTGTATATATACTGACCATTGAGACTTGAGCTTTGAGTGTGCTGGAAGCTCTACAACAGAGGCTCATCCACACTGACAGTCCCCTCCCTTTCTCTGTCCTCTGAAAACTGCTCTGAGCATGCTGCCCAAGGCTCGATGACATCAGCATTTCATTAAATGTGTGCATGGCTGGCCCTAATCAAGGCCGTGTGGTGGAAGAGTTAGATTCCCAGCACTGTGGATCAGACATAGATGTGATCTGGCATTATGAACTCACACCTCAACTGTGACTCTGGTCTTAAAGACACAATACTCAAGTGTGAAATGTCATAAATGTCATATATAATATACACAGTGTATATATATATATATATATATATATATATATATATATATATATATATATATATATATATATATATATATATATATATATATATATATATATATATTTTTCATTAATTTTATTATTTCAGTTTTAGTAATTTTAGTTGTACATCAACTTAAACAAACTTAAAAGAAAATTTGAATTTTAATTGTTGCTTTGGCAAATAACTGAAATTTTCATCTAATATTTATATTTTATTTTATAAAACGGTTAGTTCCTGTCCTTGATTCTGATTGGTCAGTAGCTGTGTTTTATTCACTATTCACGTTTTATTCACCCAACGGTTCTGTGTATCACTACACAACACCCTTAGCAACCACTCTTAGCAACTTAAACTGTGTGTTCTCAATTGATATTGTTCATTGAAGCTTACTGTATTATGTAGAAGAGTAGAGATTGAGTGAGCGAGTTTATAGCCTGCATTCAGATTTAGCATTTTCCTTCAGGTCAGTCCAATGTTCATAATAAAAAAATCTGTTTAAATGTCCGATGTATTATCTTGTCCTTTTAACAGTTAAGGGGTTTTCCCATGACTGACAGCGTTATTCAAAGCATTTGTCAGTTGCGTCTTGTTCCGTGTTCACAACAATTCAGTCTTTTCAATGTAAAACTCTTTCCTACTGACTGACACACTCATAAAGACAGTCTTTGCCGCCATCTAATGGCATAATAATGTAACTTCTGTTGCTGTTCACGGTCAGTGACTATTTTTTTTCCAACGGAAGGAAGGCTTTTAGTAAAAGTTTATTTCATGAAAGTTGCATTGATACATATTTTTGGCTTTAATATTTGTATTGTGTGGTAACCATTTTATAAAAGCAATAAGGTACTCGAGGCTAGTGCTGTATCGTGAATAAGTCACGGCTTCACATCGTGCCTAACAACGATACAGCACAGCCTCTTGTACCTTATTGCTTACTTATTTCAGGTAACAAAAACTATTTTAATAGCTTTAGATAACAGTAACAACACCATTTGGGATTGAACAGTATAATTGACCCCTGTCCAACTGATATTTCTACTTATCTATATTTAGATTTGATATCAATAATGAACAATCAGCTGATAATTATAGCGAAAACTATTCTGACATGGTGATTAGGACCCTGACACTAATCATTTTTATTCACCCTTTTGGGCATTACTTTACAATAATGGCAAGCTGATTGGATTTTGTCCTTCCAGATGGCAAATTTCCCAAAAAATTATGTTTACAATTATTTGTAAGTACTTTCCATTACAGTCAGTCTGTATCTGCATAAAGCAAGTTATTTTGTATCACTTTATACAGATTTACCAAACTTTAGATAAGATTGTTTAGCTGTGCTTATTGGTGGCGGCAAATTACAGTTCATTGCGCTAAACAAATCTTGACTGATTGTGCTCATAATAATACCTGTACATTAAATAAAAAAGAAAATCATTGTATAATTTGCAGATGTATAGACAGAGCAGAGCAGGACTATATACTTATGTCACTGGTAGTTGGTGCACACTGGGTAATGTACGTTCCTCCTGCCCCTGATGTCTTTCCCTAAATGACCAGTCTCTGAAGGAAAAACTAATAACCTTCTATATTGGTAATAAAATATATTACACAGAATATGATAAACACTTATAGAAATCCTTTATAGGGTTCAATTTTGAGCAGGTTTTCTGTGCCTAGTGAAGCTATTTATTAAAAAATCCACCACAATAAAGAAAGATTTCATCTGGTCGATATCCATATGGTTTATAAAGATAACCACCACAAATCCTCTCAACCTTTCTGTCGTTCATTACCGTTCGCCAGCTGTGCACCGAGACGCTCAGATACTGCACGCCATTTGTTGTTAGGACTATCTCCAACAGCGAGAATGCACCTAATATTGATCTGCATTCATTCCTCTGTTCCTCTATCACGTATGAGATGAGTTCCTTTGATAAGGTTCATTTATTTACTTTGGTCTCACAGACCTTCATCTCGGTTGAGCTGTGTTCAAGCAGTAATAGTTTTCTATTAGATTTCCCAAAAGCAGAGTCACTTATTTACCATGGCGATGCATCATTAAATCAAATGGACCCCCGTGACACGGTGTGCTCACTCTCCTCTGATGTTTATGATCAGAAAGTGTGATCAGCATTTATTAGCTTACCGAGGAAATTGGGACGGTGAAACAATGCACATATGAGGACCCCGACCCCTCTGAAAGCATCAGATATTAGATATGGAGAATTGAAGTGCTCTTGTTGTGCAGGAAACCCAATCTGACAAAACATTACTGCTGCTTAACTGTCTCACTGTCTCATGGGTCGGTGTGAGGTCAGCCAGTATGAACAAGATAAATAATCCATTCCAGGCATATATGCGCAAGCTTTATTTAATTTTTTGCTTTAATGCTACAACCCATAAATAAAACTGTTCAGTGAACAACATAGTTAAATTCAGAATAAATTAAAACTTTTCAACCAAAAATAATTCATTTGAGTGGATTTGTTGTAGTCTTGTTGTATAAATTTAAATGAACTTTGTTATGGTTACTAGATGCAAATAAAAAACTTATGCAAAATATGAAATCAGGATGTATGCACACATAAACCACCGTGCAATATATATATATATATATATATATATATATATATATATATATATATATATATATATATATATATATATATATATATATATATATATAATCATCATCATCATAGAACATGACTTTACGACAACTTTAATAATGAAGGTAGAACAAAGAGCTAGTTGATGGTCTCACAGTTTCCTCTGTCCTCTTTATGTTTCAAAATGCTCATTAGGATAATTTTCCTGACAGTCCTATCTAGATCTCAGATGCTTTGTTAGTGGTTATTCATTCTACAGCATGATGAGCAATACAATGATCTAATGTATCATAATTAAGGAAAATAAGAATAACTATGACAAAGGGATTCTTTCAGCTGGAGAATCTAGACTCATGTTATTGACGGACATTTTCTTTCTTATAATATGCACAAGATAATGTATGTATGTACAATAATAAAGCCCTAATTTGACTCTGGTAGCTGATGTACGTAGACCATCAACAAACATTTTTCATTGTTTATCAGATGCCATTATAACCCACTGATAGATGTAAAAACGGTTTCTGAATTTTTGTAAATGCAAATACTTGAATTTAACTGTTCAGTTATTCAGTATTAAGAATTACTTAAATGTCTGCCTATGATTTACAAAGTCTGAATGACCTTATTTGGTAGAGTTAATGTCTTGTCCACGTAGGGCTTCCACAGCATTATTTATGGCACAACAAGGTATGGTCTCAGTGGGAGCAATGACTTAACCATGCAGATGTGGGGGCTGCACAACTGCTCTTTTCAATCCCAGCATCTTGCTTGCTTGTCTTTGGGGACAAAAATGGTTCAGCCTTAATGGAGTGTTAAAGCTCTCTCCAGCGCTGTCTTTAGCCCCAGCCGTGTTCCTGTGACAACGGCTTAATGAAATGAATGGGTTCTCCAAAGGACCTGGCCCGCTCTGCCATTGTTGCATTATTCATCTGGTGAGTCAGGGTGACTTACAAATTCGTACATTTAGAACATTAATCCGTTTATTTTTGCAGGGTATTTATCCAAGTAGTTATTCTCCTTGCCTTACGGGATGCTGGGGGAACACACTTTCTTGACACTGTGAACACTTGAACAACTTTTCAAAAGCGTGTTGATGCTTAGTTAATGGCCCTGCAGTATTTACTGCCAAACCCATGATGTCTCATCTCATTCAAACAGTGTCTTCTGAAGCTTGGCTGAGAACGTAGCTTGTCTGCCGAGTCATGTAGCATATCGCTATGAAATCTCTGAATAAAACATCTTTGACTGAACTGATCTGAGTGGCCAGAATAAAAATAAGCACAAGCAGCACAAAACATATTCTGACTCCATGGTAAGTCTGTCCCTCACAGCCTCACTTTCATACCTGTCATGGCGCTGCTGTGAATAAGGTCTATGATTAGGTTTAAAGTCTATATTTGGTCTGTCTAATCATGGCAAAAGGAATGTTTGGAAATGTAAACTGATATTTCCTACTGGCACACTACAGCAAAATATATAAATAACTGCATGTATGTATGTATGTGTGTGTGTGTGTGTGTGTATATATGTATATATGTGGATGTATGTATGTGTATATGTATATTTGAACGTGCGTTTAAGGACTTTTATTCCACAGTGTCATTAAATCTCTTCTTAGCCATGTTGAGCTACACCTGTGCATTTAATGTAAGCCACAATCCCAGAAGGCAAACATTTGGCATGTGTGTAATGCCTGAGGGATGTCGGCTCAGGTAGCCATGAACAGCCATTATTGCCTCCATTTAACAATTAGAGGCGACGAGGGAAAAAAAAAAAAAAAGACGTACGTGATGGCCCCTCAAGCTAAAAAAAAATCTGTTATGACATTATCTCTTGTGAAGGACCCTAGCCGCAAGCAAAGGTCTTCATCATCTTTTCACGCAAAGAGCTGTTCTTTGGTAACCTGTCACCCCATCATTTATATCTCTTTTGCTTTTGTCCCCTCACAGATCGCCTTCTCTCAGCACAACAGCATTATGGACCTGGTGCAGTTCTTTGTGACGTTCTTCAGGTGAGTGCTTGTGCCATCTCTGTTCCTTCTGCATTTCAAAAGAGTAATGTAACACAGATCGTAACAACATCTTTCACCTGTTAAGCCAATGTATAATCATTTAGTTACAGCCCGCCCGGGTTGAATTCCTCAGCACCCGATGTGTTTAATGCCTTTTCCCTTTGGATTAGTGAGCCAGTGCTGAGAGAGCTCTTTAGGCCAAGAGGAAATGAGACCTAATTGCTTTTAGTGTCCTCTAGCTCTACCTTTTTGCTTAAACTACCATATACGTTCAAGGTCCTAAATGATCTAATGGAATAAACTCTTCTGATAGACTTGGTGCGGTCACATTAGTGAAATTTCAGCAAGATTTCACAGAACCAATAAGGTCCATTGTCAATAGTGTTTAATATTAGTGTAGCGAAGTACGCTCACACAGATGTAACTTTCAAAAAAAGGAACGTCAAGGAACCAGCTGGAAACAAGGTGATTGAAGAGGTTCAATTTGACATTATGTGCCACTTTATAATAGTAGTTTTACTTTTAACTTTCAAACCTGTATGCTAGCCACTATACCATATAATTACAGTGATTGAAGCCTGAGGATTTCAGGCTTCAAAAAACTCAAAAGCACCCTTAAATTATTATAAATTATTAATACTCATATGCTATATTCTTCTGAAGACATGTGATACCTTTGTGTGAAAAGAGGTGTAAAAGGTGTTCACTGAAAATCTTGACTTCATATTTTGAATGTTTTGAATGTTTGACTCCTATTAATAAAGAACGAATTAAATTTCAGTCTGCTTCTCATACAAATCTGTCATATGACTTCAGAAAACTCATTATAGTGAATATATATAGTGAATATAGTGCACAAGTTGTTGGGACCACTTTTTTATGGTGCTTTTGCGTCTTTTTGTCCAACTTGTAAAAAAACCCTGTTTTAATTGTAATTGCATGAAAAAAGCAACCAGCACTTTCTCAGAATTTCTCCTTTTTGTGTAGTGCAGAAGAAGTAAATTCATATGGGATTGGAGCAAATTAAGGGTTAGTAAACAATGACAGCATTTTCAGTTTTGGCTGAGCGAGATGAGACAAATCTGATGAACATTCGATGTCACGCAATGCTTCGTGCAGAGCTGCTCAGCTCCTTCCTCCGTGCGAGGTGTCATTGCCACAAGGTAGATCTGTCATCCTGATTTGTTAATTTCTGTGCAGTTTCTTTATTTTTTATTAAATGCACACCTGTTCCCATTATGTCTTATTAGATTTGGTTATAAAGGGTGTCTCTCTCTCTCTATCTCTCTCTGAATGGTCAATCTTATGCTGCTGTCGCTCCCTCTGGTGCTAGTCCTGGATTCAGATCATTGTCCTGGATTAGACAGCCCCTCTGGAAGCTGGTGTCACACACTGATGCACTCCGACACAGGGTCAACTTGTGCTCCAAACAGTCATGTTATACAGCTTGCTTGTTTCTGACTGCCTGGGCAATCAGTTTAACTAGTTAACTTCAAGCTTGCCTTAGTGTGTGTAGTGCGACATCTACACTGGCAGCGTAAGATGACTGGAATTAATCTGTTACTTTAGGAAAGCTTGGCATTTCATTCTGGAAATTCAGTTTGAGTCAGCTAAATTCAAACCTACATTCAGAAGGACCAGACTAGTACTTTCACCAACATTATTTATTCAAATATTAGTGAAGAAAGAAGACAGTCTTTTCAGGTGAACGAGAAACTGTCAGGCGTTGAAAACCGTTCTGTCATCTTGGAAGTTCAAATGCTGTTGTGTGTATTTTGCTCACGTATTATACAGGAAATTGCACCAGCTTCAGCGCGCCTTCCCTTGACGTCTAGAAGCAATAGGTGAGCAGAAGCATATAGATGATTTTAAATGCTTCAGTGGATGCGTAGTTGGCAGATTACTTGTTTTAACCCTGTGAATTGCTGTGGAAAATATGCCTTGACAAGGTGTGGTGCAACTGACAAATAGGATAAACTGTCAAACAATGATTTTCGTTTTTTTTTTTTTTTTTAAGCATTCATCCATAGTGTTCAATACACTACTGTTCGCTTGAATTTAATACTTTTATTCAGCATGGACACATTCAATTGATCAAAAGTGATCAATTGAATGTAAAGAATAGACATTTATAATGTTACAAAAGATATCTTTTTCAAATAAATGCTGCTCTTTTGAGAAAAAAAAAAAAAAAAAAAAAAAAATGTATTAAGGTTTCCACAATAATATTAAGTAGCACAATCGTTTTTACATTTTTAACATTGATAATAAGTGATAATAAATGTTCCTTGAGCATTTGAGAAATTCATCTTCGCCATCACAGGAATACATTACATTTAAAAATGTATTAAAATACAGTTAGTTATTTTAAATTGTAATAATAGTTCACAATAATATTGTTTTATATCATAATCATGAAATTATGATTACCAGAGCACTATGTTTTTTTCTTCTTATGTGGTAGAAATGAGCTTCCATATGCCTTTGGTAAATTCACCAAGGGTGGATTTATTTGACAAAAAATAAAATAACATCATTTATTCAAATAAGTGAAGAAAGAAGACAGTCTTTTCAGGTGAACTAAATTGAAATTATGGCTTAAAAAGTCAATTTCAACTTAAGTCATAATTTCGATTTAGTTGCCTGATATAGGACAAGTCCCTTAAGCCTAGTCTCTGACTAAAATGCATGTTTGAGCTGTTTTAACTGAAAGCAACTTGTTCTGACATATCTTAAAACGTTTATTAAAGCTACTTAAATGTCCTTATTTAACTAAGGCCTACTCTTGTCTATGAATCAAGTCCACTATGTTATAATTTTTCAAAATACTTTTTTTCTCATAATTGTGACTTTTAAAGTCATAACTTTGACTTTTCATTTCATAATTACTTAGGGCCAGATTTACTAACAGCTTGCACCAATGAAAAGCCTTTTTTGGCATTAAAAAACTGCTGTCAGGATTTACTAAACACACACAATGAAAAAAGACGTGGACAGTTATTTTGCAGCTGACCTTATTGCATATGCATTTGTAGGAATTCCCTTTCAGATGCAATATTTATGGAAGGAGAATATATAAATGAATCATGCAACGTGATTTACTAAGTCTGTGCTAGTCAATTTACTGGTATTTGTGCCATCATTTAATGCCTAAAAAAAGCATGTCTAAAGCCACTTTGCACCTGTGTTAGTGGATCACATGCAACTTATTATCAATGGCTAAGCTTGTTTGCGACCCTAGTCTTGATAGACTGTGTTGGTCATTATGGAAATGCTTTGGCTGCGTCTTTGTTCTTTAATGTGCGCATTCAGTAAATCACCCGCAGAACTTTCCACTGCCATTGGTGCTTTTATGGGATGGCGGTCTCACGCTAATTTGCCCTGTTTAGTAAATCTAGTCCTTAGTATGTCATCATTTTTAACTTTTAAGCTCATAATTTGCTTAGTATGTCATAATTTCAACTTTTTGTATGTCATAATTATGATTTACCAAAGCATGTTTTTTTTTTTTTTCTTATGTGGCAGAAATGGGCTTCCATAAAGAAAAGAAAGTGTAACTCTTTCCGAAAAAAATTCAGGCATCAATGCATGGGAGGTAGCATTAGGCAGGATTTAGTGCTGTCAGTCAGGTGTTTTCCTCCAATGAGCCTTTCCCTGATTTCATCAGTGTGGTTTCCACTTTATTTCCACTGAGTGAGATAGCCAAACTCATGACAGCTGGAATCAAGACTAGCCTCTGGCAGATTCTGTTCCATTACCAGTGCAGCTAGAAAGACGGTCGCTGACAGAGTATATCTCTCCTTACATCTGCCCCTGAATTATGAACCGCATCACTGAAATACAACAAATTAAAAGTGGAAAACTGCCACTGATGCCGCCTAACGTACAAACCTGATGTTAGACGTTCTCGATAATATTAACTTTCTAGTTATTACAATTTTAAAAAAATGACCCTCTCTGTAAAAGGACTCTGCAGGGATGTGTTGAAAATGTATCATTGATGAAGAACCTGTCAGTGTGCAACCTGAAATTAGAGTGGTTAACATGAGCAATAGCGAAATGCATTTCCACCCTGTGAATGGCTTTTTAACAGTCTTTTTGTTAAATGCAAGATAATGCATTTGGTTCAATTCATGCAATCCATTTGCTTTTATTTAATATCTAGCACATGCTGTTCAGTCTTCAGGGTTTGATATGAGTACTTCCCCTCTAGTGCTGGGCGGTATGACCAAAAATTTATATCACGGTATTTTTCAAAATTATATCCGTTTCACGGTATATATTTTTTCCCCTATGCATGACAGGGCGTTAACCACATTTTCTACTGATTGAGAGAGGAAATACTGCAGTAGATTGACTAGAATGCCCTGTTTTACTGTCATGATGAGTGAATATTGTAGACAAATTCCACACTAGAGTTAATACAGGTTTACAAAGCCCCACAAAATGATGCTGTGGGGAGACAACAACCAATAAAACACAGACCTGCAACACACTCATTACAGACACATGAATATTAAAATATGACCATGGAGATAGAATAAAAAAAGAGTTGAGGGCACCTTAAGCATTTTAAAAATCTAACCCTATATAACAACAAACTGCCAAAACGAGGGAGAAACGCGGAAGAACATTTCAACTGTCTAAGGATATTTTCAGTACATTTAAGAGCTCTACAGTCTCTGAACAAATGACACACGTAAGTTTAACACAGAAAGAATAAAGCAGTTAAATTTTTGCCCATTCTTCTTTGAATTGTCAGTCTATTTATTAACTTACATCTTCTGTGTAGCAGAATAACCCATCGTGTCATCGCGGTCGTGATCAGACGTATGCCTACAGTTCAGTGTCCTTTGCATAACGTTACATTTCTTTTGAAGAAGACGTGATGAGCATACACGCTGCTGGTTCATGTTTAGAGCACTAGAGTATATGAAATAGGTCCATAAAAAACTTAAACACGCTCGCTCCGATCTATATAATATGATCCATGTGGAGAAAGTTGTTAATCTCATCATGTATAGTTTGAATTCTCCGCTGTAATCAAGGGCTGAATCCGAAATCGTCCCCTATAACCTCAAATAGGGCATTATTTGAGGTGACAGCCATTTGTAGTGGTGTCCGAGACTATAGTGGACGTTATTGAGTGCACTCATTCAATCTCACATTGCACCACAATAACGAGTGTACAGCCGATGCACACACAACGGCTGTCCGAATTCACTCACTCGTTTTCATTCACTCTTTCAAGTGAACAATATAAGTGGATAACCTAGGGAATAGTGAATGAGGCTTTAGGGGGTGATTTCGGACTTACCATAGGCTGTGATGCGATCTCAGCTGTGCTCTCACTACAGTGCAACAGTGAAACGGGACCCCCCTCAAACAGTGACGGGCTGCGCCGCATTCCGAACGTTGGTTAAGCGACACATACCGGTATTCCGGTATCATCAAAATTCATATCATAACAAAAATAAATACCGGTATTCGGTATGAATCGGTATACCGCCCAGCACTATTCCCCTCCCAGGTTTGCTGTAACGGTCTCTCTTTTTATCTTATTATTTATGAGATGGGGTTGTGCCTCTTGATATCGGAATCACCAAAAACGTCCTTCAAATGATTTAATTTCCCAGACATTTGCTCATTTACATGGAGCTCAGTAAATGAGCAAACTGTAATACAGAGTGATTTAAACTAAATATCTGTTCTTAGAGGAGTGTCATGCCATACGATCGTCCTCTAGATCCTCCTCTCACTGTAATGAGATGGTCAGGAATGCCAGGAAGGCTAAAAGAGGGTGCTCAAATGGTAGAAAATGAAATCATCAGGGGATGATAGTGTTATTTTTGCCTCGTTTGGTCTTGATGATGTCAGTGGTCCTTCATGAGACCGAAGCAAACTCACCTGGCCTAAGGAGAATTATTGTCATCTTCATTACATAGTTCATAGAACTCTTCTAGTTCTTTTTCTGTTAGCTGATTTTATTTTTTTTATATTCTGTTATTTAAAGTCTTTTTGCAGTGTTTCAGAACATGTGGACTGCACCAGAAGAAGAAAAAATCCATGCAGTTATCTAAGCAGATATTGTGAATAGCACCTCCATTTTGTTGTAAAACTTAGAAAGTTTTTCTGAAGTGTCTCCTGAAATGGGTTCAATACAAGGCTGCTTATCTACTTAATTGCATATAATTAGCTAAATAACACTTTAGTTAAATAACACAGTTTAATCATCAATTTTTGTTCTGGATCTTTTCAACTCAGCTTCATGGAAGTGAGAAAAAATCCTTCTCCAAGTCAGTGGAGTGGTTTGTTTGTTGGAGAATGTTTAACTTAGGATGCACCTTTTATCATTGTTTAGCAGTCGGCTTTTAATTCTTTCTCCCATAGCTCGTTCCAGACCTTTCATATCATCCTCTATTTGAGTGGTCCCTGAATACTTTCTTTATTTTCTCACATATTTACTCAGCCGCCACATGTACCACCACACGAGGGGCAAGAACGTTTAATTGCTTTATTTTTCGTATTAATTCGGATTCCAGGTGGAACCGCAGAGGGGATTAAGTCCTGTTTACTGCCTGCAATGCACCGGATGAAAGGCTTCGATCTGAAGGGGGATTTCTCCCGCACTGCTACTTAATCGAGCCATTCAAGTTTCTCTCTTCCCCATTCGTCCCAATTTGCCATTATCTTCAAACGAACCCAAGATGGCATGCGTTTGAAAGCATTAAAAGGATTTCATCATTCTTTTTTTTTCTCCACAACTTTTTTTCATCTGTGCAAACTGTGAATTAATTTCAAACAGAGATGTTTACGAATGCTCATATACCTCCATAAATACAGTCCGCAAAAGCAGTTTCCCTACAATTCATGACTTTGATGTCAGCGCAGTTATAAGATTTGCCTTTTGATGCACATTGCCAGACCCTAACACTTGACTGAGATGAGCGTATTCCTCAGCTTGACCACTGGAAAGCCTTCTGTGAGTTTCAGAGATTCTGACATTTATCAGTGCACGGTATTTTGACCATTTACTTTAATTTTTTAAGGTGGGATTATCTGAGAAATTCAGTCTAGATGCACTGGAAGCTCTTTAACACGGTGTGACAAAGCAATTCTATAAAATGCTGCCAACTCAACTGTCAAGTTCTAGAGACCCATTAGTGGTGGCTATTAAAGAATTAGTTCACTTTAAAAATGAAAATTTACTCACCCTCAAGCCATCCTAGGTTTATATGTCTTTCTTCTTTCAGACAAATACAATCAGAGTTATATTAATAATCACCCTGATGCTCCTAAGCTTTATAATGGCAGTGCATGGAAACCACCTGTTTGAAACTCAAAAAAGTGCATCCATCCTTCATAAATGTACTCCACACGGCTCTGGGGGGTTAATAAAGGCCTCCTGAAGCGAAGCAATGCATTTGTGTAAGAAAAATATCCATATTTAACACGTTATAAAGTAAAATAACTAGCTTCCGCCAGAACGCGACGTCAGTTACGCTTTTTTTTTTTTTAAGTTGAATGCGGAAGGCGATCTGGTGGAAGCTAGTTATTTTACTTTAAAACATGTTAAATATGGATATTTTTCTTACACAAAGCATCGCTTCGCTTCAGAAGGCCTTTATTAACCCCTTTATTAGCTGTGTGGAGTATGTTTATGATGGATGAATGCACTTTTTTAAGTTTCAAACAGGTGGTTTCCGTGCACTGCCATTAGGAGCATCAGAGTGATTATTAATATAACTACGATTGAATTCATCTGAAAGAAGAAAGTCATACACACCTAGGATGGCTTAAGGGTGAGTAAATCATGGGGTAATTTTCATTTTAAAGTGAACTAAACCTTTGAAGCAACAATATGAAATATTACAAAAACCAAACTATTTCTATGCATACGGAAGTAGTCAGGAACAACTTTAATCATATGTCGTCCCCTTTGAATTATAACGTTCTATTTGACATTTTTGTCAAAATTGATTTATTCACATATTCTTATTCTGTTGTGTACATTTTGTTGTGTACATTTTGGGACTTTTTATTTAGAAAACAAAACAGGTTATATCTACAAAGTTGAATGGAATGCAAAAACTTTGAAGTTCAGTATCTCAAAACTCCTCAGAATGAAGATAGACCCTTATAATTCCAATGGGACAATGTATTATTGATGCACCTCAATGAATAAATCCCACCATGCTAACAAATTTAAATGCTTTGTTTCCCAGCAGCCAATACCCCAACTGAGCCATGGCAACTCCATTGTCAGACTAATCTTGATAAGCTTGTTGAAAATGCAAATTGAGAAATTTTCTTAATAAATCATATTTTTTTGTAATGACTAAACAATAGTTTCACAATATGTTCTCTTTGAAAATCCAGTGTTTTTATCCAATGATAATGTTCGTATTTGCCATCTGTTGAATGGTATAAACATAAATCTGTCACTGGGCCATTCTTATAGTGCTCATAGTGCTAAGCTTCTAAAACTTGCATATGAAGACGTATGAGATGAGAAGAATATGTTGCATAAAGATAAACAAAGTCATTGTTTTTTATTGACAATTGTAAGTTATTAGTAGGGATGGGCCATATGACCCAAATTAGATATAAATATGACAAGCAATTAGTCTGACGACAATACAAGTCAAAAGTCTCAAAACAAAACTATTTTCCGCACTGAATTCTAATTGGATAAAACCCTGATAGTTGCACAGATATTGCAGATCTACTGCAATATAAACAGTATTATAAAGTAGATTATTTTCCAGTTATCACTACCTTTGTGTGTGTGTGTGTGTGTATATATATATATATATATATATATATATATATATATATATATCGTCATACTGCCCAATCCCTAATGTAATTGAATCTTAAATGTCTTTGTCATATTTAATCTTTCCATCCCTTTATTTCTTTATCCTACAGCTGTTTTCTGTCCCTGTTGCTGGTAGCTGCAGTGGTGTGGAAGATCAAGCAGACTTGCTGGGCCTCCAGGCGACGAGAGGTATGTCATAAAACAGAAGAAACATAAAGCACTTCTCATTACAAGAATATAAACACATCTTTGTGTCAAAGTCCTGGTCATTTCAAAATTGCCAGATATCTCTACTGATTTATTGTTTTGTCTGATATATCGGTATATGATATCACTTTACACTGTGGTAAGTCTGCTCTCCTTTTTCCGTTTTGTGGTTTTTCCTTTCTATGGAATTTAATTAGACGCGCTTTAGATGCGCATAAAGCCTTGTCAGCCACATGAAATGGCTCTGCAGAGTCCACTGCTTACAAACATGCCCATCTTCCTAATTAGGGGCCCTTATGAACCAATTAGCTCTGACAAGACTTATCTAATGCAGTTTAGAGCAAACTGAACGTTAAGCGCAGCAGATGTCTGCGTGTTGTGGAGAGAGATGCCATACTTCCACTATTTCTCCTGCCTTTCTTCATTTCATCATGTCAGATTTAAAGGGTTTTGGGGACTAGTTTTTTTTTGATAATGAGTCTATTTGCTACTCAATAACACCAAAAAGTTATGTTAAGAATTTCATGAGAATGATTGGTCAATGTCGTTGTGTCTGTAATGCATTTTTTCCATTTTAGTGGACAGAATTGACATTGATAATCAGGAAGGTTGATCTCTTTTGCTTCTGTCCTAATTGATGTATGGAAATAAACAAGAGTTATGATTGCAGCAATCCAAAGCTATATTCATCTAAAGAATTAAATCCAATAATGCGTGATGGGGCAGATGGGCTTCCACCATTAGCATTCGGCTCACTGCAGCGCTGCACTCCACAGGTTCAGATTATCTGTTTGTTTCTGCCCTCAAGTACTCTCAAAAAAGCTTTTATCTTTTAATTTAAAATGATTGAAAAGTTTGAGGAGGCACTCCAGAAAAATAATTGCTTCTGAAAATGTATTTTCTTGTTTTTTGTCTTGAGCAAGAAAGAGCCTGGATGACGTGCACTTCATTTTGGCACCAATCATGTGACAAGGTCACATTTTTGATTTTTGCCTTGGCAGCTCGAGATGGAGAGCAAAATTAAACTAACAGGGATTTTTCTGTGCTTTTCCATTGCATTCAGAGGCATGCGAATAGTGGTCCTTTATTGCCGTTATGAAGTGCAACTTCCGCTTTTATGATCGTAACTGAAGAAGCTGTATTGCTCTGCAACCTCTCATTTGAACGCCTTTTGTCCTGACTGACTTATTGAAAGACATGAGTTGAAAGCAGAGGACATGTTTATAACTGCCATTATGCAAATGTTCTCCACTACACTGATTTTGGCTGAGAGATCAAACAAGGGAATATCTAAAAAGCAGCAGTGCTCAACACAAATCACAGTGCTTGCCTTTGATTTCCTTCAGTGTGTCGTTTCCCTGAAAAGTCTAGGGAACGTCTCATTGTCATCTGCCTGGATATTTGCGCATTTGCTTTTGCCTTATTTCGGTTTTAGCTTCAGCTCTAAGATGGTGTCTTGTATTGAAGTGCAGTGCTTGCAAATCTGTTTAAAATCATCCAATTAGTGCTTAATGTCTCAACAAAATTTATTGTACTTCGGCAATCATGCTATGTATTATCTCCTCCTCTCTCTCTCTCCTCTGTGTGTGTGTCTGTGTATATGTATATGTGTGTATGTATATATAATATATTTATATTGCATCACTTAATATGAAGAGTTCAGTTGCAAAAGCCACTAAATGCACCTCCATCAAAAATAAGATGATGATATTGAGCGGAATGCTTTCCGCACATAGTATACGTTCATCAAATACTTTTGCTTCAAATCTGCTAAATCCCAGCATCAGCCCATTCAGAAATACAGGTTCATTGGCACAAACTGCAAAATGTCACTTCCCTTTGTCAGCAAAAGTCCACAGAAGAACCAATCGGAAGATGCAAATCAAATCGTATGATTTCAAGATGAATGATGGTGTGCATATGACCCGGCTTTCAATTGCAGAGCTGCAATTTTTTATCGTGTTTTGTCCATCGTTACAGTGGCAATGGCAGGATTTCGCAAGTGGCAAGTAAACACAACAGTGTTCCTTTTGCTGCTGTAAAACTGACTGAAATGGACGTTTTACTATGTCTTGTTGTCCAAAGAGGTGGACTAAGAGGTTTTTGCAAGGACTTTGCTGGTTTTGCAGCGAAAGACAGTCAAAGTTGTTAAATACCAATGAATAGACTAAAGTGACATTTTTCAAAATAAGGCATTTCAGTATTTGACTAATAACTTTTCATTGCCATTAAAGTAAAATTACTAAACCTAAACATAGGAGCCTGGTAAAAATGCTCATTTAAAAGAAAACGTCATATGGACGAACTCTTCATATTTTACCCATATTTCTATTCAGGAAAATCCCCGGCATTCTCATGCATTTCTGTAGTGTTGGCCTGTCTTGTCCATTGTCTTCAAAAGACAAATTGGCCTTGTGAAACCACATAGCGTGACATATCTGTATGATGATTTCAGATCAAGACTTGGTATGACAGATCTGAAAAATGTATCCTAGCTTATGTTTAGTGGAGGAAGAAATGTGTTCCATGTCTCTGATTTGATTCATCACAGTGATGGTGTGGTGTATTTTGCCCTCATGTTAAGTGATTATGCTGAGCAGATGCATTAGAAGACTGTCGTCTGATGCCGGAGGGCTTGATAATGGTGTTTTGCATTTACCGCAGTGGAACATTACACGGGTAGAGTCACTTATGCCGTTGTCTTCTGGACCTGTGGGTAGGTTTGCATTCGTGTTGGTGATTATCGGTTCTGTCAGCGTGTGAAATTCCAGAAATGTCCCACAACTCTTAATTTTTCATTGAGGTTGCAGCAGTCATAACTCTCTGCCTAAGATTATTGCTCTGCCTGATGATACAACAGATCAGTCTTTAGGAAACAAGGCATCTGTTGTCTTTGCAGATGAAATATTTATCTTGCCTTTTTGGAGAATGACATTCTTATAGCTAGAAATTAGACAGTGGGAGGGAAGATTACAAAAAGTGCAATTAAACCGTCTTATCTCTGCTCTCCAGTGAGCAACACAAACAGGTTTGGCTATGGGCATTGCCCTCGTCCGCCCTCGTGTTTTATGATTTGTCTTATTGAAAAAAACCTTCCCCACTGTTCGGACCGATGACTGCAATCCTCATGCTGAAATGAAAAATTAAATGAACAAGACGGAACAGGGGTGATTAAGAATAATGAAACCGTGTCATCCTGAGTTATTGAATTTCATCTAACATGCAGTCTCATCCAGTTCAGTGCCTGAAGAGGAGCGAATATACTCATAATGAAGGAGACATGCCTCTGCTGTGCTCTATCACGTAATCATTTATGCAATGAATATATTAATTGATTCGGACAAAACTGCAAATGGATAGTTGCTGAGTAGGAAGAGAATGTCTGGTGACTCTTGTCTGATATGTTAACATTAAGATTTGATGATTGTTTCTAACGCTGGACAAGCATCGGTTTGACACGTTTGGACGAAACGTAGGCTTCGTACTTGGAAAAAGTCTTGTGGCCGGTGTTTTAGGCCAGGCTGACCTGTCTATAGGGGGGCATTTGATAGGTTCTGCTGTGCGCACCAGTGCTAGAGTGGCTCTGTACTATTTCAGGAGACCGGATGACAGATGTCGGCACTAAATGTCAGTGTAGAGCAGGAGGAATGAATCAGAATCAGAATCAGAAAGAGCTTTATTGCCAGGTATGTTGTTTACACATACTAGGAATTTGTTTTAGTGACAGAAGCTCCACAGTGCAACAGAGTAACAGCGACAAGACAAGACACATAATAAAAAGAATAAAATAATAATATACAAATTTACAAGATAGACAAAGTGCAAAAAAAGCAAAAGAAAATATATATTATAGACAATTGTATGTACAATTATGTGTGCAAATTGAGATATAAATAAGTGTTTTAAGTAAATAATGTGTAATAGTGTTATGTGTTCCGTGTTTGTCAAGTGTTCATGAGATGGATTGCTTGAGGGAAGAAACTGTTCCTGTGTCTGGTCGTTCTGGTGCTCAGGGCTCTGTAGCGTCGACCGGATGGCAACAGTTCAAAGAGGGAGTGTGCTGGATGTGAGGGGTCCAGAGTGATCTTCTTTGCCCTTTTTCTCACTCTGGATAAGTACAGTTCTTGGAGAGTGGGGAGGGTTGTGCCAATGATTCGCTCAGCAGACCGGACTACCCTCTGTAGTCTTCTGAGGTCAGATTTGGTAGCTGAGCTGAACCAGACGGTAATTGAAGTGCAGAGGATGGATTCGATGATGGCAGAGTAGAACTGTTTCAGCAGCTCCTGTGGTAGGTTGAACTTCCTCAGCTGGCGAAGGAAGTACAACCTCTGCTGGGCCTTTTTCACAATGGACTCGATGTGGTTGTCCCACTTCAGGTCCTGGGAGATGGTGGTGCCCAGGAACCTGAATGACTCCACTGCTGCCACAGTGCTGTTCATGATGGTGAGTGGGGGGAGAGCAGGGGGGTTTCTCCTGAAGTCCACGGTCATCTCCACTGTCTTGAGCGTGTTGAGCTCCAGGTTGTTAAGACTGCACCAGACAGCCAGCTGTTCAACCTCCAGTCTGTAAGCAGACTCGTCACCGTCCTGGATGAGGCCGATCAGTGTGGTGTCATCCGCAAACTTCAGGAGCTTGACAGAGGGGTCTTTTGAGGTGCAGTCGTTGGTGTACAGGGAGAAGAGCAGTGGGGAGAGAACACAGCCCTGAGGGGCGCCGGTGCTGATGGTGAGGGTGCTGGATGAGAATTTTCCCAGCCTCACTAGCTGCTGCCTGTCTGTCATGAATGACTTCTGTAAAACAGTCTGTCATGAATGACTTCTGTAAAACAGACGGCAGGGGCATTGACATTTCACAGTGCAATGCCATACTCATAGTCATACAGCATGCAGGCTTAAAAACTTGGATACAACAGTATTTCTTTAAATGTACATCCATAGTCATTTTTAGTGCAGTTAAATGTTAGGTTTTAAATATTTCCCATGAACATTGTAATGCAGCAACAACAATTTAAATGATTAGATTTAAATGAAAACATTCCAGGTTTGCAGCAGTGAAGAGGGTCAAGTCACATCCACACCAGATGCATGAGTCGGTAAATGCTGGTGGGAGCAGCCTGTGGAGTAAAACGGCAAAATATGAGCTACAATCAACAGGCAGAGAGTTTAACTAGCTTGTGCAAGCCTTGTAAGGAACATGTTAAAGGTTTAGTTCACTTTAAAATGAAAATTACCCCAAGCTTTACTCACCCTCAAGCCATCCTAGGTGTATATGACTTTCTTCTTTCAGATGAATACAATCTGATATATTGATGCTTTCAAGCTTTATAATGGCAGTGAACGGGGTCACATGTATGAATCTCAAAAAAGTGCATCCATCCATCATAAATGTACTCCACATGGCCTCGGGGGGTTAATAAAGGCCTTCTGAAGTGAAATGATGTTTTTGTGTAAGAAAAATATCCATATTTAACATGTTATAAAGTAAAATAACTAGCTTCCTATGTATGAATATATAACCACCATTAACCTCCAATAATCGCAGTGAGCTCTGTGTTTTGTTACTTTCAATAAGAAACAAAGTCTCATCCCTCAAATTCTATCCATTTGATCACGAAATTCAAACAATAAATACCGTTTTGGCGCTCTTTGATGTGGTGGCACTCTTAAAAATAATTCAGTGGCTTAGTAAATATCACAGTAATAATTAACTTTATTAACTTAATAAAATCTCTGAATATCATTTACTTGATTGAGTTAAACATTTTGTCTAAAATTTACAGTTATATTCAAGTTTTTTTTCACTAAAAGAATTTAGTATTTGAATAACAATTAGTGTTTTTTTTTAAATATACTTAATATATTTGTGAAATTTTCATCAAAATATTTGAGAATGGAGAATTAAACTGATCTGTTACAAGAACCACAAATATTACTTAATTCAAATCAATATTATTATTCTTTAACACACACTTAAGAAACAATGCACCCCTCCCCCACGTTCCGACATGGCAAGAACTCAACGGTTGATTGCGCAGGCTGTTTGATGTGTGTGTGTGTGTGTGTGTGTGTGTGTGTACATATATATATATATATATATATATATATATATATATATATATATATATATGTGAGTGTATATGGAATAGCTTTTAAAATATTTGAATATTTTAAAATTGTTCAATGACCAATGCACAGTAGTACTAAATAATAAAATATACACCTATATTTACTGTGGTGGCCTTGTAGTGACTTGATATCTGCATCTATTTTAGGCTGGTATAGACAGGATAAATTTATGTAGTCAGTATTATATTTCAGGCCTGCTGAGTACATGCTTTGGTTTTTCTGGGAGTATCCATTATTATGAAAAATGGAGAAGTTATGATAAAACTTTTTATCTCTGCGATAGAGCCATGTGTTATAAAGAAGGTTTCTCTTTCAAGGGCATCAGCAAACTTCAGGCAAAGGGAACCAAGAGTTTTATCCTTTTTAATGTTAATTAAAGGTCATATCAGCCCCAATATAAAACCAGTCTGGCTGGCCCACAGCCCAAGATGTGGGTTTAAACAACCAAGTGAAAGAGAAACTCCACTATTGGTCTGCAGAATGGCGGCTCTACTCTTTATCTGATGTTGAGTTTTCAGTGGCTTGAAGTGATGATCATTCATTAATGATTGTTTGGTGGGTTATGTATATAAAGCATGTCAATGATATAACAATTGGCTTTTAAATATTGATATTTTAAAAGCTAGATGTCCTCAACTATGCTATAATTAAACTGATCCTTATTACTTAGCTTAATGAATGAGGTACAGTCCTATGTGACACAAATTGGTCAGGGAAGGACACATTATGGAGAGAGAGAGCGATGGAGAGAGCTCGATGGAATCAGGGGACCATGAATGCATCAGCTCCTTTGTCAGTCTTGCAGAAAAGTAGTTCTGATCAGTCTGCAAAAAATATTTCTGCCCATAATGAGAGTCTTGCAAACGGCCGCAACCATTTGTGACTCTGAACACTGAGGCACTTCTTCCACTTCATTCATCACACGCTCACAAGGGAACCTTTAGTCTATGACAAATACTCACCCTCACTTTTCAAGTTCAGCTGTGGGACTCTCACTGAGTTTGTTAAATCACAAGTTCACACACTCCAATGTGTGCAAATGATACATGAATTGCTCAGAAAGATGCAGCAGTGTTCGCTGAAGTAGTGGATCAAAGCAGAGTCTAAAGTAGATCTGTTGAATTAATGATATCAAAGCAAAGACTTGCGTATCAGTGATCTGAAACTGAATACCAAATATTCAATGTTTAGTTAAATCTGATGTTCACTTTGTCCAATGAAAGAAGGTCATGCTTCCTATCTTCTTGCCTGTTGCCTGTTGTCTGTAGGTGGATCACTATGGCTATATTTTGCAGCACCAAAATTTAGATTTAAGTCAGATAAGACTATTGTAAAATGGTATTGCAAATTATTATTATTGTTGTATTACATATTAAACATTGTTGCATGGGAATGAGGATGCAACTAATTGTAATTCTTTGGTAATTACGATTCAATTTGTGCATTAGGGTGCTCAATGTTTAATATATTTTTCACAACACATTTTTCACAACACATTCAACAGATGTAGTCTAGCTATATAGCTGATAATTGTAATTATTTATGACTGATAAAATGTGAGTCCACCCATTATGAATATATTCGATATAAGAAAGAGACTGGCCTTGGATGAGACTGATGTTCAATGGCAAACTGGTAGTGTAATAAGTGAGTAAGTAATAAGAATGCTTGAGATCAGTACAGTATTGAGGGACTGTGCGACAGAGTAGAAGTAGAGTAGAAGTATTGACAGGTAACCAGTGCAGCAATGATAATATTGGTCTGATATGATCATATTTTCTGGACCTGGTTAGAACTCTGGCTGTGCTGTTTTAAACAAACTCCATCTTATTTATGGAGACAATCGGGCATCCAGCCAGAAGTGCATTACAATAATCAGGTCACAAAGTTATGAATGCATGAACTGCATCTAGAAAGAATATTCTGTGACTCGGGTGTTTCTGAGGTGGGAAAATGCAGTGAGGTGAGTAGGTAACACCCTTTGTAGAAAGCCAAAAGCCAGCGCTGGAAAGCTTTTCTAATATTAACACGGGTCCTAAAGCTCTTACCTGATCATAACCCTTCTTTTTCCAGTGATATACCTGAGATTTTCTCTTTTTTCTCTTTTCTCTTTCTCCTCCACCATCGTATACCCCCTAATGCTGAAAACATTTGTTGGGGTGCTCGGTCCGAGCAACTTTTTAACAGCGTTTTTGAAAAATTGCTTGCTGCACCTTTAATAATATTTAACAAAGGGTCAGAAATTGCAGCTTGAATCGATCATGGATGTCATTTAAAATACAGCATCAATCAGTTGCACATTTCTATTATTCTTTATCTTTTCAGTGAGAAAAGTAATTGCTACTGTACTGTGTAGAGACAGTTACCTGTATGCTAATCTGACTTCTTACAGGGTTCACCTATAGCTGGAAACACTTAATGTTATATGACAACAACAAGAATATATTTATAGATATATAATTAAAAAAATATATATTGTTTACAGTAAATTATTGTAAAGAAAATAATAATAATAAAAAAAAAATCTACATTTGCTACAATTTGCTTCAATGTTACAGAAAATACACTTTCGAGCTGTGTGACCTCCATGCCTATTTCTCAATGAAAAACCAGTCACCAATTGAATGTAATTGAACGCCCCTGATCTACATACATGGTAACACTAACAGATCAATGTCAAACTCAGTTCTGAGCCAATGAGAGTGACATGTCCTTTAAACAGTCAATCCGAAGGACTTTGTGGAATAAACAGTTTGAGCCACTTTCATAATCCATTTTCTGAAGAGCTAATCAGGTCATTGATGTTCCTTTGGATGAAGTGGGCCACATAGGTCTACAATGCAGAAGTGATTCTGAGTGGATTATCTTAATTGTACTCTTAAACATGAGCAAATCATCAGGCGAAAAACATTAGGCTGTGGCTGGAGACATTTCTGGATTGAGTTTTTTTTCTTTTCTTTTCTTTTTTTTCTTCGTAAGATCAGTGGGTGCACTTGTATCTGGTCCTTTTGCTCCCAGTCTGAAAACTTTTCTTTCCGTGTCATTTGTCTGGGCAAATTTCCCTGCTTGGTTCAAGACCTCATTTCCAGTTATGATCAGCTGTAATTAATTTGCTGGTTTGAGAGTTGCTCAATTTACATAATTTCTACAGTGAATACTTTGTTAAAATTTTAAATAGAGTGTTTGCAAGTTAGGCACCAACAAATCAGAATGAATTTAATCCTCATGCTAGGCTTGTTGATTGAGTACATAATTGCAATTAATAGTTAAAATAATTAATTTGCATTTTGTGCAGTATTTATAATAAGAGTTATTTATTTTTGATCAGCTAAGCATCCACAGATTTTGAATTTGACAGTGAATTTTCTCCATCAACTGAAACCTTTTTTTTTTGTTAAAACTGTTTAAACTGCTGGTTAAAGCTGATTTGGGACTGTGATTCTAATCCTTAACACATTGTTTTCATTTCATTGGGCTGTTAATAATTGAAGTCATCCTTTGTAATATCTAAATGCAAAAAAAGTTTTTTCTTACTCCCTTGTTTTTCTTTTTTGTCTAATTAGAACAGATTATACAAGGATGAGAGTTGATAGCATAGTCCATAATTCATGAAGGTCCAGGCTTTGAAGCTCTTGATTGTACTTTGCAATTTTCCTTATGAATATTTACAATAGTTATTCCATAGTTCAGTTGTGGCATTTGTAATTGTAAGGCATAAAACCACACAAGACCATGGGTATCTTCTCATTTTATTATATTATACTTTATTATATAAAAATAAACATCTTTCCATAGTTTAGTATTTATTTTTTTCTAGTTATCTAGATATTATCACAATCATTTTGTAATTATTCAGCAATGTATATACATTTATGTGCATCCATGCCAACTGTCAAAGCATGTTTGCAGCAAAGATGAATAAAAGTAGGATCTGATTGCAGCAGTTTACTCTAACAAAAAATCAAATAGCAGAAACTTAGGAGTTCAGACTCTATATACGATGAAATAGAACAACTATTTAAATGAGACAAGATCGTAACAAAAGAGAAACTGAAAACAAGCTCTATATGTACAAACGTTAACAAAGAGAGGAAACGAGAAATGGGTGCATCAAATTAATCGAACAATGACTAACCATGGAAACTAATGCAAATGAAGGAAATAGAAAGGGAAAACTTTGATAAATTGAAAAACCAACTAAGAGTCCAACACAAACATAGACATAACATGATACCAATACAGGCATACCTAATTATATTGGGGGAAATAATTATAAATTCATTTAACTAGGTGTTTTTGTAAACTTATCCTTAACCGAGACCCTGAATGGTGGTCCTCCTTAAATTTCTGAAGTGTTTCATCGGGGTGGTATGTGTTTGTCATTTTTTCAGGAATGAAAAACCATGAAACCATTCCATTAAATGTTAGTATTTGTGGCCAAAATGTCTTTGAGAGTTTTAGCCCTTGTTTAATGTCTAACAGGAAAGTCCTAATGCTATAAAGCAGGAATTTCAGCAGGGTTTAACATGAAGCCTATGGTAAAATCAATGAACAATCAATCTCAATTTCACATCAGTGAGGTTTTCACTGTACTACCCTGGGGCAAGGTTTTAAGAGCATTTCAAAGAATAATAAAACAAATTTGACCTTAACTCTAGTCTAAACCCCTACAAGTTTGTGTGCATGCCTTCCTGTGTTCAGCTTAGTTTATAGGATCAAGCAAAACATTGCAATTATAAGTCTGAATTAAAAAAAAAAAAAAAAAAACAGAACTAAAAATGTGTTGAAAAGGGCAGCTGCATCCTCGAGTGTGCAGTGCATGGATGCATCTATGTATATGTCAGTGATGGACCGGCTTTGTCTTGCATAATTGTTATGGAGATGCCCTGATCTAGTAAAGGCAGTGGGCCTGATGAGTAATAGCAGGTGATGGAGAGAGATGGATAAATTGCAGATGGTGCTTTTTGGCTGTCAACAAAGCCAGCCTGTTTTCTGAGAGAAGATCTATTAGCACAAATGAGAGCATGCCACAGCTCTCTCCCTTTCTGCCATGCTCTCTCACGCCATATCACTTTTGCTATCTCCCTATCATGCTTTGACATTTTATTTTCTCAGTTCCTTCCCTCATGTTTGTTTTCTTACTCTCTCATGCATACATGCGCAAATACGCAAGTCAAAGGGGATGAATGAAAGCAAATAGCTTCAAATCAATATTTAAACGAAGATATAATTAATGGACTCATAAATGTGTAAATGTTTCACCCTCAGAAAGGGGCCATTCTGGTGCAAATGTCATCTCTGTTTGAAAAGAGCACAGCTTTACAATGATATCAACAAGCTCAGCAGGCATAATTTACTCCTTCCTGTCCTGCCCTTTTTGTCCTGCTCTTTTGTGACCGAAATCAGTCACTTGTTAACTTATGAACTTATATCCCCTATATAGACCCTTTCCCAAATTTACTCACCCTCAAGTTGTTCCAAACCTGTATGAATTTCTTTATTCTGCTGAAAATAAAAAGCTATTTTGAAGAATATGGGTAATCAAACAGTTGATGGGTGCCAATGACTTCTATAGAATGGAGAAAAAGAAAAAAAACTATATTGAAGTCAATAAGGGCCCATCAACTGTTTGATTACTGACATTCTTCAAAATATCATCTTTTGTGTTCAACATAAGAAACAAATTCATACAGGTTTGGAACAACTTGAGAGTGAGTAAATTATGACAAAATGTTCATTTTTGGGTGAACTATGCCTTTAATGTGCACTAGCCATCTTGTGGACTTAAAAATTGCAGTCACAAATTGTGCATGCGGAGAAACATTGCAAGGGCTTAGGGTTCCATTTGGGACAGGGCCATAGTGAATGGCACATATACAGTTAAAGGGTTAGTTCACCCAAAAATGAAAATTATCCCATGGTTTACTCACCCTCAAGCCATCCTAGGTATATTTGACTATCTTCTTTCAGACAAACACAATAAAATATCCATAGTCCTCCAAGGTTTATAATGGTAGTGAATGGGGACCTGCATTTTGAGGAAAAAAATAAAAAATGCAACCATCCATAATCAAAGTAATCCATACGACTCCAGTGGGTTAATAAAAGCCAGGAAAGATACATTCTGCATTTGCTTTGCGCTTGGCTCGCTATATTATAAATATGTTTTTTATTACCTATGAATGAGTTATCATAAAAGTGAAAGCACCAGTGCAATATAGAAATTGAAGAAATAAAGGAGGATGCAAATAGTTTTTTTTGTTTTTTTCCTCTTTGTATTTAGAGCTCAGACATGTGTACTTTGAGTATACAGTATAAATCAAAGTGAATTTTGGACATTAAGAGCAAACTGCAAATTCAATGAAATTGTTTACTCAGAACTTGCACACCAATGGCTTTACCCCATTTATAGTGCACTGCTCTATAGCTCCGAAAATGTTTAGCTTTAACTTTTCAAGCTAGCATACCTCTCTAGTGTCTCTCATCACACAGACATTTATTTATCCGGGTTAGTGCAGAGATGATCAGATCGTATTGTCAAGAGAAAGCCTGATGTGAGGAGTGTGCTCAGCTTTGATAATTTCATTATAAATATGGTCGCGGTGGGATCAGCCATAACAGTCCTCAAGTGGTGATTAATAGAAAAGATAATGAGTGATTAATTACCGTGGTGCCATCAGGGCCCGTTTGAGCGGAAGTCATTGAAGAGACCTCTTTGTGTCAGTGCCGAAGAGACACCCCCACAGAGACCGCACTGTAAGCTTGATATGTGCACCGTCAAGGACATTGCCACCTTCCTGCATTTTTGTTTTCATGGACTCAGGAAGAAGTTTATTCTGTGATTTCTGAGGTTGACTTTCAGATTCATAGAAAAACATTGACTGTGTTTGGTGACATAGTGTGATTGGCCCAATAATCATCTGTTTAAAACACTTTAGAGAACTTGTTCATCTGAATGCCTTAGAGACTGTTGATGTTGATTTCATTTTGCATATATTTTATTTGCATTTTTTATATTTTATTTATTTTAGTTTTATATGTCAAACAACTAATTGCAGAATTGCTCAGAAGCAAATTTGTTCAGAAGCACTGTCCTTTATGTTCTTATTGTGGATGAGTTTTGAGGACCTGTTGCAGTGGTTGAAGATTCATGATCTTGAAAGCAATACAGTGAAGCTTTGAACTGTGATACGTGTTGCCATTGTTAGAAGATTAGTTGAATTAGCATGTGGAAAGCTTGCAGAAGACTGTACATAATGTGTACATAGGAGTCTACATAGGATTTGAATGTGCTGTCCAGTTCATTGAGTGCAAAGCTTCTAGGTTTCCCTCCTTTTAACCGTCAGTCACTTTTGAGTACTATAATCAAGGCACTTAAAGGCAAGTACTAGTGGTCCTATGTTACGTGTTCTTTTTGTAGTTAATTATATATAAACTGAAGTACTGTTATTTACCACTACATTTTTATCTCCACTGTTTTTACCTTTTTATTTAAGATAACAATTTAATACATTAAAAATGACGCTTTGTGGTTCCAGCTATTCTGGAATTTTTTAATTTGGAATAATTCATGGAAATGTCTAGTAAGCATATTTCTAGTTATGCTATAAAGTATTTCAATTGATACATTACTTATTATTTATTTGAATTTGAACCAGCTCTTTAGAGACATTTTATTCAGACAAATCAGTTGTGTTGTTTGTTGTTGCATGTGTAACAAAAGCATTGCTGGAAACACTGATTTAATGCTCTATACTTCAAAAGTTTGGGGGGTGCACTTTTATGTTTTGAATTCGTTTTGCTCACCAAAGCTGCATTTATTTGATAAAAAATACCGTAAAAACAGTAATATTGTAATTTATTCTCTCAATTTTCAGCAGCCATTACTCCATTCTTCAGTATCACATGATCCCTCAGAAGTTGAAAACGGTTGCATTTTTGTGGAAAACATTTGTTTTTTCAGGTTTCAATGAATAGAAAATTCATAAAAATAGCATTTATTTTAAAAATAAATCTTAGAGGTATTCTCTTAAATACATTATACATGTCTTTACTGTCACTTTTAATCACTTTTTAATTTGCCCTTGCTAAATAAAAATATATATATAAAAAAAAATGTACTGACCCCAAACTTTTGAATGGTAGTGTAATTAACATCAATAAGATAAAATGTGAAGAAACTGCAAAAAAAAAAAAAAAAAAAAAAAAATTGTATACATGTACATATACTTTTTCAGGTACAGAAATTGAATAAAGTAGCTAATAAAATGTAAAACAACATTGCATGTAATCTTCACTGTATAAATTAAATAAAGATCAAACATTATTAATTATTAAGTTACTATTCAGTCATGAGCAATGAGTGATTTTCTTGTCTTTTGTTGTTTGATTAACATTAAAAACACATTCAGACAGCAGGAATGCAAGAGCTGCGGTCTCTTTAAGACATAATGCATGATACAGTACACGGATACTGAACACATGCGTTCTTTCTCGAGTGTACAAGTTCACCTAAGACATAACCAACTGTGCTTGCTAGGATACTCGCCAGGATGGGCATGTTGACATAATTTTGTGTGAATTTGTCCTTTTTAAACACAAGACTTGAAAGAGACCTCAATATTTGCACGCTGTACACGCGCTTCCGCGTGCGCGCTTCGGATGAGTGCACAAATCTTCTCACAGCGCGTAAGTTCTCTTTCGCGGCTTGCACTCAAATATTTAAATTGGCAAGGCTTAAATGAGTTTAGTTTAAACGCAGATAGCAATGTGTGCTGTTCAGGTCTCACCTGCGCTCGCGCGCCATCAACACCCGGGTGATGACGGCATAAATGACTACTCATATAAAGCATACGGCAAGTTTAGGGGAAGCCAGAATGTGTATCCATTGAGAGAAACATGTATTAGCCTAACTCTGTTGGTCTGTTTTATTTATTTTCTACAAACCATTTTATAGATGCGTATGCGTCATCAGATATGAGATGAACCGGGGTGCAAGTGTGTGCCGAACCAAGTGTGCAGAACAGTACAGTTCGATTTTTTTTTTTTACCGAGAACCATTTCACCCCTAGTGTCCACGTCATCAAATCTAGTCCCCTTTAAAAAAAAAAAAGTTTGAAATCCACATACATGCATATGTGGACATTGCCATGTTTGTCAGGACGTGAACATGGTGCAGAATTGCTGTGAAACCAGGCGAGTGACAGTACCTCAGCAGCTGCCTTTCGTCACCGTTATGTGGCACAATTAGAGTTTAAAGCTGCACTCTTTCCTTTGTCACAAATCCAATAGCAATCATCCTTGTCCTTGGTACCCAAATCAGCCCACATTTAGATATTGATCGACCGCTGGTGAGGACCACTCAATGGTTTTTGTGTGTGTGTGTTTTTTCACTATTGATTATCTAGAGATGATAGAGGCATCACCTGCGACTCCTCCATCTCTCTGAGAGAAGCTGATTTGGAGTGTTCACTTAAGTACAAAGTCTTTCAAAGTTTGTCTCCAGGGCAAAAGCTTTCTCTCTAATTGTTTTACTACATACCTGCTGAAGTGTTGTTCGTTATTGTTTGATGTCATTGTTGCTAATGAGATGCAATGAGATATTTAAGGTCTTATTAGGATGCCTATTGAATGTTTCACTGAAAAAGTATGCTAATTGTTCTCTGTGGAATTCTCTAATATGGAGGCAAAAGGCATAGTATTATGTGATTGAACACACTATATTGCAGTGTATTGATCTTTTGTACCTATGTCACCTGCAAATGCTCATGAATGCTCACTCTCTTTCACTCACTGACATCTACACATTCTGATTACAGATGAGAATTTGGTATTGATAAATATATTGATGTCACCTTGAGAAGTACTTCTGACCTGGACCGTGTCATCTCCTCCTGTTTGCACAAGCAAGGAAAATTGTGCACCATGTGCACATGATAGATAAACTATGTCCATCAAAGAGGCAAAAAAAAGCAGTGTGCCATCGGTTATGGATGGGATTTTGTATGAAGGTTGTGAATCCTGCTTTTAGGGCAGCCAGCCAGTCAGTTGCATGGAGAAATTACAGGGAATGCATCATTAATTAAACTCCACCACTGGAATACTGATGCTCATGCAATCAATGGCAAAATAATTGCTTGTCATGCATGTTGTGGCAAGTGAAATTTCCTTCCAATCTTTGCAGACATTTGATTAGCCAGGTCCTCCAAACTTTTTTATATGGAACAAATGAATTATTCAACCACCTGTTTCTGTCTGTGCTGGAAAACAGCCAGAGTGCTGTCATTGGCCTCTCTCTCTTTCTGTCTTTTTCTGCTTTATTCTGTTTTGCACTTTCGCCTCTTCTCTTTTCGTAATCTTTTTCCTTCCTCTTATCTCAAACACGTCAGAATATCTGCATACCGCCTCACACCTGTGTGTGTGTCTAGAGGTGCTTTTAGTTTTTCTGTTCTCAATAAATATCAGTCACTGAACTTTCATGTCATGTCACTTATGCTGTCAGTCACCACTTTTAGTCCTAAATCAAAGATTTTTGACAAAGACAACTGACAGCTTAGATTTGTTTGAAACTATAAGGTTTATGTACATATATTTACTAATGTATTTTCTTCCTGTTACAGCAACTGATGAGGGAAAGGCAGCAGATGGCCAGTCGCCCTTTTGCATCGGTTGCGGTGACACTGGATGTGGGCGGCACTCAAGTAGAACTGCTTCAGGGTGGAATCGAGGTTAGTTTGACCTTTGAACTTATTATTTACACAGTTAGGTTTTAATCTACATACAAATTTAAATGTGGGGTTAGATGACATACAGCAACATATATTCACAATATATTCATAATGACATACAATTAAGGTACATCATTAATGTTACAAAGAGTTGCAATGCATTTTTTATTTAGCCATTTAGTTTTGTAAAAACCAAATCATTGCATTCTTTTTGCAGTCCCTCCATGTCAATGACAAGACACTAGAAAATATTTCTAATTTAAACTTGAGTGTCAGAAAAACTACATTTATGTGAATCAGTTGTAATTTAAAGGGTTAGTTCACCCAAAAATGAAAATTACCCCATGATTTACTCACCCTCAAGCCATCCTAGGTGTATGTAACTTTCTTCTTTCAGAACACAATTGGAGTTATATCGATTTACAGTGAGAGTACATTCTGACCAGACGCATGACATATTAACGAATGCGGAAGTGCAGAGAGGAAAACAAAACACCGGTCATGAATTAGAAGTCTAAAACGAGAATTTTTAAAGAAAAAATGTCAGAGGATTTCGATATAAGAGAACAGAAGCTTGAGTTTGTTGCCCAGCCCTATTTGTTTGAACAGCGAGGGCCATCAAAGCTTACGCTATTCCTACATCGCGTCAGGGGTTACTCTTTTGGCCTAAGTCAACGTGCTAAGGCTGTCTGCCAGAAGTCGGAAGCCAGTTATTTAAGTTTTTAAAGTTTTAAATATGGATATTTTTCTTACACAAATGCATCGCTTCGCTTCAGAAGGCCTTTATTAACCACACGGTGGTTATCTTTTATGATGGATGGTTACACTTTTTTGGGTTTCAAAATCTCATCCTCTATTCACTGCCATTATAAAGCTTGGAAGAGCCAGGACATTATTTAATATAACTCCAATTGTATTCGTCTGAAAGAAGAAAATCATATACACCTAGGATGGCTTGAGTGTGAGTAAATCATGGGGTAATTTTCATTTTTGGGTGAACTATCCCTTGAATATCATTTTGTGTAGAACTCAGTGTGGAAAACATGCTTGTATTATTTTACAATTTTTTTACTTGTATTTTCGTTTTAAGGCATTTCAGAGCAAAACGTTAACACAATAGATAGATAGATAGATAGATAGAGAGAGAGAGAGAGAGCGTGTTTATATAATCTAAAAAATTAATTTAAAAATAATTCAGACATGTGTGTATATATATATATATATATATATATATATATATATATATATATATATATATATATATATATATATATATATATATATAAAATGTACCTAACCTTTAAAATCAAATTTACAAGGTTTACAGTCTAAATAATGAGCAATACCAGGCAGAAACTGTTTGCAGTTTGACGGCTCTAATTTAAGTGCATCGGTGTTGTTACACAACAGACATGCACACAGACCTGTGAGAGCAGATGTACCTGCCGCACAGCAGAGACGTTGAAAACGTACGTCCAGCAGCACTTGATGTGCCTCTCCAGAATCCATTAGTGTAGAGTGGAGTGGTGCTCAGTGAGCATTATGGGCTGTGGGAGGACACGCCACAAATGAAGAGAGCAGAAAACAACATACTCGTCAATCGTCCAGCTGAACGCTGTTCAACATAGATCTTTTTAAACAAACTTCAGCTTCACTCTTATCAGTGTATGGTTCTCAATTACGGTGACATCAGTCTAGTGAAAAGAGCCACTTAAGTCCAGTGAAATTGCGTCCACAAGCCAGCTGTTGAGAATAAAAGTTTTTGTGAACAGAAGTTGTTTTGATAGTCAACATTTTGGCTTCAGATGGTGCAGTACCCGCATATGCAGTTTTTCTTATAGAGTATTTTATGGTAAGAGAGTCTGTTAGCTCAAAAGCTCTTCATTTTACTGAATGTACTCTCAGAATGTTGTTCCTTTTCTAAAATACTGTTGTTTCTCATCATTTTTTAAGCTCTGTCACATTTGTTGTAGAAGAAGAGATACCTTTTGATACTGGATTCCTGTTGTTCTCTTCTCAGCCTCTCGAAGGCTTCATTTCGACCAGCGCAAATCTCCCAAGCAGTTTCCACTAACACATAGGCTCATCTCAGGAGACCCGTTATAAGCCAGCCCGCCACCTTTCAGAGCTGCCTGTTTCAACTCTGAGCTGTTGCTTCAAAGCTTTGATTGCAATAGCATTCCAAGTTTGTGTGCAAAATTAGCCAGGGAATGTTTTAATGAAACAGAATCAAACCCAAAACAAATACTCAGTAGCATTTTCTGCAATTTTGTCCACAGTGGCTTTCTGAGCATTTCTTCTACACACCTCTCTACTTAAATGTTTATGTTTTAATATTTTTGGCCTATGGGGACATCTTGGTATGAAATCCTCAAACATATATTTAGGTTTAGTCCTATAGCATATGTGTCCCCTCATGTTGTTCTTCCCAGCTTTCATCATGTGCTCGGTGATCAACATTGACACTTCTTGGAGTCTATTGAGGCTGATCCAGATGTTGGCCCCACTTTGCTAGAATCTGGCAGCAGCTGAAGGTGAAAGGAGGGAAATGAGAGCAATTCTGTTCTATAAAGGTTAATGAGACAGCATCTGGTGCTGTTGAATTGTTTAGCATAACCTGCTAATAAAAAAGAGGACAATCCAGACAGTTCAGCACAGTAATATGTGCCTGTAGCTCAGCTTCTGTCTGTAGTTATCACAGATTAGCTCACCCAAGACTAATCTTAATAGCAGGTTTACCAAGGCATGTTTGAGCCATTAACTGTGCAGTTTTTAGGCTTTTTTGCAGAATTATTGATAATAAAAGAGAGGTATGGTAGGAAATTATGAGTGGAAAAAGAGGGAATGGGATTAGAACATGGATTTGCACCCACACCTCCAGTTTGTGTGCCACAGCTCAGTATGTCTGAAGCACATGTGCATACCACTAAGCCACAGTTCAGACCTCTAAAAGCCTTGAACAGATGATTCATACAAAAATTCTCTTAGCATTTACTCACCATCTTCACATTCCAAACCTGTATAAACACAGCGTTTTGTTTTTTGTTTTGTTTTGTTTTGTTTTTTTCTTGGCCAACACAATAAAAGTGGGATCCAATATTATTTTGGACCCATTTGATGAGATTTTAAGGTGGTTTTGTTTTGTTTTGTTTTGTTTTGTTTTGTTTTGTTTTATTTTTTGTTTTGTTTTTTGTTTTGTTTTTTTTATAGCTTTTTGCAATAATATTAATAGCGAAATTGAAGAAATGATTGGAAATAATGGGTAGACATAAAAAAAAAAACAAAATTTACTTTAAAAAAACAGCAGCTGCTATAACTTTACAATAAAAATATGGTAGCAACATTCTAGGGTTTACAGATTGAACTTAAATTTACAGTAAAATAGTGTAATCTATTAACTGTGTAGTGTTAATTTGCCAACCTACTGAAGTACTAAAATCTGTTTTGTACCTTTATAATACACCGACAACCAACAACAGGTGGTAATGAGAGAGCCACATTTAGAATCAAAGCTCATCACATGTAGCTTTTCCATAAGCTGAGGTAAATAGTAATATATAGAAGGTGTACAAAGTGTCATGCACAAACACCATGGTAACACACGTGACACTAAAATAATGCAATAAACATTAATATAACAACAACCCTAATGTACAAAACTGAAGAAAAATCTAAGAAAAAAACAGTTGTTTAAATTTTTTGTGTAAATTTATGGGGGGTTTTGTTGTTGTTTTTGTTTTGTTTACTGTAAATTATAAGATGACTTGTTCTTTTTCACTTCCAAAAACAAAATTTAACAGTATTTCACAGTAAAATTACATGAAATGTCCCATTAAGATTTATTACAGTTTTTTCCCCCATATTACCGTTAACCAATTAACAGGTTTTCACAGTAGCATTTTTAAAGTTAAACCAAGCGGCATCCTCCCCCCGTTTCTCTTGAAGCAAATACGGAAGTGACTTAAACTGCAATTCATCAACTGGCCGCTAGGGACATGCTCTAAAAGAGAGCAGAATCTCATTGAGTCCCATGTTAAAATGCCCAACTTTACAGCAGAAAAAAAACATGTTTACAGCCTGGTACAAATTGTGGTTTTGATCTATATAGCTAATGTTGTCCTTCATGACAACTGTGAGGGGGGTGAATTTTTTTCCTATAGCTCATCTGTTTAAATTATATTAAGCCTTAAAGCATAATTAAGGGCGCGGCCATTTGAGTGTCAGGTGGATTGCTGCTGCTGTCACCACTAGCCATTTGTCCCGCATCTTTGCCCATTTTCTGTTATCTGGGAGTGATGCGCGGTGATGAGCTGCACAGCCGGCTTTAGGTTTCAAAAATGCTCTTCAGAAACCTACGGGTGACATCACGTCCATATTTTTTCCAGTCTATGAGTTAAACTGATCAGTTTTTACAGTGCACACTGGGAATGGTATTGCATGTTCGTTGTCCCACATGATTTTTGCAATATAATGACAGTAAAGGCTGCTTTCTGTAATCTCCACAGGGTCAGTTTGCATCTGCCACAGGCTGTGTTAAGAGCGCTCTGTCTGTGCGTTAGGCTGGGCTGGTCTGTGTTTGGTTTGGCTCAACTGGACTGGAGTAAAAAAAAGTTGTGCATCGAGGTCAGCAGAAGTGCATTATGAAGCCAACGTGAGGCCAGCCCATTTAAAATGGTGCAGATGACACAGATGCTGCTCCGCCACCATGGCCAGTGCACAACATATGGGCCCGTTAACTGTTGCAGAGTATGATGGATGGAGGCTGTCACCAGGCAACAAAGAGAGGGCCATTTAAATTATACTGTGTACGTAGACGTTCTTGTGTTTGAGAGTGCTCAATAGTGAGCTCTTATCTACAGACCAGTGCTCATGCTCCCTGTCACCGCGAATGCTCTGATTAGCCATGCAAATGAGATGCTCCGCCGTCTGTTAAAAGCTGGAGAAACGTATAGATGAAGAGGATAGTCCAGTTGCTTTATGACTTGGTTTGCATTTCCATTTCCATTCTCTGCTGCTTAATACTCACAGCAGCAGTGACAGTCTTATCAGCTTCATCTTCAGCAGCAGCGATATGATGATACATATTTTTACATGTGTAAAGAGATGAACACAACAGAGGAAATTAGAGATGGGTGGAATAAAGACACCAAAATAATGAAACAAGGAATGGAATGTGGTCATAAATAATACCAGATATTCACCAGTTGGTCACGTTAAGAGGTACAAGGTGGAAAAACAGTGAATGAAATATGTACAGGATACATCAAGTAAACAGAAAGGGTTGGACATGTTGGCAAGACATGGCCCATAAAGTGTCTCTCATCGGCCAGTTTGTCTCGGTGTCTAATTAGAATGTGCCTCAGTGGCGCTGAGCTGTTTTCATCAGGTTAGTCAATGCAAGAGATTGGGATGGAGTTGGCCCTCAATTAGTTGTAAATCAGCAGGGCTGTACGAGAGACATCTGTTTGCTGGCAAGTTCGTGTCTTTTTATAGCCTTTCTTGTTTTCTCCTGAGACAAGATGTGCGAGTCTTTCATGAACATTAAATTTTCTGGATTTGTCCTTCGTTTTCATGTTCAAAGGTGAGCGTTTTTGTAAAGTTTTAGAGTTTACTTTCAAGGTTTGTGGTTTATTCTTGAGAGCGAAGTGGATGATCTTGGGCATTTAAATACTGAATGATTGTAGATTTTTCTAAAGAAAATGTGGTCTGACGACTTTCCCAGTGTATATATAAACTACCGTTATGTTATGTGACATGTGAAGGGAAAGTATAAATACTCAGAGTTTGTCCCCTGCATTTAACCCATCCAAGTTAGTGTGCACACATTAGGAGTTGTGAGTAGTGAACACACACACACCTCAGTCATTTCCTGCCGGTATTGAGATTCGAACACGCAACTAAGGGGTTACCAGTCTGACTCTCTAACCATTAGGCCAAAAAGTTATTTTAATGTATTTTAAAATATAATTTATTTCTGTGATGGCAAAACTGAATATTCCTTAGCTATTACTCTAGTCTTCAGTGTAACATGATCCTTCAGAAACCATTCTCATATGCTGACTTGCTGCTCAAGAAACATTTCTTATTATTATCAATGTTTAAAACAGTTGTGCTGCTCAGTATGTTTGTGGAAACTGTGATACATTATTTTCAGGATTCTTAGATGAATAGAAAGTTCAGAAGAACAGCATTTATTTAAAATGGAAAACTTATCAAATCACAGCTCTTCTCAAAAAGCTCCAAGATTTGAGGTAGCATTGATGCCGTAGTGAAAACTGAGAGTTATGAATATATGAAAACCTCTTAAATCACCTCCTCCAGTGCATCTTTGCAGTACATGTGCAATAATGTAATCTTCTGTAAACTCTAACCTTAGCTTAGCTTGCTAGTATGGCTCTAAACTGTATTGTTATTCATTAACTGTGTTACGGAAATGCTCTCTAAATGGCCTGCAATTGGATTACTCTAATCTCTATGATGCAAGGCTAATGTGAATGAGACGAATATCACTGAATCCAAAACCATAAAGAATGAGAGTAAGCACATGAAAATGGATTTGATTGGAGTTGTTGGGAGGACTGAAGATCTTGTTATGTGGTTTATACAGTTTATACATTGAATACACAGTCCCCACAAACTCGTAACAGACTAATGAGAATCTTTTAGGGTCATTTGTGATAGTTTTTACAGGATGGATGTTTTAAAAGGAGTTCTATAGATAAAAATCTCTATAGATAAAAATGTGGGTTTTTTTTATTTTACTTATTTTATTATTTTTTATACAATATTTTAAACACAAAACACTGTATAGTAAAATTACATTTTATTATAAACTAAACACAAATTAGTTTTTAGTTTTCCTGTGAGAAATTTTCATTTAGTGCTAGCATTTTTTATCATTTTGACCAAAACACACTTGTAGCCAATCAGCAGTAAGTGGCGTATACACTCATGATGAGGGAGGAGAGAGAGCTCAGTGCACAAGAAAGACATTAGCAGAATGACTATAGAAAGAGAGAGATTGCAGAGAAAACGTTGGCTTTGCTGTGTTTCACAGAGCTAAGATATGCAGTCTTTTGCTTGAATATACTCTTGTGTCTTCTTTGCTTGTTTGTTCATTTGCATTATTATTATATGCCTGGAAACCACCTCCACCATCTGTTTGGTTCCTCTTTTAGTGATCGCTATAACCCCTTAATCTTGTCATATTTGTAATATATTAGTTACTTGGACTAACATTTTATGTAGGGAGCTAAAAACTTTTGTTTTTTGAGATGGAAGGGATGATTGCCATCAAAGGAGTTGAGGAGCTAAATAACAATTAGACATTCAACATGAATTATCATAGTAACAAGCATAGTGTGCTTTCACTTATTGATAACATCATACTGTAGCTTCGGGCAACAGGCACAGCAGATACTGCCATAGTTGTTGCATAGCGTGTACATGAATGTGGGGGCGGAGGCATCAAGATAGGGGTGTGATCCTTTTGGGTAGGGTGTGTTTGTTTTGGTGATTTTAATTATCAAGTGTTTACTAGAAATCGCTTACCACACCTTTGAAAAATGCCTGACTCCCTGATCAGTGCCCTGACTACTGAATTAGGAAGCTGATTGAGACACACCCATGGATTATTGGAAAATTCTGTCAATGGCGAGGAAGGGGTTAAAAGACCCCCACGTGCACACACAGAAAAAAAACATTGAAATGAGTCATGTGTTACAAAGCTTTGAAAATTATACTTTTCTCTGTCATTTAAGTTAGAAAGTACTTTCATGTGTAAAGAAGTGGTCACCCCTTTGAGCAAGAGTCTTTTGTAATGTATGTTTGGGTGTGAAATTGAAATGTATCTTTATATTATGCATAACTACCAAGCTCAGACAATAGCAGTGGCCAGAAATGGATACTTAAGTGTAGGTTTGAAAATGGAGATGTGTAATTAAGTGTGATATTTAGCATGAATCACTTGATTGGTGTGTTTTGCCAGAAATAATGAGGTTTGCTGTGTCATTCAAAAGCAAGAGGATGCATATTGAAGAGTCTTGAGGCCACTGTCAAACCATTAGCAGATACTGTTTGTGCTGTCTGTCACATAATAAATAGGATGCTCTGAGGTGGATTAGAGACTAGACCCGATGGCTAGCAGAGCAAATACTGTACATGTATTGACATCCATTCCTTATTTTTCTTTTTACTCCTTGGTGTAAACTCAGCCTTGTCCTTAAGATACAAGTAGGCATTTAGCAAGGGAAGGACATATCTTTACAGACTGATTTTAATCAAGAAAAAATCATGCAGTGTGAGGGAGAGAGAGAAAATCAAGAGGAAAAACAGTGATATTCTGCACACGGAGGATTGAGGGAGCTAGAAGGGGAGCTAGACACCCCTTGCCACCCCCTGTCACTCAGAAACAATGGCTTTGAACTTTTTAAGTGCAGCACAAGTGGCCTCTTTTCCTCTCAAAGAGACAGATATTGCTCTGATAACAGCCTCTGTCCTCTGGGCTTGATGGACATCACTGTCAGCGCAGGCTTAATTTGACCTTTCACAAGCCCCTCCACGCCTGTGCCATCGCGTTCCATGATTTCTCTCGCGAAATGAGAGAGTGATGGGTTTGGGCATTCTTTCATTATAGAACTGAACACATTTTCTATGATTTTTATTAGCCAAGAAGAAAATTTTGCACTTCATTCGTACTTATTTGATATTGTTTTCGGAAAATATATAGTTAATAAAAATATAAACATTTTGAGAACACAAAAAAAAATTAATGATCTGTAGATCAGTTAAAAGCCACAGAGAACTCATTTAAATGTTCGCTGTGTGCTCCAATAATTGTCATAATTATATTGAGGTGGGAAAGGGCCAAGTTTGTATTAAACATTCCTGCTTTAGAGAAAGGTACCTTAGGGTAACTTTGTTGGTTTGACGTCTGGCGTTTAATTCATATTATAGGCTAGATGAGGACCGTTCTTGGCAGAAAATATTAGTTGGCATCTGTTCCCTTTTTGTGCCTTTCATTTTTTTTTTTTTATATACACATTTTGGCAACTGGGGTAAGATATTAAAGCTTCATTTTGTGGAGAGCCATTGGCTGCCAAAGTCTGTGATCTTGCAGCACGCTCTTGGAAGAGCTCTTGAAGAGGCACTCTCTTTAAATGGTGAATAAAGCCACTCTATAGCTGAGTCAATGTGTGTGGAGGGCTAGAGATGAGAGTGTATTAATGAGCTAAGGGAATCTTAAAAGACAATACCCCATACACAAAACATCACATGCATGCTTTATTCAATGACGGGGACATTTATGACTCCCTTTGTCATTAACGCATAAAACATTCGACAAGTCCTTTTAAAAAAACATTCATATATATGTGAGTGGACCAATCCTCTGCATGTTAGCTGAATAATCTGTAATATGAGATAAAAGATGACATTTTAAGATCACCGCGATTGCCTGTGGCTTCCTTCCTCCTCATTCCACTATGCTGCATCAGAGACCCGCTGATGCATACTTCTATCCAGGGCAGCGTTTATAGAGACAGAGGGCGGGTGCTACAACACGACCCGAGTTGGTAGTCGACAACCTCAAATGTCACATTTTCTTTGCATGTGCGTGCATGATGTGAACTTTGAAAGTGGCTTGCTTTGAGTCTTTGTGATTTGTTACTGAGATTATCACGATGTGAATTTTCCTTTTCTGTCGACGTGCGAGAGACATCCTACAATGTCATCTCACACCGAGGACTGTGACATTTGTGACTGATGGTGATGTGTTCAGGAGTAGGCTTGTTATAGATGACACATTTCCTCTCCTCTGATCTCTCCACAGGGACCGCCCAAGCCAGTGGCCGTGGAACCCTGTTCAGGGGGTAAAGCAGCAGTGCTCACGGTGCTCTTGTGTCTCCCACGAGGGGCATCTGGTGTTCCTCCACCAGGCCAGTCAGGTCTGTATTTTCGAAATTTGTTTTAAAACAGGTACCTGTTTTACATGTAGCCTTCCTGAAACTCCATGTAGAGCATGGTGCTAGTAATGCCAAGGTAATGGGTTCGATTTTTAGAGAAGGCATTAAAGCGTTAGTTCAACCAAAAATGAAAATTCTTTCATTAATTACTCACTCTCATGTCGTTCCACACCCATAAGACCTTCGTTCATCTTCGGAACACAAATTAAGATATTTTTTGATGAAATCCAAGAAGACATCAGACAGCAATATAATCAACACTTTCAAGGTCCAGAAAGGCACTAAAGAAATTTTTTAAAAAGTTGTGACTGCAGTGGTTCAACCTTAATTTTATGAAGCGATTTTGTTTTGTAACAATATGTGGCACCAAATACACACAAAACAAGCGTGCCAAGAAATATGGTGTGTCAAAGTGTAATTTTAGAAGATTGCAAGTGCAAAAAGTGTGAAAAGTCTTAAAAACGCTAACAGTCAAAGAAAAGCTTAACGTCTAAAAGACGTGTGACTGTCATGTTCGTGTGCCTCGCTGACGGAACCAGACTTCCCCTGTACATGATTTTAAAAACTAAGACGGTACCTAGATTTCAAAACTACACTAAGATTTCACTTCTACTGTTAATGAAATTTTGGTAGGCTACATGGTGCTAAATGCAGTAATCTTTGGTACATTTTACCAAACGTACGATTTACAAAAATTAAAATATTAAAAATATGCAATATGAAAATTATTTTCAAATAAAAGCATTTTCTTTATAAAAATGTTTTTATAAAAAAAACCATTATTTTAGAGAGTCAAAAGTACCCAACTTCGGTACCAAGTCAGTACTGAAATTTTAAAAATGTGACACTTTAAGCGCTGTTGAGCAGATTCGTAAACACCTCTGATTGGCCATTGTGTTCACTTGCTCATTATATATGTCTGTGATTGGCTTCAAAAACTTTGTAAATAGTCATCAATGACGGTCTTCACTGAGCGCTTACACAGATACACATGGAAACCTTTGAAAACAGGCGTCAATCGCGGTCCAGACACCTGCTTTCAAATACTCCCGCTTCCAAAACGCTTTCAAATTTAAACACTCCCGTGTGTTGATCATTGTAGCCAATCACAGAAACATCCAATGAGTGCGTGAACACAGTGGCCAATCAGAGGTGTTTACGAATCTGCTCAGCGCTCAAAGTGTCAGATTTTTTAAATTAAGAAGTCTGTACTTTTGACAACTCTACATTTGGTCTTTAAAAAGCCTTTTTCCAAAATGTACATCTTGAAAAAAGGGGGGTCGTCTCATAATCAGTGTCGTCTAACTTTCAAGTGAGCGTTACAGCCAATGAGGTCTAAATGTAAAAATTAAGGAAATGAACGTACAATTAAATATCCAATTTCAATACCGATATATTAAAAAAATATCTAATATATGCAGAAAACTGATATCATATGCATTCATTGTGCACCCATAATGTTTCTGCATGTTTTTTGGCACTTGTGATTTATCCTCCTAGAGTGTTTGGTAATTTTATCCCTAGCATAAAATTTGACTGAAATTTACAACTTGACTTGGTACAGGCAGCTTTTCAGTTAATGTTTTACACCGAATTAACATGCCCGCTGCACACTTATTATGTTGCAGTTTAGTTCATTCCCCATGTGAGAATTAATTTCATGCAGGAAGTTCTCCAGTGTTCCCCTGGTGGTTTGATGTAAGTTTGTCTGTGACTGCTGGTCATATCCTCTTACACCACTATGGCTAACCCCAGTCTGAATGTCTCCTGTTTATAGCCTGAAAAAAAATAAAAAATAAATCTGAGTAGACATTGTACCTCTCCATATCCTTGGCTTTGAGACAAAGGATTGTCATGTTCCAGTGATCACCAAACTTAGCTTTCTACAAATGTACAAACAAAAAATAATCAATACAGTAATAATGATGTCCAGTTTCTGTCTTTTTTCCCCATATTTGTCATTCACCTTCAGCCGACAGCACCCTTTCTGAGAGCTCGTACTGACATATCACACACGTATATATTTAGACAGGCAGTGCTTTAAAAGCCATGTCAGCTAGAGGACTGTCTCATAGACCTCTGTTTTGCTTTAAGAGGTACAGAGTGATAAGATTTGGTTGAGAAAAAACCTTTTACCCCCTCCCCTTCTCAGCAGGCTTGTCAGTCAACTTGCTGTTTTATGGGACCTTGTCATTTAAGCTTGACTTCCTCCCCAGGAACTAGACTGATCTGGAAAAAAAAACAAAAAAACAACTTTTGTTTCTCTAATAGCTCCTCTTTTGTTTGACAAGCACAAAATAGAGACAACAAATAACAGCAACATGAAAACAACTGATATGCACAGAAAGAGTATGTTTGGTGATATCTGAAGACAGTTGGATCTGTCGAGACAGAGCTTTGTTGCAGTTTAATGGCACTGAAAACTTTAGAGTGGCTGCTTGCTGGGCTGTTGAAGTTTGTCATGAACACTTTTGGAGAAAGCTACTTCAGATAGAGAGAAATAAAAGGAGAGGGAGACTGAAGAGAAAAAGTGGTGAGACTGTTTTGAATCAACAAAGAATATTTTTGGAGAGACGCACAGGAGCTTTGCGCACAGATGTCTCTTTGTCGTCAAAGAGCTTTGTTTTAGTTTGTCTTTTTGGAAGTTCCACAGCAGGATGGATGTGTAGGTGTTTGTCTGCTAGGATAAAGCGGTGCATCACCTTCACAGAGCAGACCAATCGGTGTTTGACTGATGTTGGAGCTTGGAGCAGAGAAGGCTGCTTTTGTCAGCTCTCACCCTGCTCTGTCTGCATGTCTACCTGGTGCGATGTGAGTATGATCCTGAAAACATGGTGCCTTTTTTCTCTGAAACAGCCTCCCACTCAACCAAGTGCTTGGACACAATAATAAACTCAGCAAGCAGACAGATTGATGATTGGTTTTAACCATATTGATTATTTTATACAGATACTTTGAGATTTTCTTGGTGCTGAAGGTCTTTCTCATTTTGTGCCTGGCTAACAAAATCAACTGAATGTTTTTTTTCATTATATGCATGTGTGATCAAATAAGACCTCCTTATCTTTCAATGGGAAAACATGCACGTCCGGCTTTATATAACATGGAATAATTTTGTCTATGTGATGTAATGACAAAATGTGGAGATAAGTGCCTGTATGTTTTATTTCATTACATTTCCAAACCTGGCCAGGCCAGAGCAGTCATTTCTTAATGTCCTTAAAGATATATGTACATGTTTTGTTTTGTTTGCCAAGTTTCAAATTGCCCAGTAAATTGCCGTCAAATAAAACAGTTGCCACGTCAATTTGCTAGTGTAAACAAAATCTTGCAACACTTGCTCCGCCTCCGGGGTCTTCTAATTGGTCCACTGTTTTGGAACTGACATTGTCAGTTGCATAAAAGTTGAAAGATGAGTGCGCAATGGTCACACACATCCATGTAGCATGTTTACATAGAAAAACAATGGAGAATTACCCAGGTGAAAAAAGTACACTTCCATAATGTACTTAGTGCTCTGTTTTCACGCACTAATTTTGTACTTAATATACTAAATATTCTTCTTTAGTACTTCTTAAGATAATCTTGTGCTTTTAACATGCTATCACTGTATTAAAAAAATATATTTATGTGCCACTTGTACTACACTTGAGCCCACTAGTGTATGAAAGATGGGTTCAAGTGTACAAGTGGTAACTAAGTTTTTTAATACAGAGATATGTTAAAAGCACATTTTAGTTCATATTCATGGTGTCTCAAAATAGCACAGTCGAGTACACTTAGATGTTCTTAAGATTATCTAAAGAATATTTTTTTAGTATATCAAGTACAATATTAGTGTGCGAAAATAGAGCACTTCAAGTACTTTTTTCACTTGGGTAGTGCATTGGAATGGAAAAACACGTTCTGTAAGTGTGATCATAACATCTGAAACATAAACATTTCTGAACAAGCCAGTTAAATGCTTTATTTTTCATTGTAGATTATACTTTTGAGTTAGATTCCTCATGATTTGACCCAGTTTGGGTAAGTAGCAAGTCCCTGCATAACCAGCTGTAAAAGCACTACAGTAGTAGGTGTACACTGCGCTCTTCAATCCCATGGACTGTTCTGTTGACAGACATGTAGTTTTCACATTCCTCCCTGCAGGCCAGGTATGATGGGTAATAAATCGATGTAGGGCAGTATGTAACTGTCTGAGGCTCAGGTTGTTCTTGGATGTAAATCGTCTTCGCCTGAACGCTTGAAGCTCCGGCTTCTCACCAATGTGCTGAATTCAATTCCTTTTGCCCTGGCCTGTCTGAAGTAATGAATTGTTCCCCTCCGATAATTGTATTGCTTCAATAGCAGGGAGGGAGCAGTGCCAGACTAGCACAGAAGTGGCCGTTGTGTTTGTAGGATGATTTGTGAGATGCTGCTTTGAAAAATGGCTTTGGGGTTGCAGCCATGGTTTTGACCACATCAGTCCAAGACAGAATCCTGGCACAAAATGTAGGGTGCTGGGAGTCGAGTTCACTTCAAACCCCCATCCTAGAATAAGAGAAAAGTGGCCACAGAATAGGAGAAAGGGATGCTTCTAGAAACAGATGACTTTGACATTGAACAAGGAGTGGCTTCTGAGTCTTCCGAGGCACGAGTGGAAACTTCTCTTTATGCGTGAACAGTCAGGAATCTGTCTTTAAAAATGAACGAGCTGATATTTGTTCTTTTGAAAGAGATAGCTGTAAGTTACCATTGTTCCTTTTTTAAATAACTTTGCTTTGACATGTAAATGAACCGCTTTTGCTTTTGAATCCTCTCAGTGAGTCTGTGCTTCTCCTCTCTGACCCTCGGCTTGCTTTGTTGTGTGTTGTCTGCAGGTATAGCCATCGCCAGCGCTCTTATCGACACGTCCCAGCAGAAGCCTATGGACTTCAAAGAGAAAAGCCAAGGCTTGAAGAACCGCAAAGCTCTGCCTCCCGCTCACCAGGGCACCTGTGTTTGAATCGTCTGCGGCCTCGGCGGGCTGTCCTTTACCAGAGCGACCTCCTCTCTTGTGCTGCTTCAGGCAGACGACGGCCTAGAGTGGCCCCATGTGAGGGGATTATTTAGGTGACAGAGTGACCTCTTATTTCCACTCCACATACACTTTATCTCTCCACGGCAATTGAACATCGTAAATAGATCTCGTCCGTCTCAAATGACCTTGCCATCACCACCTGCTCCAGCTTAAGCATCACTTTACTAGTTTGACTCCATCCATACCAATCAACAGGCTTCTTTTTCCTTCATCCAACTCTTGGCGCTATTGAGCCCTTTCCCCACAGCCATTTCGGTCTTCTGAATGTTGAGGGCCTCTCTAATGGTCTCCTATCAGCTTCACACCAAGCACAGATGTGCCTCTAGCATGGTTTGTACATTTTGGACCAGAGTGTCTTGCTAAGCCAGAAGCAGTGTTCCAGTAGTCTAGGGACGGTCGCCGGTCTCGTGTACGGGTCGAACAGCTCACCTATTTGTATGCTTGCCAACTAGACTTACATTTTTGCTCAATTTTTAGCTATTTTGACATTTTATTTAAGAGATGGACTATAGAAATGTTTGCCATGGCGTGGAATCTATCTGTTGTGTAAGCTAATGACGTTCTGCTGCTGGTAGCCTCATGCTTGGTAAACTCCTGTTAGGAATGGATCAAATCCATCTTTAGATAGATAGATAGATAGGTTTCGCACATTTCATACTTGCGCTCTTCTTGTGAAGACTTTGCATGGACCACTCACACTATGCTTGAAAACTTTGTGGCTTACGTGTCACACGAAGAGCGTCTTTATGTCTTGAAATATCGCTGACCGTTAGCTGCAGTGTAATGCACCATAATGTAGAGGAGCCAACTGGTTTGGGTGAAATCAAGGGTCAGTTGTAAATCACAGAGAGAAGTCGGTCTTTAGGTGAGGGATGAAATCGAGCCTCGCTGACTTGACAAATCTGGAGAATTTACGCCAGTAGGTCGCATTGCAACGGGTGTATAGTATTAAGGAAATGCTAGGGAACCCTAGAAAAGCAGTTGATCTTCTTTATTTTTATTGTCATTTCGCAACGGTACAAGTTTAAATGAGCAATGACTCAGAACTTTGCAGTAACGCTTCATCTCTTTATAATGAACTTTTGTATACTTAAGTTTCACATATTGTGAATGTCAACAGAGGAAGAAATTTTTGAGGAGACCAGCACGTGAGAGTGTATTTAGACTGTTCATTCACTCAAGGACTGTGTCTTCAAACCATGGGCTTTCTCAGAGCAGGATTCACCATACAACTGGATCTTCTGAATCTAATTTAACCCACCACTAGGACTGAGTCAGAGCCCTCCGTGGGTAAAACAGGACATCTGGGAGATGTGTTTTCCTGTCTGTGGCAACAGCAAAAAGTGTACAGCCTCCTACTCATCACTCGTTTGCTTTAGATGGACTTGAACATGTGAATCTAATGTGAATCGCTCTTTTTCTCTTCATGTAGCTACTTCAATGTTTTTGTTTGTAATTTTTTGCTGGTTTTAATAAAGGATATTAAAATGTCAATAGGTATTTTAGGGCCACCCTCTGTACATGACGGTGATGAGAAATAATCATGTCTTTTACAATGTTTGTGGAAAAAAGAAATATTGAATTGTTTTTGTAACTAATTGATTCCTGTGTAATACCTCTGTGATTTAACTCTTAGGTCACACATGTAACTAACTCGATTCATATTAGTGTCTCTGTTTTTAGGTAAACTGAAGCTGCTCATCTAGATTATTCTGGGCATTTTTGAACTTACTTTTCAGGTTATGATGTGTTAGGAATTTAGTTTCAGAGCTATTTTTTATTTTGAAGTGTGTAAGAGATTATCACACGGAAATTTTACAGACTGATTACACAGGAATCATCTCACTGTAACTGAGAAAAAAAAACAGATTCATTCATCCCTCAGTGCATATCATTAATCTTCATTGTATTTTAAAGATGAATGGAAAAATAAAACACTTGAATATTCAGAAGTCCATGGATCATTCCAGCACCTATGAATATAAAGAGCTTGTTTCACAGCTTTCACAAAATCAATCATTTGGTCGCCCTCACCAGGTCTCATTAGTATTAGCAAATACTCCAATGTTAAAGTGCCTGTCGGCACCAAATATATTCAAAAAATGGATACATTTATAATATATTATTTACTGCATGTCCTTCAGGTGTAAAAGTAGTTAGTCTATCTATTAGAGTAAGTGATAATATGTTTAGATATAATATTATGTCCTCCAAAACACTTTAAATATTTTCCTTTCTGATCACCAAGGTATCACCAAGACAATGTAATGTATTTGAAAAACCATTTTACTTCTGTTTCATTTCAGAGAAGCCCCTATTATTCTCAGAACTGCTGAGGCAAGAAAACATGCATATGAATGGTTTACCTACACTGAAACGTAGCCAACGGTTTTTCAGTGGCTGATCTGATTTGAGCCTGTTATCCCTGACATGAAAGCAAATCTCTGTTCTGTAATATGGTTTTAGTGGCCCATTATTTTACCACAGTCAAGGGGTGTTAGGCAACGATGTGAAGTGGATTGCCTAAAACCTACAGTTTAGAGTGCTTTTGCTTTTATACAGTGGCAGTAACAGTAATATGTTAAAGTCACCAATGTTCAATTGATACAATTGATAAAGTAGTTTATTAGACTAACTGTACGTTATTTGTCATTGCCAAGCAACATAATGATCAAAGAGAGAAGAGCTTGTCGCATCAATACAAAATTAATGTGCAGTCACACAATCTGTGTATATTGAATAGTTTCAGTCTAGCTTCTGATCGGTCAAAATAAAATTGAAGCTTTGCTGAGATCCACGATATAGTAACAGCTACTTGTATGAACCACATTTTTTTTTTTTTTTTTTTTTATTATTATTTTGCATAGCAATTTTATTGCATAGTTATTTTTAGGACGATTTATTTTAAAGCAAAGACGCCACCTGTTTGCTTATTAAAATAACATTTTGATTACAAAAATATTTTAATATTTATATATTAAAGAGAGACGTTAACTCTTTTATAAAAGTAATATTGCATATGTTATATATATTCACAATATAGCACCAGTGTTGTTAATGTTACCTAAAACTTGAAAAAAAAAAAATTAAAATAAAGCTGAAATAAAAATATAAACATTAGATTAAAAAAAAATATTAAAATTAGAATTTTTGCCTTACCAACTAATATAAAACTGAAATAAAAATAAATGAAGCTGTATGTGAATATAAAAAAAACAAAAAAACTATAATAAAAAATGACTAAAACTTAAACTAAAGAATGACTAGTATAATAATTAAAAAAAATTAACAATGTATAGCACAGCCACTCTTGCCTTATAGCGTAAATATTAAAAGAATAGCTCAAGTTTTAAAATCTGGACTGGCTATATTAATGTGCAACCATAAACAATGTACAGTTAGGCTAATATTTCTTGGCTATATATATTATATAATTTTTATTAATAAATTCTATTAATAAATTCAACCGTTGAACATTATGATTTTGCTTTTGCCACCACCAAAGTGTTAGTCCCCAAATTTTTCTGCTGTTAATGGGACACCTTTTCTGTAGTAAAACCAAAGACTCGAAAGATAAAGCACAACCACGTATTGCTTTATATTGCAATGACCTGAAATGTGGTTCATCCAATTAGATTTTAAAGCTGTAATGATTTTATAATATTACATTTTCAACCCAAATTAGGGTTGATGCATGATGTGCAATGAGTATTATAGATCCCTGAAAGTTGTACTGTTTTATAAACCCTTTTTTTCCTGTTCACCTCACTGTGACAGTCACCAGACCTGGCTAGTCAGTCAGTCTGCTCAGGTAGGTGCACGACACAGCCTGACATAGACGGAATGAGCTGTCACAGCTGACTAATGCCCATAAAGACACTCAGGAGAGACGTATGGATAACTCACTGCAGATCTGCGTGTGTATGTGTGTTTTTCCAGCCTGCTGACGGGAGACAGCTGTAACATCATGCCATGTATCAAAGGCAGTGATGGATAAGCCTGGCTTGTTTTTGCATTTTCCATGTCAAAGAGTTCCTCACTGTCTTCTGGAAACCAATTCAATACCAAACCTACGCATTAGTCTCTGGTCAGCGCTGTTTGAACTCATGATAACATTTGAATTTGTGACTGGCTGCAATCAATGTCAATGTGATGACATTACGGGAACTGTTAAAAGAAATGTAAAATCACCTAACGATTCATTTTCCTCCTCCCTCTGTCTGGTTTTCACCTGATCCCCTCCTCTAATGAGCGTTTGAGACGTGCCATTTCCATATGGATGAATCTGTCAATATCAGTGGTATAAGTCAATGTGTGGGGGAGTCACGGAGTGTGTATCCGGTGCAGTCGTATATCTCTGGGTGTGTCAGAGGATGAGTGCTGTGAAAGATGCCTCGTGCCTTTATTGCTTTTAGTTGGCAGGAAATGCCCAGTGTAAATCAAGGTGTCTGGCACTAACATTAAGAGATATTAATGAGAGTGCGGACTGTTGGTAATACAGGAGGTGAGAGAGAGAATGAGCGATGGTTATGGATAAATCATTCATCCTTATGATGCCTGTAACACCAAGACCTGCAAGGATGGTTTCTTTACTCACATTGGTGCATGCTTCTCTGGGACACTTTATGTTAGAAGGAATAGTTTTATTTTCCTCTATGAACAAGTTAGCACTTCCAGTTCCATTGTCCTGAAGTCAATGTTTTTTGTTTTTTTTAAGGTATGTGGATAACACAAGCTCAACATATTTTCATGTTTTATTCTTTGACTTTAAAAACATCAGTAATACCCTCTTTTATTTTAATTGTTTACTTGTCTTGAAAAAGGGGTTTGCTAACAAGTGGCTAAATGGAACTATAAAGGTTGTCTGGGACATTAACCGCCATCATGACGAACAGTATTCACAGCCTCATTGTGTTTATAATCACGCTTTTGCAAACTGTTATAACTTTAAATGTTTTTTAAATAAAGATGAAAACAGTTGTCAGAAGCATAATGGTGGTGACGACAAAGTCTTGCGACTATGGCATAGTTCGTTTATAGCCTACGTTTAGCTTAGTTCTGCCAATTGTATAGGCTTCAAAATTCATAATGATAAACAAATGTGTAGGAACTATAAACTTTTGTTGGTCACTATTTTCTGCAATAATCCAAAAGCCAGTGGAAAAATCCTACTGGGTTTTTGTCAAGTGAACCCGTTTTTGTCCATCATGATAATCTTTACAAATGAATGCAACTTTTATGAATTTTGAAGCCTAAATACAATCGTTAAACATTACCCTTACAGACAGATCTTCCTGGACTATCTCTTAGAGCTACATCCAAGGATAACACTACCTATTATGAGATGATTTCAATCAATTCTACCGTTGGAGTATCCCGGACGAGCCCCCAAACTAAATATAGGCTATGAACGAATTACACCGTGGTCACATCACCATCACTAAGATTTTGACAATTAACTATTACATTATTTGTTTAAAAACATTATCCCTGAAAGTTTGAAGGGATAAAAGAGTTTGCTAGTGCTCAGTTAAACACAACAAAGCTGTGAAAGCAGACTAGTGAGATGAGCTTTCCTGTTCGGCTGATGACGTTTAATGCAACCACTGTAGTTTAATTTATCCACTTGTTAGCAACCTTTCTCAAGACAAGTTAACACATTTTTTTTTTTAAATCACAAGGAGGTTTTACTGATGTATTTTATGAATAAAATGTGGATATATATTGAGCTTGTGTTAACAACAGACCTTATTTCAGGCATTTAGCAAACAACCCATTGACTTTGAGACAGTTGATCAGGAAATACTGATCAATCTTGTTTCTGGGTTTTGGCCTACAAAAATATGACATCTCTGCACTACTCTATTAACTGCACTAATTGGTGGGTCCTATGGGTGGAAATAAAGTGGGTTCATGAACAGCAGAACTGATTTTTTCTGATGTTCTGTTGTTTCAAGTAAAGTATCAAATGTTAGCTAGATTATGTTCAGTACCTGTCTAGCGCTGTTCGTTTATGCTGAAATATAATTAAATAACAGTTTGTTTTTCAAAACATCTATTGCATCATTAGAACTTTTATTAAGGGAACATAGTGAGCATTGATGCTCCATGGTTTTCACAGTGCATTGTGGGACATTTTAGGGAGCGAACTTTTCAGTGCACTGGAAGGATTTTGCAATTGAGACAGTCACAGCTCTTAAAATGGCCGACATCCTAATCAGTACCCTGACTACTGAACTAGGAAGCTGATTGATACGCACCCAGAGTTTCCTCAGAAGTGAAATATGCTTGTGGTCAAATATGAAGACATGTGGATAATCAGTGTTTTCCTTGAATTTTTTTTTTCTCTCTCAGAGAAACCATCTTTCTTCTGAACAGGATGGCATATATGCTTTGCTCTTTGCAGTCTTTTGTTCCACATTATTTTCCTGTGGCTAGTTTCAAGGCCTTTTTATTTGAACTTTTGAAATAATCAGCAGACACAAACCCTTTATGAAACTGTATGTCTCAAATCCTGCTGACCCTGCAGAAGACATGAATACTCCCTCTGAATTGTCGCCCTATGGCATTATTTCCCTTCTGATGTCGGGTAATTTTTTCTGCTTGATTGCAAATTACACAGACAGAGCTCATCTGGTCACAAAGCTGATGCTTGTCTTTCTGTATTCAAGACCCCTTAAAAGAAAGAGGGGCACATGGCACTGAAGACTGTGCAGAAACCAGACATTATGCCTAATTGCCTTTGGTAATAACAAAGAGCCTCCTATCTTTGGCTTTCCCTCAGCTGTCCTGTGAGTCATGTCCCTGTCCCATCTCTGTGTCTCTCTGCCCACTTCCGTCTTCACTTTGCTTTCAAGCTATGAAATGGCCCATGAATAATCGTCATGTACAGCGTGAGTGCGTGCTGCATGGCATAGGTCTGTCCTTTCACCTTTCCACCCTCACATATGAAACTTTTAAAGAGTTGACCACAGTAACCGCAGACATTACACTATAATCCTCATTCCAGAGGTCAAAGTTCAGAGATTAAAAGTGACAAGCACATACATCTTAGGAAACAGCATGAAATCTATCTCTGTCTGTCTGTCTCTCTGTCTGGTAAGGGAAAATTAACATTAATCGACATTCAAATAAATATAAATGTAATCAGACAAAATATAATTTTCAATCTTGATACAGTAACTTAAATAATTTAAATAAAAATAAACACCCATATTAAAATTGAGTCCAATATTAATAAGTCAATACATTTTTATCATTGTTTTTGACTAAATAAATAAAACTAATTATTTTGTCTAAAATTAAAAACAAAACAAAACACAATCAGTTGTTTTAAATGCTACAAGTGAATTTAGGCATCACATCATTATAATGTACTGTACAGTAAAAATGGACATTCATTTTGATATTTGCTAAAGATTACATTTAACAGTGTTATTAAATGACTTTGTTTTTTAAGATTATCTGGTAACACTTTACAATAAGGTTCCATTTGTTAACATTAGTTAACTACATTAGTTAATGTGAACTAACCTTGTAAAGCATTTGGTAATCTTATTTAATGTTAATTTCAACATTTACTAATACAAAAAAAAGTTGTATCTGTTAATATTATGTAATGGAGCTGAGCTAACATGAACTAACAATAAACAGTTACCTAAAACTTTGACAACAATTAACAAATAATGTTACAAATGTATTGCTTATTGTTAATCTTAAAGGGTTAGTTCACCCAAAAATGAAAATTCTGTCATTTATTACTTACTTACCCTCATGCCGTTCCACACCCGTAAGACCTTCGTTAATCTTCAGAACACAAATTAAGATATTTTAGTTGAAATCCGATAGCTCCGTGAGGCCTTCATAGGGAGCAATGACACTTCCTCTTTCAAGATCCATAAAGGTACTAAAAACATATTTAAATCGGTTCATGTGAGTACAGTGGTTCAATATTAATATTATAAAGCGACGAGAATATTTTTGGAGCGCCAAAAAAACAAAATAACGACTTATTTAGTGATGGCCGATTTCAAAACACTGCTTCATGAAGCATCGGAGCACAAATGAATCAGTGTGTCGAATCATGATTCAGATCGCATATGAAACTGCCAACGGCTGAAATCACGTGACTTTGGCGCTCCGAACAGTGCATACACTGATTCACAATGCTCCGATGCTTCCTGAAGCATTGTTTTGAAATCGGCCATCACTAAATAAGTCGTTATTTAGTTTTTTTTGGCGCTCCAAAAATATTCTCGTCGCTTTATAATATTAATATTGAACCACTGTACTCACATGAATCGATTTAAAGTGTCCATTGCTCCCTATGGAGGCCTCACGAAGCTATCGGATTTCAACTAAAATATCTTAATTTGTGGTCTGAAGATTAACGAAGGTCTTACGGGTGTGGAACGGCATGAGGGTAAGTAATAAATGACAGAATTTTCATTTTTGGGTGAACTAACCCTTTAATGCATTAAAGGAACAATATGTAAGATTTTTGGAATAAAATATCCAAAAACCACTAGAACAATGTTATATATTTTGTTGACTTGTGTACTTACATTATCCCAGATGTTTCCAAGAATGTTTAAATCCAGAGAAATAAGTCATTTTAACCAGGACACGGACCGTGTCCATGCGTCGTCTATCAATGACATCATACCCGCGTTACCCTCGGTTTCCGGTTTTATTTTGTAGAAACCATGGAAACACCAAAGACGCTTTAATATATTATGTGTTTTATTAGAGTGAGCAACTGTTTGGATACATTCACTGACAGAAAATTAATAATGTTATATAGCTCAACACAGTAAGTCTTATTGTTTATATCTCGTTTTCTTGATGTACAACGAGTGCCATATTTTACTATGCCTAATATAGATCTAGCTTACTGCAGTGTGCAACAAGTGTCTCATAGTAGCTGCTGAGTAAATGCAGAATAGCACTATAACAACTTTCAACACAAATGTATACATGTATGTATAAAACAGCACTTCTTTACCCCACATACACTTGACCGGAAGAAGCGGAAGCAGCGACTGCAGCATAATAAAAGTTCCGCTGCACTCGTCTCTCATTGGCAATTGCTCCAGCGGCTTCATTTCTGCTCTGCTTCATACTACAGTAACGTTAATAATCTCATCCATGAACATGATTTCGGCCCGAGTCCCATCCCGATTCTATTCCATCGACTGTAGACGTCAAGACAACACCTCCCAGGCATCATCAAGGTACGCCTTCGTTTAGAGTAAGCCATCTTTAGCGGCGAAAATTTACAGTGTGCCTTTAACTAATGTTAAGTAATGGGACCTTATTTAAAAGTGTTACCGATGAATTTTAAGTGAGCATTGGTAATCTGAGGTAATCTAAAAAGAGCAAAATAAGGCAAATGAGCACAATTAAATATCCAATATCGGTCAATACCCAATAAATAAATAAAAAACAATCATATCATATAACCTATATGATATTGTGCATCCCTATTAAATATGGTGCTGCACATTTAGCTCCTGGTTAAGTTGGATTGTGGATGTTTACTGAATAAGATGCAGGTTTATGTGTTGAAACTGTTTAGTGAATTCACTCTTCAAACTCATGTATTCTAGCTGTAGTGTGAAGGTCTCACATCTTTTTGATGTTATCAATGAGTCAAATCACTAACCCACTATATTACCTGTGCCCTTCTGTAGCTTTGAAGGAAATCAATAACAAACAGCCCCTGAAACCCTGACATTTACCACAAATAAAATAAAAGTCCAGTCATAAGTTTAGAAGTGGCGCTTTTGTGCAATGGCATAAGAGTTATGAAATGATGATCTCAGAAAAAAAGAAGAAGAAGAAAAAAAAAAGAGCAACGTTGCCAGGCCCCAAGGTCAAGGGTGAGGTAATTAGATACAAGTTCCTCTCTGACAGCAGACAGTACACACTGATTACATTGTTCGGTATCTTCTGTGCCTCTCTTTTATTTGAGGAACACAATTATTTTACTCTTTCACTGAGGTTAGCGTGTGGCTGTGCTTGCTGTGTACAAAGGACGTATTCTGAGGTATTTTTTAATCAGTCTGGCTTTCTTTTTCCAAAATTATCTGAAACAGACCAGACACCCAGCTCATAAAATTCATTTATTTGATACCGTGTTATTTTCTTTTCATTCCTGCTTCACAGCTCATATTGTGCTTGATGCAAATCTGTGATGCTCCGCAATTACAATGGCACAATGTGATCCCTTTCTTTCGAACAGACTTCACAGCCATTGACGCTCCGCTTGAGCGATTATTAAATCTCGCCTCTGAGTGTTCCTTGTTTCTTACCATGCAAATTTCTTATACATTCCCTTTTTTTTTCAATGTGACACCGCTAATAAATCCTCAGCCAGTCTTTTGGACACATGTTCAATCATCATGTCTGAAGCGGTGTCTGGTGTTAAGAAACACCATGTCCTGGTACAGCACGTTGAGTGAGTGCCAGGTGAACTGGGTTGCGTCCTTGTGTGTTATTGTCCTGGGGAGAGTGGACTGATGTGATCTGACTGACAATCATGTCCCTATTATCGCTTAATCCTGCCTGCTAGGAGTGAAAGTTAATCCAGCCTGATAAGATGGCCAAGAACAGTCAGACTGAGGTAAAAGGTAACCGCACTGGTTTCTACACCTCTTCTATTAGTTAATATATTAGGTATCATGATCTTACAATGAACATTTGTACAGTATTTATGGTAACACTTTAGTTTAGGGTCCAATTCTCACTATTAGCTAGTTGCTTATTAGAATGCATATTACTGGGATGGATATTGGCTGCTTATTAGTACTTATAAAAAACATATTAATGCCTTATTCTGCATGACCATATTCTACATCCCTTAATCCTACCCAATACCTAAACTTAACATCTACCTTACTAACTATTAATAAGCAGTAATTAGGAGTTTATCGAGGCAAAAGTCGTAGTTAATAGTTAATAGTGAGAATTAGACCCTAAACTAAAATGTGACCGTATTTATTAATCTAGCTTAAAGGTGCTGGAAAGCTTTTCTAATATAAACCGGGTCCTAAAGGGCTTGCCCAGTCATAAACCTTCATTCCAGTGATGTTCTTTTCAGCTCTTTTGTATTGTCCCATCTCTCATTCTGCAGGTGTTTTTTCCAACATGTTCTCCAACCAATACGACCATATAGGTCGTTTGTCACTTCCCTGAAATACGACTCATAGGAGCGTTTGCTATAGTTGCGCCCCTATTGACAACAGGACACTTTCATTTTAATGCATTGTTCCCTTTTATCTGCGTCATATTTCAGGTTTTGCGTAGCTCAACTGGTAGATCATTGCAATAACAATATGCAATCATGTGATCATGTGATCATGTGATCGCGATCGTGGGTTCGATCCCAGGGAACACATGTGTTCATAAAGTGTAAATGCCTAAATGCACTATAAATCACTAAGGTTAGGTTTAGGGGTGGGGTGGGTGTAGTCATTAATAAAAATTAGTTTTGGTAAATGGAAATAGGAGAAATGGTGTAAAAAGTCCACACACTGCATTTAAATGAACATGCATTTTGATTGGTAATGACAGTCATACGTCATTGCATGACGACAGATGTAACACGACACGGTCATTATTTTTACGCCCACTAGAGGGCGTATGACTTCAAAATGTAAGGTCGTAATATGGTGCTTAAAAAACGACCTATAGGGTCGTTTTTTTTGGAGGACAGTCTGGTTTTTTCTTATTTTCAAATCTCCCTCCTGCTCGTTCTCTCTCCTCGACCATCATACGCCACCTAATGCTGATTGGTTACACGTTTGTTGTTGGTATCGGCCTGACTAACTTCCAAACAGTGTATTTGAAACACTGAGTCCACCTTTAATTCTAATTTTTACTACTGTTCATTAACGCTTTATTTCAACAGTCCACATTAGACATTCTACTAAGTAACTTTGCAGTTTTATGTCAACTACCAGTCATTAGAGCATTGGTCTCAAATTCAATTCCTGTAGGGCCACAGCTCTGCACAGTTTTGCTCCAAACCTAATCAAACACACCTGATCCAGCTAATCAAGGTCTTCGGGATTACTAGAAACTTCCAAGCAGGTGTGAGTTGGAGCTGGTTGGAGCTAAACTGTGCAGAGCTGTGGCCCTCCAGGAATTAAGTTTGAGACCACTGCATTAGATTATTAGTAAACTAACGATTCTAAGGGCCCATGCACTTTTGGGGCCCCCAGAGATTGGTTTTAGTATATTATTATTAATATATAGTATATATATATTTAGTATATTAATATATTAATATTAATATATTAATAATAGTACTAGTAGTAATGTAATAGAAATTATAAGTGTATAATATACCAAAGAATTACCAATAAAACAAAATTACAGCTTATTTCTGCGTTTTCCGGCAAAATGATTCCCCCATTCCCAACCCAACCACTGTGCACCGCGCACTAATGTGCCGTGACAGCTTGTCAGCTGTGCCGTGGAAAATGATCAAATTCCTAAAAAATAAATGCTACAAATACGAATCATTGCGCTGTCCGACAAAACCTTGTATCTCTATATTTCTTCATTGTATTATACAATTAATGCTATTGGTCATCCTTTATGTATGTGGGTTTTACAAATATTTAAAGGTGCTACAGAGGATGTTTTGTTTTATACGTTTTTTCAATATTACTTGAAACTGTCTTTACTAACTGATAAAAGACTATTTATTAGGTGCGCTGAAAGGAATAATATTAATATACATCATCTGTGCACGAGGTAGGGCCTTAAAAACATCAGACAATCGCTTACGCGATCATCATGTAAACGATTGGCCCTCTGGCTTGTTAATCACTGCCATGACGTTCCATGTGAGAGACGTGCGCGGCTGCGCGCTCCAGTAACTTTCCACACTCCACAGGCGCCGCATGCAGTGTTTTTGTCAGGAGACAGGAGTAACAACTGCAGATTATGACTTGCCTGCAGTGAGTCCGACATAATGAATCCACTAACAAGACATAGCGAATGCCGATGCTAAACACTCATGTTCCAATACTCGTACACAAGTTTTGGGAGGCGTTCCCTTGAAATGAGCTGTGAAGGAGGGGGGTTGTTCTTACGCATGCACTCATTTCAAAAACTCACTAACAGTCTTTGGTTTCTCAGTCGACGAAAAGATCCTCTGTAGCACCTTTAACCAGTAAAACACATTTAAAAGAGGTTGTGACTAAACCTCGTAACTCCATTGGCTCCTCAATCTGTCAGTCAAATCTCATATAACTCCGCCACGCCCACGCATAGTTTGGAGTCGGAGATGTCTGCTTCTTTGCAGCGCGAGGGTAAATAAAGAACTGATGTTCACGTAAGTAGCCTACACTGTTTTCTTTACTCAAGAAACACTATGTCCATTAAGGCTAATTATTTTTATTTTTTTTGTATGTTTTTGTCGTCTAGTTGAAGCATATTATTTTAAATGTCCTGTGCATAGCGCTTCATCATAGAGATTTTAATCATGAGATTTCAACCAGACTGAGTGCCACAATAAACTTTATATACTGTACGATGATGAAAACATAATGCAATGCACTTACTTCCTCAGATGCGACTGTTTCAGTGAGACAAAATATGTTGTCAAAAACCTTGTAACTCAATTTGAGCTTGATTTTCATAAAATGTTAATATTATATGACGTGCAAGTCTGCTATATAATAGCTATATAAAGCTTCAATACCAACTACGATGACAGTGTTTAATTAAATACGAGGTGTAAATTTAAAGCAACGATATGTAAATTTTTCGTTTTATCACTAACATCATTATTGTGTTCTTATTTGACTCAAGTTTAGCATTAAATGTGAATGCTACTTTTAATATAATAGTTTTATATGCCGTTTGAAGCAATGCATGTTTGTGCAGTTTTGTTATATTTTTATAGTGGAGTTGGGAAACACTGGAATAGAGTCACTGTGTGAGATCAGATGGTAAACTGTCAAATTAGAGATGTCTTCGAGTTCGACGAAGGTCGTCAAAAATGAAAAGAGAAGTTATGAGGGCAGAGAAATAGAGAGAGAGAAAGAGAGAGCTTCCTTGCTGTTATGTTATGCCTCTAGTTGTCTCTAGTGTCTAATTTATTATTAAAAGTCACTGTTGCAGTGTATTGCGTACTGCACTTTGTTCATGTTTAATATAGATAATGTATGTTTAACCATTGTTTAAGAATGTTGCATTTTCTATGTATATCTGATTACTGTACTGTATTTGTCTAAATACATTTACATTTTAATAATAATTCATCTGCTAGCTACAGCCATGGTATGTCTCTGACTAAATACTGATACCTAATGGTCAAAACCAATAGCAAAAGTAATAGGTCAGTATTAGTAAATGTAGACAAAGATTTTGGTTGGCATTATGTTTGGTGCGGTAGGGGGCCCAACTTCATTTTCTTTGATAGGGTCCAAAATTGCTAGCGGCGCCCCTGTAGGCAGGAATATAAAAACCTAATAGGCCAATGAAAACAGATGGGTTTTTAGAAGAGACTTAAAAATGGTTAGACTAGGGGCCATTCGGATCACCACTGGCAAGTCATTCCAGAGGCGAGGACCGATTACCGAAAAGGCACGGTCACCTCTACGCTTAAGTCTGGAGTGAGGGATTAAAAGAAGGTTCTGGTCACCAGATCTTAGGCTTCTCGAGGGGATGTAGTCATGCAGCAATTCAGATAGGTATCTGGGTGCTTGATTGTGTAATGATTTAAAAACAAACAATAAGATTTTAAAATGTATTCTAAATTGAACAGGCAACCAATGAAGGGCCTTTAGTGGCGTGATCCTTTTTTTTCTTTTTTAGAAGAAATCTAGAGGCAGCATTTTGGACCAGTTGAAGACAGGCGATTTGAGCTTTAGAAATGCCACAGTATAATGAGTTACAATAATGGAGACGTGACGTAATAAAAGCATGCACCGCCATCTCCAGAGTCTTATCAGTGAGGAAATGTTTAATTTTTGCAAGTATATGGAGCTGATGAAAACTGGACCCAATCACAGTGGAAATTTGTTTATCGAATTTTAATGAGTCATCTAAAATAACAACCAGATTACGTACCTGTGAAGACCTAAAAGCTGATAGGGATCCCAGGTCAAAATGAAATGCTTTCATATTTTCTGAAGGGCCAAAAACAATTACTTCAGTTTTATCCTCATTTAAGGATAAAATTTTTTGAGAAAACCAGGATTTAAGCTCCTCTAGACAGGATAAAAGAGCAGTCACAGCCAGTGGATCATCTGCTTTATTTTGATGGCCACCCAACAGATATTCTACTGTAACTTTGCAAGTACGCCAACTTATTCTGCTAATTCCAGTCTACTAATACTCTAATTGGAGTTAGTTGACATGTACTTGCAAATTAATGAAAGTTAGTTGACATAGCTGCAAAGTTACTTAGTATAATGTCTAAAGTGGACTATCGAAATAAAATGTAACCTCACTGTCAAACTGTGTTTGTTCCTAATAAATTAAAGTGCCCCTTAGCTATTTTAAAGATTCCTTATTTTGTTTTGGAGGTCTCCTATAATAGGTTTATGTGCAAGGTCAAAAACACTTTAATTTTCTCATAATATACTCTGCAGTATCTCTTCTTTTTTCCTCAGTGTCTCGATAAAGGATTCGTTCCAAACCCCTCCTTTCTGGGAGCATACTCTGCTTTGATTGGTCAGATGGCCCAGTCTGTTGTGACTGGTCTATATCTAACAGCATGCATCAGAAACGAAACGTCCATTACCATATCTGAATTTCCTCAGCACTTCTATACACAGTGATATGATGAGTATTGATGGCGTTGGTTTTACAGTATCAATTAGAGCCCGAATCCTCATCCATTGAAAAAGCACTTGTTTTCACAGAACAAAACAGTGTCTTCTCAACATATCAACAACAACAAACCAAAGACTTCCAGGTCTCAGCTACAACTACAGTGTTTGAGGGTGGGTCAAAATATATGTTGTTTGTGGGCAGCCAGCTGGTATTATGCAAATTTGTTACAAACCTACATAGATTTGTGCTAGAAGTAAGACTGCAGTTACTGATGAATTACTTGTTTCAGGCAGTTCATAATTGGTTCTTTCATTTAGGAGACAATAACTCCATTTGTTGTGCACTTTGATCTTTGAAAATTCAGAACTTTTGCATTCACAAACAGTATATATTACACACTTACACTGAAGTTAATATCTGAAAAAGCACAATAGGGGCACTTTAATTTGTTAACTTGCAGTATACAACTTGAATTGTGCAAAATGTGTTAGTATATATATAGAAATTAACATTATTAAATTGTTCATGTAAAAGTGTTACTTCTTACAGTTAATAATGTTAACATATATAAACTAGAAAATTGTACATTGATTCCAATAACCTGTGTTGCAGTTTTTGTCCATTTTTGCTAAGCTGCTAAGATGGTTAGAGACTTGAGTCATCAGTCAAACTGACAGCACTTCACTAAACCATGAGAGCTTTTTATGGCTTTCTGTTCAAGTGTCAAGTTTAATGTTGCAAAGTGTAAAACATATGTCTATTTTGGCCTGTGAAAGACACACTGGCAGTGAATCGGGCTAATCCATAGGAGGCGTAGACATTCAGTTTATGTTCTATTTTGGTAATGAGAATCCAAGAGTGTTTCGATTATAGTCTTTACACATTTACTGACACTGGCAGCATGTCTTGCTTAGTACTTAATGGCCCAATCTGCCAGAGAACTGTCTGATGTGCACTTCAGTGTTGATGAAGTCTCTTATGCCCACCAAGGCTGCATTTATTTGATTAAAAAGAGTGAAACATTATTACAATTAGAAATATAATTTTCTATTGTAATATATTTTAAAATATAAATTTATTCCTGTGATGGCAAAGCTGAATTTTCAGCCATTACTCCAGTCTTCAGTGTCACATGATCCTTCAGAAATCATTCTAATATGCTGATCTGGTGCTTGAAAACAGCTGTGCTGCTTACTATTTTTGTGGCATTTTTTTCAGGATACTTTAATACATAGAAATTTCTAAGGAACAGCATTAATATGAAATCTTTTGTAACATCATATATGAGTTTACTGTCACTTTTGATTAATTTAATGTACCCTTGCTGAATAAAAGTATTAATTTCTCTAAAACTTTTAAACAATTGTCATGTGTGTGTGTGTAAATGTGTGTAAATCATGGTTAATATTAAACCATATTTACACTATTGAAAACCTGTTCTCACCTAATTTAAAATGAAAAAAATTAAAAATAAGACAAGAGTTAAAAGGCCTTCTTTAGTTTGTTTAATGTAAGTTTCTCTTTGCTCTTGCATGTCTTACAGCCCTGATCTATATACGTTTATATATATTCTTTTTACAGCTAACCAGTACAACAACAATGCAGAAATGATACTTGGAGAGCACTTCTTTTAGATGAGCAAAAGAATCCGTTCTCACTGAATGTACATACAGCACATTTGACATATACTGGAGTGTGGTATCAACCCTCGTAGTTACTTCTGAATTTCATCACTAAAAATTAAGTCATATTTCACACAACAGAGGTGATACAATAGCTGAAAATGAAAACTTTGAGAAGCATAATATGGTAATTGTAAACAAAGATGGTATTTACACATAAATATCCAGGATAATGGCAAATCCCAAACGTTCCCAAAATAAGCAAATTGATGCTAAGCTTTCATCCTCACAGCGTGTTTCATTGGAGAGGAAGGGAACTAAAATAGATGTGACATTTACAAATTTAAAGAAGTCCAGAAACTCAAAAAAAAAAAAAAAAAAAACCTCAGCCTGTGTTTTGATGTGATAAAGTGATGTGTCTATCCTGATGTTTGTTTCCCATACCGTATCATCTAAGCTGGAGCACTGCAAAAAGTCACTGCCACTTTGAGGGAGAATGGAGTTTGTAGGTCCTAATAGGGGACAGGAGCAGCAGGTTTTGCTGATAAGCCTTCAAAAATACCGTGCACTGCTTGACACTGTTTGCGTATTAGTTGGAGTTTGCAGGCTTTCCTGTGGCATCAGCTCAGAGAAAATAAATCATCATCTGCAGCACCCTAGTATGCAGAAGCTGCATCAATCTTTCATTGTCAGAAGTGGTTCTAGCATCTCCATGCATCTTTATATTTTCAACCAGATCTTGCTGTGATGGTAGAAAAAATTGCAGCATAACACACCACGTATAAGAGTTTGGATGACGACTGTTTGCAGAAAGTTCTCGCAAAAGAAGTAATCCTAGATGACCTTCCATTGATGCGCAAATACAGTATGTCCATGTCTGTCCGATATCTCCGGTAAGTGAAAAGAAAAGCAGGTGGACCAAGAATAGTTTCATCACAGCGAAACACCACACTTGCGCACAGAACCACTTGTGGAAAAAAAACTCAAAATACAACATTTTTGTATGGTACAGAGGCGGCGGCAGCAGCAGCAGTCCAGCAGGTCTGATTGGTGAGCGGCTATAATGTCTGTAGGGCTGTGAGATGCCCAAGAATTGAGACCAGAGACAGCAAGAGCACAGTCCAGTCCATCAGGCAGACAGCACTAGTTGAGCTCCGAGAGATTGCATTAAAGCTACTGGGGTCATTCAGCTGCGGATCCTGTGGAGAAAGTCATGTTTTCATATTGTTAGCCATTCTGTTCTTGTTGAGGCAATGCAATTTTATGGTTGTTTGTTCTTATAGTTGTTTTTGCCTAAATATTAGCCTTGAAGCTATTTTTTTTTTCTTTCATTTGCAGGTTTTTTCATAGTGTGGATAGAATGTAAGCCCATTTCTATGGAGCACCTGAAGGGACATGGTGGTGGGAAAAAAAACTGGGATGGGAGGAAAAAATATTGTTCAAAGCTTTTGTGTTCTCTCGCAAAACTTTTGCATTCACCCGAGAAACTTTGCGTTCCCTCGCAAAACTTTGCATTCCCTCGCAAAGATATTTGCATTCTCTTGCAAAGATATTTGAGTTCTCTGGCAAACTTTTGCATTCTCTTGCAAAGATATTTGAGTTCTCTGGCAAACTTTTACGCTCTCTCGCAAAGATATTTGTGTTCTCTCGCAAAGATATTTGCGTTCTCTGGCAAACTTTTGCGTTCTCTCGCAAAGATATTTGAGCTCTCTGGCAAACTTTTGCGTTCTCTCGCAAAGATATTTGAGCTCTCTGGCAAACTTTTGCGTTCTCTCGCAAAGATATTTGAGCTCTCTGGCAAACTTTTGCGTTCTCTCACAAAGATATTTGTGTTCTCTCGCAAAGATATTTGCGTTCTCTGGCAAACTTTTGCGTTCTCTCGCAAAGATATTTGAGCTCTCTGGCAAACTTTTGCGTTCTCTCGCAAAGATATTTGAGCTCTCTGGCAAACTTTTGCGTTCTCTCACAAAGATATTTGTGTTCTCTCGCAAAGATATTTGCGTTCTCTGGCAAACTTTTGCGTTCTCTCGCAAAGATATTTGAGCTCTCTGGCAAACTTTTGCGTTCTCTCACAAAGATATTTGTGTTCTCTCGCAAAGATATTTGCGTTCTCTGGCAAACTTTTGCGTTCTCTCGCAAAGATATTTGAGCTCTCTGGCAAACTTTTGCGTTCTCTCGCAAAGATATTTGAGCTCTCTGGCAAACTTTTGCGTTCTCTCACAAAGATATTTGTGTTCTCTCGCAAAGATATTTGCGTTCTCTGGCAAACTTTTGCGTTCTCTCGCAAAGATATTTGAGCTCTCTGGCAAACTTTTGCGTTCTCTCACAAAGATATTTGTGTTCTCTCGCAAAGATATTTGCGTTCTCTGGCAAACTTTTGCGTTCTCTCGCAAAGATATTTGAGCTCTCTGGCAAACTTTTGCGTTCTCTCGCAAAGATATTTGAGCTCTCTGGCAAACTATTGCGTTCTCTCGCAAAGATATTTGAGCTCTCTGGCAAACTATTGCATTCTCTCGCAAAGATATTTGAGCTCTTTGGCAAACTTTTGCGTTCTCTCGCAAAGATATTTGAGCTCTCTGGCAAACTTTTGCGTTCTCTCGCAAAGATATTTGCATTCTCTGGCAAACTTTTGCATTCTCTGGCAAACTTTTGCGTTCTCTTGCAAAGATATTTGCGTTCTCTTGCAAAGATATTTGCGTTCTTTCACGCAAACGTATTTGTGTTCTCTCACAAAGATATTTGGTGTTCTCTTGCAAATATATTTGCATGCGCTCACAAACTTTTTCATTCTCTCGCAAAACCTGAAACCTTCACTTACATCAAAACTTGAACTAAGTACTGAACATATTTCTTTTTTACTTAAGTCCAAGTTCAAAATAAAACTCTATGAACCACTCCATTGTTAATGTACGGAGCTCTTCCCTCCTGCCAGAGGGAAATTAAACAGAAAGTGTTTGTCTGAACTCCCAACAGGTTTTGTGAGGGAACGCAAAACTCTTTGCGAGGGAACTCAAAGTTTCTCGGGGGAAGGCAAAAGTTTTGCGAGAGAGCGCAAAAGCTTTGAAAAATATTTTTTCCTCCCATGTCCCTTTAGGGGCTCTGTACATTTCCACTTCAGGGTAAAAAATAAAAAGAGATTTGTGACCTTTTTATTTCTTATAATTGCAACTTTATATCTCACAATTGTGAGTTTGTCTAATAATTATGATTTTAAATCTCACAATTGAGACTTTATTTGCGACTATTGCGACTGCATGTAGCAGTTGTATGTACGAAGTCGCAGTTGCAAAAATACACAATTAAAATATATAAAATTGTCTCATAATTGCAACTTCATATCTTGTAATTCTAACTCTATTTCTCGTAATTGTGACTACATATCTTACAATGTAAACTTTATTTCTTATTTTCAACTTTACCTCATAATTACCTGTTTTATTCTTTATTCTGATGTGGAAACAGACTTTCATATCATGGCATACTTCTATGGAATGGAATCAAAAGGTCTGTTCACACAAGGGATGTGTTGCATTCAAAAACAGCTTGAAATGTATTACAAACAGTGCTCAAGGACACACACACACACACACAAAAACTCATTGCAATGGTCAGCGACATCCACTTAGTGCATGATTACATAGACAAAAATGTACAGAATGCATCTTGTGTGAAAAGCCCTTAACTCATTGGAAAATCCCAGTTGAGTAGAAATGTACAGTTCTTACCACACAAAGAACATCCAGTGTAACATTACTTTTCAGTTTCTGAGCCTAAAAAGAAAGAGAGAAAGAGGCCAGCTGAAATATGGGCTGAAAGTCAATTACTTGCAAGAAGCTCTTCAAGGTTCTGTGTTATAAACCATTTCTCACACTGAAGTATTTCCATCCAGCAACCCTTTAAACTAAGTCCAGTGCGATCTAAGTCAAGCACAGCTTCAATAAAGCACTGTAATTCACCTCTGCAAACAGAGGTCATACGGTATTGGCCTCAAAGAGAGGTCTTTCTGCGTGAGATGTAATGTTATGATAATGAGCCTTACAGCCCACACACATACACCACCCGTATACAGCGCTGTAGCCAAAGAGCACTCTCTAAGTTGCTGCTCCTTTTAAATCAATGTGCTGTGTGTGTGTTTCATTGTGTGCAGGAGGGCAGTGTGTTTGCATTAATATGTGACACACCAATACATTTTAATACCCAGTTACATGAGACTCAGCTCTGCTATCCAGTATCCCACATGCACACACACAAGTTGGTTCGTTGGAACGATAAAATGATTCTCCAGAGAATCTGGAATATAATAAAGGTGCCGCACAATGGAGAGAGAATGGAGCTAATTCTTTCGAAAAGCATTGTGGGATAGAATGATTAATAGCCTTCCTGGAAGTCTATCTGACAAAAGAAATTCTGTCTACTAATAAATCATGATATTGTTATTACTCCAATATGATGAATTGTTGTGCGCTATCTGTGGGAGTGTATCTGGTATTCTTTATTTGGAGCTGCAGATTTAGAAAAAATAAAAAATAATTTTCCAAGTTAAATGTAAGTTAAGCTTTATCAACAGCATCTGTAGCATGCTGTCAATTTTCAAAGAAATGAACTGAAAAAAGTGCTTCCTTTTTTGACAAAGCATTTACATGAACACTTCTGTTTGATAAGATGAAAAAAAATGTACTTTTTAGGCAGAACAATATTTTAGGTAGATCTATTATTATTATTATTATCATTTTGGTGTTGATTTGGTGTTCTCTCTCTCTCTCTCTCTCTCTTTTTTTATTTTTTTTCATTATTATTTATTTATTTGAATTTTTTAAACCAAGTACAGTAGTGTCGTCAAAAGTACTGACTTTGATACCAAGTCGATACTGAAATTTTAAAAATGTGATGCTTTGAGCACTGTTGAGCGGATTTGTAAACATCTCTGATTGGCCATTGTGTTCACACACTCAATATATATGTCTGTAATTGGCTACAATGATCAACACACGGGAGCGTTTGAAAGCAGGCGTCTATCAGCGGACCGTTCGCATAACCTGATTTTGCTGGGTTCAACATGTTCCGGGGTCAACATTTTTGTTGATCCTGGAACAACATTCAAATTAACAGATTTCAGTTACAAGTTTACAGATTATGTCAAGTTTAGGCTTAAAATCATGAATTGATGCTTCTACATCAGTGTTATTCATCTATCTTTTCCCTCTGATTTTTGGGATAACTTTTGGGTAGGGTTAGGTTTAGGGGTAGGAATAGGGTTAAGATAAAATTTTCAGACTGGAATGTTGTTCCAGGATCAACAAAATATGTTGACCCAGGAACACATCTAACTCAGCAATATCAGGACGTGCAGACCGTTCCACTGATAGACGCCTGCATTCAAACGCTTTCAAATTCAAACGCTCCCATGCGTTGATTATTGTAGCCAATTACAGACATATATGTTGAGTGCGTGAACACAATGGCCAATCAGAGGTGTTTGCAAATCCCCTCAACAGCGCTCAATGCAAATTGTAAGTAATCGCTTTCCTTTTTTTTTAACAAGAGTTGAGTCACAATTGTTTCCTTAGACAGCTTAAGATCTACCATAAAGTATATTTAACCTGAAATATTCCTCTGAAGATCTGTATCTGTTTTTATGCCAGTCATTTTAGAGACTGCGTATGTGCCAAACTTAAAGTTAGATACGTAGATGATTGGTGAAGATATGTTTCCCTCAGAGAGATTGTAATGGGTGGGTATATCCTGCTTAAGGGTATTCCTCATGTTAATGTGCCAGCCAATTAGCTCTGACATGACAGCTCTGGCAGTTTGATGTATCTCATTTCTAGCCAGAGGCCCTGTGTATGTGTTATCACTGCAACAGCCCACACACATCAATCAAAAGTAAACCTTCATCTCACTTTGAGGCTCGAAAAAAATGAAAGTCATCGTATGCCAAGCAAAGCCTGAAAGCATCCAAACAAGCTGCCAGCTGTTTATAAAGTTGATGTAGGCTGTGCATCTTTAACCATCTGAGTGGGCCAGAGGCAACATGTGTGTCTGACTGACAGCTGTCATTCACCATCAGAGATGTTTTAAAAGGTGACTAGAATAAAACAAAGAGAGATTGGGTGTCCAGGAGACATTTTACACTGCCTTTTCACTGCACTTTTCTAATCAGCTTTATTTCTGATGACCTTCAGAAACTAGGATGTACATTTCACTGAATTTCCTTCAGTTTGTCTTTTACTGTTAATATACTGTAACATGCTGATTGCTTTCAGTACCTGCAAACTTCCACAGAAGCTGTATAGATGGTCTGCATTACTGTCCAGGTCATTGGTGAGTGCTGGGTCTTCCAGTGTGTTGGATGTCCTGTCCCGTCCTCTCTGTGGAGTGTAAGGGTCAGGTGGAGTGGACATGATGGGTGGCTGGGGTTGCCACACACCAACATCTGTGCCATTACCAAACGCCTGGATGGCATTGCCTGTGTAATGCAGAAATTAAGGAAAAACTGTTTTAAATCATGGTAGGACAAAATTCAGTATATATGTATTGGCTTCTTTTCAAATAATGAGTTGGAATTTGAATTGAATTGGCCACACCACTACAGGAATATTAGGAAGAGGAAATTTAACAGTTGCGTAATTGTTAAAGGTGCCCTAGATTCAAAAATGTAATTTATCTAGGCGTAGTTAAATAACAAGAGTTCAGTACATGGAAATGACATACAGTGAGTCTCAAACTCCATTGTTTCCTCCTTATATAAATCTCATTTGTTTAAAAGACCTCCGAAGAACAGGCGAATCTCAACATAACACCGACTGTTACGTAACAGTCGGGGTGTACGCCCCCAATATTTGCATATGCCAGCCCATGTTCCCAACATTATGAAAGGCATTAGACAAGGGCAGAATGTCTGGATCTGTGCAGAGCTGAATCAACAGACTAGGTAAGCAAGCAAGGACAATAGCGAAAAATGGCAGATGGAGCAATAATAACTGACATGATTCATGATTTCATGATATTTTTAGTGATATTTGTAAATTGTCTTTCTAAATGTTTCGTTAGCATGTTGCTAATGTTCTGTTAAATGTGGTTAAAGTTACCATAGTTTCTTACTGTATTCACGGAGACAAGAGCCGTCGCTATTTTCATTTTTAAACACTTGCAGTCTGTATAATGCATAAACACAACTTCATTCTTTATAAATCTCTCCAATAGTGTAGCATTAGCCGTTAGCCACGGAGCATAGCCTCAAACTCATTCAGAATCAATGTAAACATCAAATTAAACACTGTACTTACGCGATTAGACATGCTGCATTACGAACACTTTGTAAAGATCCATTTTGAGGGTTATATTAGCTGTTTGAACTTTTTTTATGTTGTTTAAGGCAAGCGCAAGCTCCGTGGGCGTGGAGCACCAGATTTAAAGGGCCACACACCCTGAATCGGCTCATTTCTAATTATGCCGTTTCTAATAGGCAGTTAAAAACATTAATTAAAAAAAATCTATGGGGTATTTTGAGCTGACACTTCACAGACACATTCAGGGGACACCTTAGACTTATATTACATATTTAAAAAAAAAAAAAGTTCTAGGGCACCTTTAATGCAATGTTATGCAACAACCATAAATAATTGTATCATCAATTTTGACTAATTGTGCCTATTTATTCCCTGATATATAAAAATATTTTTTTTTTCCTCAAAACTAAATTCATAATTTTATTATAAAACAACACAGATCGGATTAGTTTTTAAATTTTGCCACATTCTTTTGAGGTCAAAACTAGTTTGAAACTAGTTGAAAAACTAGTTGAAGATTTGATATTTCATTACATTCTGCTTTTTTAAATTGAAATTTATATATATATATATATATATATATATATATATAAACATTTTTTTTTTAAATTTAATTTGTAATTTCTTTTCCTAGGTAACATAAATTTATTTTTGACAGTTTTAGTAATTTTAATACTTCAACTTAAGCTTATTTTATTTCACGTTTTTCATATAATATTATTATTTATCATATCTCAGCTTTAATAGTTTTAATTACAACCCGAATTCCGAAAAAATTGGGACGTTTTTTTAAATTTGAATAAAATGAAAACTAAAAGACTTTCAAATCAGATGAGCCAGTATTTTATTCACAATAGAACATAGATAACATAACAAATGTTTAAACGGAGAAATTTTACACTTATATCCACTAAATGAGCTCATTTCAAATTTGATACCTGCTACAGATCTCAAAAAAGTTGGCACGGGGCAACAAATGGCTGAAAAAGCAAGACATTTTGAAAAGGTTCAGCTGGGAGAACATCTAGCAACTAATTAAGTTAATTGATATCCGGTCTGTAACGTGATTAGCTATAAAAGGGATGTCTTAGAGAGGCAGAGTCTCTCAGAAGTAAAGATGAGCATAGGCTCTTCAATCTGTGAAAGGGTGCGTAAAACGATTGTGGAAAACAATGTTCCTCAACGTCAAATTGCAAAGGCTTTGCAAATCTCATCATCTACAGTGCATAACATTATCAAAAGATTCAGAGAAACTGGAGAAATCTCTGTGCGTAAGGGACAAGGCCGAAGAACTTTATTGGATGCCCGTGGTCTTCGGGCCCTCAGACGACACTGCATCACTCATCGGCATGACTGTGTCAATGACATTACTAAATTGGCCCAGGAATACTTACAGAAACCACTGTTGGTAAACACAATCCGCCGTTCCATCTGCAGATGCCAACTAATGTGAACATGGTCCAGAAGCACCGTTGTGTCCTTTGGGCCAAGGCTCATTGAAAATGGACTGTTTCAAAGTGGAAAAGTGTTCTATGGTCAGACAAGTCCAAATTTGACATTCTTTTTTCAGAATTCACGGACGCTGTGTCCTCTGGGCTAAAGAGGAGGGAGACCTTCCAGCGTGTTAACAACATTCAGTTCAAAAGCCAGCATCTCTGATGGTATGGGGGTGCAAAAGTGCATACGGTATGGGCAGCTTGCATGTTTTGGAAGGCACTATGAATGCTAAAAAGGTATATAAAGGTTTCCAGACAACGTCTATTTCAGGGAAGGCCTTGTGTATTTCAGCAAGACAATGCAAAACCGCATACTGCAGCTGTTACAAAAGTATGACTTCTGAATTGACCTGCCTGCAGTCCAGATCTTTCACCTATAGAGAACATTTGGCGCATCATTAAACGAAAAATACATCAAATACGACCATGAACTCTTCAGCAGCTGAAAACCTATATCAGGTAAGAATAGGACCAAATTCCAACACCAAAACTCATAACCTCGATGCCCAGACATCTTCAAACTCTTTTGAAAAGAAGAGGAGATGTTACACCATAGTAAACATGCCCCCATCCCAACTATTTTGAGACCTGTAGCAGGCATCAAATTTGAAATGAGCTAATTTTGCGCCTAAAATTGTAAAAAAAATTCAGTTTAAACAATTGTTATCTTATCTATCTTCTATTGTGAATAAAACATTGGCTCATGTGATTTGAAAGTCATTTAGTTTTCATTTTATTCAAATTTAAATAACGTCCCAACTTTTCCGGAATTCAGGTTGTAATACCAACAGTTCTGTAACTGAATTTTCAATAGTCATTCTAAAATTAACTCTGCTTAAATTTCACTTGACATGCTGCCATCAACTATTTTGATAAAAAAGCTTCTTCTTTTTTTTTCATTTCTTAACACTATAGCAGATGAATTCTGATAAAGAGGCACTTAGCCTTTGTGTTTAAGTGCAGTAAGACCTCCACTTACTCAGAAGTTTCTGGGACCTTTCTGGTGATAAAATGAGGGAAGCCATTATGACTCAACTGTCTTTTAAAAATGACTGTATTCTCAAGAGCACTTTTGACTTCAGAGTATGTTATTTACCTCACGCCACAGCAGGCTAAAGGGCAAGTGGGAGATTATTGATGAGTACTCAGGTAAAGAATAAGCTGCATGTGTATTAAGTACCATCTATTACCAGAGAAGAGGGCAGGCTGGCCTTATTATTGAGTGAGTGTTGAGATTCTCTTAAGGCCAGGCTTGCAAGCTGATTCTGTTTCTTAAGGGTTAAAGACTCATAAAGCCTGATTCTCCATTACTGTTATTGCTCCTTAAAGGGATAGTTCACCCCAAAAATTAGAATTCTGTTATCATTTACTCATCCTAAAGTAGTTCCAAACCTGTATGAATTTCATTCTTCTGCTGAACACAAAAGAATATATTTTGAAGAATATGGGAAACCAAACAGTTGATTGACCTCACTTACTTCCATAGTATGGAGAAAAAAATACTATGGAAATAATTCATTAAAAGTAAAATGGGTCCCATCCAATGTTTGCTTCCCAACATTCTTCAAAATATCTTCTTTTGTGTAGAAGAGAGAAATTCATACAGGTTTGGAACAACTTGAATTTTAATTTTGGAGTGAACTGTCCCTTTAAGATTGCATTGCTCTCATAAGAATGGATGTGTATTCCAAGCATAATTGTAGATAGATTATATAGAATTAAAAGCTTAAAGGACAGATTTTTGAGGGGTTGTCAGATTGTACAATAGGACCCTGGGGAGATCTTGGGTAAGAGCCAAGGCAGATGTGTGACATCAACTGTACATTATACATTTTAGCACACTTTCATCTGTCTGAGCAAAGGAGGGAGTATATAGAACATTCATTCCTCAGGAGCGAATCTGAGGTAATTTTGATTGTGCGATCGTAACATGATAGGAGGATCTTTATATTGCATCATATTGCATCATACAAGCGTATTCAACAATGATATTGATCTGACTGTAATGACCCTGTTGTATGAGAAAGGAACTGAGCTGGACGATGATAAAATTTTAGCAGAACTGCTTTATTGATGAAAATAACTAATTTAATAATTGATGATCTTTACAACAGAACTGAATCAACGCTGAACTGATTTCAGCTGAACAAAAGCCGAAATGCATCATTTTCCTATAATCACTGTAAAGCTGCTTTGAAACAATCTGTATTGTATAAAGTGCTATATAAATAAAGTTGACTTGACTTGACTGTTCTTTCTCTCACTCTTACTGGTTCATTATTAGATGGCTGTCATATGTGTGGCCAGATTCAGAGCCTAAAGTGGCAAGTAAATGACTATTGGTTTAATTAAGTCTGATTTATTAGAAAAGGTTTTCATCTTGTAATCTAATATGAAGATAGATGCTTTTTTGCATTGATTTATTTTTAAAGGGATACTTCACCCAAAAAGGAAAATTCTGTCATAATTTACTCTCATGTTGATCCAACTTTTTTCTTCTGTGGAACACACACACACAAAGTTTGGACCCCATTGACTTTCATTGTATGGGGGAAAAATACTTTTTCCACAGAACAAAAATGCAGATTTTGAATGACATGAGTATGAATAAATGACAACAGAATTTTCATTTTTGGGTGAACTATCCCTTTAAGAAAAGTAGGTCTGGAATTGTAAATGCATTCTAATAAACCTGACGCTATCTATAATGTCTAGAAATGGGCCTTCTCTCATATACAAATAATGGCATATATTCATTACAAACTAGAAAGAACTAAGAAAACATTTTGCTAATATATACTGTCTCTGATGTTTGATCTCACTGACGTCTTGTTAGACAGACAGTCTTTTCTCTTTCCCTCCATCTCTCTCATTATACATAAACACAAAAGCACACATTGATGAGGACGTGTCAGATATGACGTGTGGATGTGGCGTTACCTGTGTCGGTACTGCTATATCATCCGGGCTGTCATCCTAAAGGCCATTGTCTCATGTAGACAAATCCTCCTTCTCATCCGCTTTCTGTCTATCTCCCTGCATCCAGTTCATCTAAATGGATGTTTTTGAATAAGTCCCTGACAAAATAATGCATGCTTTTGGTAGTCTTCCAGGCCCATGGACACCTGAGTAATGCTTTATTGCCTTTTTATGTCAATCCCCCATCTCAGCCACCCCATTTAAGAGGGATTTCTCTGTCTCTCGGCCGTCAGACTGCCCTGAACCGCACGGCAACACAAATCGCAGAGATCAGATTTACTGGTGCAGACTGTGAATGATCATGAAGATGCAACGGAGCAGAATTCAACTTTAGAGTCGGTCTTGATGGGCAAATTCTGTCAGTCAGCGCATAATGGCATGTAACCAATGATATAGAGTAGCAGCAGCAGCTGTGAATGAAGTCTACTCACGGAGACAACGGTTGTTGGTGAAAAGCTCGGTAAACTTGTCACACTCTGCTTTTCCGTTTCCGCTGTTGCTACAGTCACACCAAGGTGACACGCTGATGCCAGGGGCACGGAGGTAGTTAGGGGTCATCACCGTACCTGTCACATATACCAAGGATCAAAATGCAAAGGTCATTTATGTTGAAAACAAAGATGTTTAATAGGTCACAGATTCATGTACTTTCAAAAGTGAAATATACAGTGGCCTCAAACATTTGGACACTTACTGGTATATGAAAGTCATTTCATTAGATACAAAATACACTACCCGGCCAAAAAAGTCACTGTTTGGATTTTAATGTGCAAATTCTTAAGAATCTATGAATGGATCATTATTACAGTGATTATTGTTTCTAGCATTTTATATGTTTGGCAACAGTTCTTCTAACCCTTAAAGATGGAGTGTGTAGCTTTTCATTTCTTAAACAACCATGTAGGAAGACACATCATGGCCATATTCCAGGACGACAATGTCAAGATTCAGTAGAGTTAAAATTGTGAAAGAATTGTCAGGAGGGAGCATGAAGAATCATTTTCACACGTGAATTGACCTCTGAGTCCAGACCTTAAATCCATTGAAAGTCTTTGGGATGTGCTGGAGGAGACTTTACAGAGTGCTCATCTCTTGCATTGTCAATACAAGATCTTGACCAAAAGTTGATGGACCTCTTGATGGAAATAACATCACAACATTTATTTCCATCGAGAGGTGCATCAGTTTATGGTCAAGATCTTGTATTGACAATGCAAGAGGTGAGCACTCTGTAAAGTCTCCTCCAGCACATCCCAAAAACTTAGACTGAGGTTAAGGTCAGTGCCAATTCATGTGTGAAAATGATTCTTCATGCTCCCTCCCAACCATTCTTTCACAATTTTAACCCTGGTGAATCTTGACAATGTCATCCTGGAATATGGCCATGATGTGTCTTCCTACATGGTTGTTTAAGAAATGAAAAGCTACACACGCCATCTTTAAGGGTTAGAAGAACTGTTGCCAAACATATAACATGCTAGAAACATGCCTACAGATCCAGTTCTGGCTGCATCTATAATTCAGATTTTTAATCCCCGTATCCGCTTACATATATTTATATATAATCTATTTTTAATCTCTATAATTAAAATGTATAATTCAGATTTTGATCTCCATATCCATTTAAATATATTATATATATCTTCCAAGGGGTTTTTTCCCTCCTAGGACTTTTTTCCCAGTGTTAGCACGCTGGGTTTTTCTCCTAGGGGGTTTTTTCCACCCCTGGGAGTCAGCCGACATTGGCTTAATGTAGCACCATCTTGTATATGTTACATATTACCACGCTTGTTTGTACAGCTCATTTTTAACCACTTCCCTTTTTTCTGTGCTTCTAATATGTAAAGCTGCTTTGAAACAATTACCAATTGTAAAAGCGCTATATAAATAAATTTGACTTGACTTGACTTGACTTGACTAGAAACAATAATCACTGTAATAATGATCCATTCATAGATTCTTAAGTATTTGCGCATTAAAATCCAAACAGTGACTTTTTTTTTGGCCGGGCAGTGTATTAAACCAATTGGTATCTTCAACAATTAGCATCTATTCATCAAAGAATCCTGAAAGAATTTTTTTTTTATCATAGTCAGTTTCAACAAAAAATATTAAGCAGTACAACTATTGTCAACATTGATTATAATAAGAAATGTTTCTTTAGCACCAAATCAGCATATTAAAAGGATTTCTGAAGGATCATGTGACATCATGTGAATGATGAAATTCAGCTTTGTGACTTACCTGGTGGAATTTAAAGCTGCATTATGGAAGGTTTTTGGTTAAAAATGAACAAAAATCACTTTAAAACGTATTCAATTACTATTCAAAAACTTAATATTTTACAATATTACTGTTTTTACTTTATTTTTGATCAAATAAATGCAGCGTTGGTGAGCATCATCGATTTCTTTCAAAAAACTTACCAACTTTTGAAAAGTAGTGTATAGCTTTTATCATAAAAAAAAAAAAAAAAAAAAATGAACAAACTTTGGTAACACTTTAGTATGGGGAACAATTCTCACTTATAACTAGTTGCAAGTTATTAGCTTGCATATTGGCTGTTTATTAGTACTTATAAAGCACATATTAATGCATTATTCTGCATGACCATATTCTACATCCCTTAATCCTACCCAATACCTAAACTTAAATGCTACAACAACTACCTTACTAACTATTAATAAGCAGTAAATTAAGAGTTTATTGAGGCAAAAGTCGTAGTTAATATAAGGTATGCATTGACATTATTACATTATTTGCTAACTGCATTCTTTAAATTGTATCGTTGACATGCATTTTCTGTAAAGCTGCTTTGAAATTATATGTATCGTGAAAAGCGCTATACAAATAAATTTGAATTGAATTCACATCACTTTCCTGCCGGAAACACACCTCCTCAGCCAGACTGAATGGCAAAAGATCCTGCTGCGTGATTGGATTTAATAGGGGAAACTGCAAAAATGCGAGTAAAACACTAATAAAAAATAAAAAAACACAATTAATCTAAAGGTTGGACTCGATAATGTTCCTTACAACTTACCAAAGATCCAGAAATCTATGGGTATTGACATGCAGCCAGGAATCATGCTTCCTGACATTTATCATCATGATTATGACATTTCGACGCCAGGGAAATACATAAAGCAAATTTACCTGTGAATGCTTTATAAAAACTATATAGGTAGGACTAAATCTGGGTAGTCACTTATATCAGTGTTATATATATCGTCCAGCCCTAAAACTTGTATCATTTTTGTCAGTGTTTATTTAAAAAAACACCCAATTATGCAGAATATAAGATGGTAAATATTTAATTGATGAGTTGTCAATAGAATATATAACAATACAATATAAAGGGTATGATTTTACCCCAAAATTCAACATATTGACACAAAATGATAACTGCGAATCCGCATTTCGATGCCTGGAGTCCTGTCATTTTTGTGAATTGCAGCAATCCATTGCTTCTGTAGCTTTCAGCAGTCTGTAAAAACATACCTCAGATTTCTTGTCAAATCCATTTATACAGTCAATCGCGTTTTGGATGTGTTTTGTGTGTTTTTCACAGCATTCACACTGAAAATCAATTCTGCCACTCAGTCTTTTTGCCACTCAGCGAGCGTAACGGCATTCACTCCAGCAGACGGTGACGTCACGTGCATACCCTCTATAAAGTATATGTGTTCCCCATACTATTGCACTCTAAGGTACTGTAATTTTAAAAAATACTATGGTAATCCAAAAAATGGTATAAAGTACTCTAGTATTACCATAGGATACCATTACTGCACCATAATACTGTAATACCACAATATTTTTTTGTAAGGGATATGACACAGTAAATTTTCTTAACTCACCAATGAGACCTGAATATGCCAGCAGACAGTCTGCATAGTTTTCCTTCAGACACCCTGAAATCGAGCGCGCCTCGGGTTGACAGTTTGTGAGGAAGTCAGCTAAACGAGATCTGAAAAAAATTATGCAGGAATGAACAAGAATCCACAGAGTTGGTCTCCTCATTAAACAAACTCAGCACACAAGTGACAGTCTGGCAGTCTTATTACTATTGTCATCTCTTCTCAGACACCATCTACCCCACAGAAACTTCTTCTATGGATAAATAATTAACTCGCTGAAAAGTACAGTGAACATTCGAGCACTTTCCTCCCTACTCTGACATGTAAAACAAGCTGTCTTTCATCCTACCTGCAGATGTAGTTGGTCTTGCAGGAGGCTTGCAAGGAGAGACAGTTGGGTTTTTCCTTGTCCTCGTAGGAGCAGGCTGGCACGATGGTCTGACGTCTGCGCTCGGAGCAAGCCGAGTGATCCCCGGAGGGGCAGGAGCAGAAAAGCATGCCGTAACTGTGCTTCGGTGGCACCTTGTCGAAGAACTGCCGCAGGGCCTTGTGACACTTGCGCTTGTTACACACCTCAGTGGTTGAGACTCGACTGGTGCAGGGGCTGATGTAGAAGGAGCGGTATTTCTTACATGTGTCATTCAGGTTGCAGGCCTTGGCGGCATTCAGGCAGTTGTTGTCCTTCGTAAAGGCCGCCTCACCTATGCAGGCAGAGATTTAGAGGGAGAGTTATGAACACTACTGGCTGATTTTACTGATGCAAGCACTGTAAATGTCAAAGAACACTTGATGAGAGTGGGGCAACTGTTGACCTTTTAGGACTCTCTGTGAACGTCCTCTGGCTGAGGCAGTGCCGTACGGCATTCACAGAACTAGAGGCCATGTGTCAGCCAGTATGTGGTCTGTGTGAGAGTAACTATACTGCTAATTAACATTCAAGAAAACGACAGAGTTTATTCAAAGTATATTTAAAGATGAAGTGCGTAAAATAAGTTCTTCTGTCCCAGCTTGAAATGTAGTAGTCTCAGCCTCAGACGTCACGGCCACAGACCGCTAGCTGAACTTCGATGCATTTGGCACACATAATTCAAATTTTCGAAGTCTTCATCTGATTTCCGAGAGATGTGTGTGTCGCATTCTTTAACCCTTAAATGCATGACTGTTTACATATTCAGGTCTTTATCGACCCGGATCTATATCTAACACGGAAGGATCTCTACCTGTCGTGATAATATAAAACTCCTCTGATATTAGATTAACAGTTACAGAAGAATAAAATAAATCATATTTTGTTACCTTTTGGAGCTGGAAAGGGCTCTGTTTGAGCAGATGTTTTATGCCATCATCACTGTCCTCGTCAGTGCTCATTTCCCAGTAAATTCAGCAAATAATAGTCTAGTTTTAAGTTTGAGGTCACAAATAGTGCCCATTCGCGATCTCAAACATATTCTCAAAACTATATAATTTTCAACATCTTCAAAATCAATATTTTGATCATTAACAGCTTCACCAGATCCATCCAGTGACAGTTACAGTCATATTTGATTGCGTTCAGTACTTGTTCTGCAGTAAATCGCTGAGCCATTTCATGAGCCATTTCAGGAGGGTAGTGAATGACGTCCCGGGTCATTAAAGACCCGAGGTATGCATTTAAGGGTTAACAGTCCCTCTGGAAATAAAGATGCCATGACCTCAAACCCCCTCATGGAAGAAGAACGCCAATGAGGGACAATGAGCGCTTATCAGGATCAACTTAACACTGGGTTGTTGACACACACTCAGCCAATGGAAGTATGTTAGGGAAACCTTTTTGAAAACAGTAATTATTTTTTATCTGGTCATGCTAGTGGCCCAAAAATCACACTTTATATATATAGGCCAGTCTTCATTGTCACATGATCCTTCAGAAATCACTGGGATATGCTGCTCATGAAACAGTTTTTATCATTATCAATGTTGAAAACAGTTATACTGCTTAAAGGTGCCCTAGAACTCCTTTTTAAAAGACGTAATATAAGTCTAAGGTGTCCCCTGAATGTGTCTGTGAAGTTTCAGCTCAAAATACCCCATAGATTTTTTTTAATTCATTTTTTTAACTGCCTATTTTGGGGCATCATTAACTATGCACCGATATATAGGTTGCGGCCCCTTTAAATCTCGTGCTCCCCCTCCCCCGGAGCTCGCGCTTGCCTTGAACAGCATAAACACAGTTTACACAGCTAATATAACCCTCAAAATGGATCTTTACAAGATGTTCGTCATGCATACTGCATGCATGCGTCGGATTATGTGAGTATTGTATTTATTTGGATGTATTACATTTGATTCTGAATGAGTTTGAGGCTATGCTGCGTGGCTAAAGCTAACATTACACACTGTTGGAGAGATTTACAAAGAATGAAGATGTGTTTATGAATTATACAGACTGCAAGTGTTTAAAAATGAAAATGGCGACGGCTCTCTTGTCTCCGTGAATACAGTAAGAAACAATGGTAACTTTAACCACATTTAACAGTACATTAGCAACATGCTAACAAAACATTTAGAAAGACAATTCACAAATATCACTAAAAATATAATGTTATCATGGATCATGTCAGTTATTATTGCTCCATCTGCCATATTTCACTATTGTTCTTGCTTGCTTACCTAGTCTGATGATTCAGCTGTGCACATCCAGACGTTCTGCCCTTGTGTAATGCCTTGATCATGAGCTGGCATATGCAAATATTGGGGGCGTACATATTAATGATCCCGACTGTTACGTAACAGTGTTATGTTGAGATTCGCCTGTTCTTCGGAGGTCTTTTAAACAAATGAGATTTATATAAGAAGGAGGAAACAATGGAGTTTGAAACTCAGTGTATGTCTTTTCCATGTACTGAACTCTTGTTATTCAACTATGCCAATATAAATTCAATATTTAATTCTAGGGCACCTTTAATATTTTTATTATTTACAGGATTTTTTGATTTATAGAAAGTTCAAAATAATTTTTTTGTAACAATGTAAAAATATTTACTGTCACCTCTGGTAATCCTTTAAAAAAAAAGACCCTAAACTTATGAACGGTAGTGTGTAGCCTATGTTACTAAATATTCTAGATAAGAGATCATCAAAACATCAACAATTTAAACTATATTTTCTCATTTGTTTCTTTCTCAATTTCTTCAACAGATCCCACACAAAATGCCTCAAGCATATCAATTTATAACTCTTTTTAATGTATTTCCAACCAAGAACTGCCATCCTGCAGAGCATTGCAATTAGACAAGCATCTAAACACAGTTTAAAATAGCTTTTATTTGTGTAACGTTTGAATCTTTTGCCTGAAGAACTTCTCTCAGCTGATCGCACTGCCGCACTTTTCCTTTTGTTTCCCTCCTCTCGATCTACACAGAATTTTTGTTTCTTGAACAAACAACCTCAGGTAAATCCTTCGCTTTCACTCGCATGGATAAGTTCACAACCCTGAAAACTCTGTTTGAATTTCCTCTCTCTTTTCTAAGCTGTCTGTTTGCTTTAACATAATTTCATTCCTATAAGAACGCATACGCCATTAGCTACGCAAAGAAAGAATGTTAACATGTACTTTAGTATATATTTTATTGATAATTATTTGATTGCCAGAGAAAATGGTGAGTTATAATGTTTACTAAAATGTATATTTAATACATAACATAAAATATTTAATAATTATGCACAAATTACTTGACTGCAGATTGACTTATTAGAATCAAGTATCCAGTGAGCCGTGTAATAAGTGAGGTTACTCATCTTTACCTAATGATGACTCAGTGTTCTCTCCTCTCCTCCTCTGCTTCCCGCTTCAGTAACTTTTTTTAGATACGCTGCAGCTCTTGCATGTGCATGGAAGGCTGCATTTTGCAATTATGTGTTTTGATGAGGAATTTGTGCTTATTGTGGACTTTTGTGAGATGGTTAGATGTGATTAAATATGAACATAACCTAGATCCTTGAGGTTAATCACCTATTACAAAAACCATTACTTACGTTTGACAAGCACGTTGACATGAGGCTCAAGGTTACTGGAGGGAGGTTTAATTGTTGATTAGAAGTTGCAGTCATGTGGACAGGTTCTGCAACATGTCATTGTCTATAAATCTAACCCATATCCTCTTGTGATACCCTGATCATGAGCCTAGTTTATAGACATAATGCAATAGTAATTTATCATGGAACATCATTAAAATAATGGCTTCTTTACAGCGCAAAATATAGACAATAGCATAATATACATGTTTACTGATGCGGATGCGAGACGACCTGTCACTCACATGTGATCACAGCAATAGCAAACCACAACGATCCAATGATCCAATCAATACCTGATGGACAAAATCAAGTCCCACCCTACATTTTGTTTTTTTCCAATTAATTCGAGAAAACGTTTCATTTGGATACACATCACAATAGTGAAGAAAAGACTATTGCAACTTCTGTTTCATGATGATTTTAAACTAGACGCCACTTGGTTTGATGTGCTTGTTTAAAAATTCAAAGACAACCAAAAAAGCCAATGCCATGGACTCAACTTTATCACTGTAAAAGATTATTTTCATGATTTGTTATCACAACTTTTTTTCTTTTGTCAAATCAACTTGGATAATTAATGTGGTTCAGATAACATATTATTTTGAGTTTCTTTTTATTAAACCAATCTCCTTCATTGTATTAAAGGGATAGTTCACCCAAAAATGAAAATTCTGTCATTTATTACTCACCCTCATGTCGTTCCACACCTGTAAGACCTTCGTTCATCTTCGGAACACAAATTAAGATATTTTTCATAAAATCCGATGGCTCAGTGAGGCCTCCATTGCCAGCAAGATAATTAACACTTTCAGATGCCCAGAAAGCTACTAAAGACATATTTAAAACAGTTCATGTGACTACAGTGTTTCAACCTTAATGTTATGAAGCGACGAGACGTGTATCAAACTGCAAAGTCACGTGATTTCAGTAAACGAGGCTTTGTTATGTCATAAGTGTTTCGTAATTTCAATGGTTCACCACTGGGGGGCGTGACTTTGGCAGTTTGATACATGCTCCGAACCACTGATTCGAAACAAAAGATTCATAAAGTTTCATATAGCAGTGCTTTGAAATCACCTATCACTAGATATTGTTGAATAAAGTCGTTATTTTGTTTTTTTTTTCAGCGCACAAAAAGTATTCTCATCGCTTCATAACATTAGGGTTGAACCACTATAGTCACATGAACTGTTTTAAATATAACTTTAGTACCTTTCTGGGCATTGTTAATTATCTTGCTGGCAATGGAGGCCTCACTGAGCCGTTGGATTTTCATCAAAAAATATCTTAATTTGTGTTCCGAAGATGAACAAAGGTCTTACGGGTGTGGAACGACATGAGGGTGAGTAATTAACTACACAATTTTCATTTTTGGGTAAATTGACCCTTTAACTCAATTTTTTTATTTCAATGAACTCAAAATTTTAAGGCAACCAAGTAACTTACTTTTTTAAGTTAAACCAACAATAATTTTTTACAGTGTAGTAATGCCATGGTATTTTTGTTAGTGCTGTGACTGTATGTGTAATAATGACCTCAGCTTATGTTCCCCAGCGTCTTTTGTGTGCCAAACGCTGGGAGCCTGGCTATGTACACCTTAGAGAACACCAGTGTGACATGAAATAACGAGCAAGAGTGTGTGTGTGTGTGTGTGTGTGCTGATGTGGCCTCGTGCTCAGGCAGCAGAGCGCTCTGTTGTTTATTGCTCTTTGGGCGCAGGAATAATAAGTGAGCTCTTCAGTCGCTTCCTTAAGTGGCCTGAGAGATTGGGAGTGCTGCAGACACAGAAAGTGCTGATGGCAGAGACCTGAAGCTTTTCTGGCGGATGCTTAATAATCTCACAGCTTTCCTCCAACTGTTCCAATCCAATAAAAACACATGCCACTGCAGCAAATCAAATCATACGAGGACTCGGCCTCCATAATTGATCTCCCACTCTCTCTTCCTCCGTGTCTGCCACTGTCTCTTTCTGCCCATCTCTCCCATCTTCGCATTCTCGCTTTCATCTTGCCCTTTTGATCCGTCTTTCTTTTTTATTCCCCAAACTTTACTTTTTTTATTTTCCTTCCATCCTTTCTTTCTTCTTTCTTTCCTTCCTTAATTTTTCTTTTCTTCTTTCTTTTTCTTCATTTCTTTTAATTCATTCATTCATTCATCCTTCTTTCCTTCCATCCTCCTTCCTCTGTTCCTTCCTTCATTCCTTTCTTCCAATCTTCCTTGCTTCCTGTCTTTCTTTTTGCCAAAATACCAAAAATACCAATTTATTAACAATTCTCACCATGATTCATTCCCAGACTAAATTATATCTATTCATTTTATTCTACACTGTAAAAAAGAATTGTTGGTTTAACAATTAAACAATTTGAGTTAATATAATGAAGGCGATTGGTTTAATCAACAGAAACTCAAAATTGTATTTGTTAGTTATCCGAACTACATTAAAGGGTTAGTTCACCCAAAAATGAAATTTCTGTCATTAATTACTACCCTCTTGTCATTCCACCTTCGTAAGCCCTTCGTTGATCTTCAGAACACAAATTAAGATATTTTTGATGAAATCCAAGGGTATCTGATCCACACGTAGGCAGCAATGTCATTGCACCTTTTGACGTCCAGAAAGGTATTAAAAACATAGTTAAAATAGTCAACGTGACTACAGTGGTTCAACCTTAATGTTATGAAGTGACGAGAATACTTTTTGTGCACAAAACAAAAAAACAAAAAAAACGACTTTAGTCAACAATTTGAACCGTTGCCATACGTCTTGATCTCAGTGCAGGCTTCCTTGTTTCCGAACACCAACTCAGTATTGGCCGAAGCCCTTGGATTTCCCTTGTATTTCATCAAAAATATCTTAATTTGTCTTCCGAAGATGAACAAAGGTCTTACGGGTGTGGAACGACATGAGGGTGAGTAATTAATGACAGAAATGTCATTTTTGGGTGAACTAACCCTTTAATTATCTAAGTTTATTTGACAGAAGAAAACATTTGATAAAATATTTTTTTTACAGTGTATTATTTATTTTATTCTTAATGTATGTCAAAAACTGTCTAAATGTTTTTCTGTTCTTTATTTTAGAAGGAACATCTGAGACACTTGAACTGAGAACTCCATTAAGTCTCTTGAGCTGTGAAAGAGCAATAAAATTTCTCTTAGCGTATAGTTCAAAATATATGGTGATTCTTCTTAGAAATTAAGCTAATGAGTCCATTGGGCTGGAACCTTCTATCAATTAATGAAATTGCAGTTGCAGCACAATGAGGGTTTGTTACGAGATGAACCCTCGCTGACCATCTCTGGGCTCTTTAATAAAGAGAGAACCGCTAGTTAAACAACACTGAGAGCTCTGTGTAAAAGACTATCCGCTTAAACTGCTGTCCAGGGACTTTTAATGGCCCTCCGAAGTGATGCCTGCCAATGGCTGAACTCTGGAGCACGCTTTAAGGGAATTAGCCAGTCCAATTGATACTTGAAAATATCCAGTGGATGTGGAGTCTATTGATTTATTGATGAGTGTTTTTAACCCAAAAGGAATTAATAAACGCACTGATCCATGTATGTTTACAGAGTTGGTCCATGTGGAGCTGATGCAGCTCTGCTCGAAAAGACCGGCGGTTTGAGTCGTTGATCAAACGACTGATGAGGTGAAAAGCAGGACAACTTTATAATGATTATAATTTACATTAGCTGACTTCTCACCAGAGATCATGCCCTGAAATGTCTTAAAGATGAGGTTGAAATGATGGCACTCTTCTCAAACACTCTTTCAATGAACTTTCTATGAATGCGTAGTCCTTAGCCAAACAATTACGGTGTGTTACTTCATCAAACATCCTGACCATTTTTTTGAAAAAAAATAAATAAAATCGAATCAAATGTCATGCTGTTTTTTTTATGTTGTTGATATTTCAAATTTCAAAAGTCCGGTGTGGTAATAAAATTACTACTGGGGATGTTTAAATGGTTTTGGTAACTTCTAAAATTTTTGTATCATGACCACCCAAATCTAGCAGAGATTGTAAACTGCTGACCCCTAACAGGCTGAGGTAATGGACACTTTAGTCAGTTCCTGACAGTGCTGGTAGATTAGTATGATCTCAAATAATTACCAGAGCCAGAGGGATTTGGGGGTCATTGATACTCCAGTGGAACAGTGAAATTCCAGCAATGGCATGGAGATTTACCCTGTTGGTGCTATTGTTGCAGTGACAATAGAGGGAGTCACATTACTGCTAGATGTTTGACTATGTGTGTTTTGGGAGTGAGAGATGGAACGCTCTTAGGAGTTTGAGACTGTGTTGTAAAGAGAGTAAATGATGACTAAGGGCTGTATGTGTGTGTGTGTGTGTGGCTGTGTATGTCCAACCGCCAAGCAATTAAACTACACAAAATCTCACGAGTGTAATTAATAAAGTGTGCAGCTTGATGACTTTCAATATAGAAGAAAAATCAATGTCTAATAAGACATAAAACTGGTATTTGATGTTTTACCGTCAACAACTGCCAAGTAATTTCCCACTGGGGCTCTGCCTTCAATTTACATACATTAGCAGTAAAACATACAAGCCACTATTTATTAATCTGTGAGAAATGGAGCCAAGACTGAGGCATTAATAAATTGAGAATGAAAAAGCGATGCACGCCGGGTGTAAAATGAACACTCGCTGAGTGCCAAATGCAAGTCAAAATTGCCTCTGGTATCTAAATAATACAGAGATGCTTGTCAGTTTGCCGGTAACTTTATGTGGAACTGCAAGAAAAGATTTAACTCACTGACGTGAGAGATTCATACAGCTAGCTGTTGCGACTCAAATGTTCTGTAACAATTTTTACCTTCATAAGATTATCTAGAATGCTTAAATTTATATGTGGAATGATCTAGCTAGCATATAATTCTGTGAATTTTGCAATGATGTGCTGTTATAAATATGCAAGGGAAAAATGCTCATAGGGACAAAAACTAATTTATAATAATAAAATAATCATTTAATTATTATTATTATTATCAGTAGTAGTAGTAATAATAATAATAATAATAATAATAATGCAAAATAATATTTTTTTATTTTTTGTCCATATGTCAGTGGTATTATTTAGCTATTTTACTCTTTTTTTTATCATCTAGCATAAAATGCTGTAAATTATAAAATGAACATGATTGTTACAAATATGCAAGGTAAAAAAGCATAATACCACAATCATATAGAATTTGTTATAATAATAATAATAATAATAATAATAATAAAATAATAATAATGTAATTTATAATAATAACAATTATGATGCCAAATACTTTTTATTGTTTTATAATTATTATTAAATAATACCATATGTCAGTGGTATTATTTAGCTATTTTACTCTTTTTTTTATCATCTAGCATAAAATGCTGTAAATTATAAAATGAACATGATTGTTACAAATATGCAAGGTAAAAAGCATAATACCACAGTCATATAGAAAAAAATGCTTTATAATAATAATAATAATGTAATTTATAATAATAATAATAATAATAACAATTATGATGCCAAATACTTTTTATTGTTTTATAATTATTATTAAACCTTATTGGTTCTTATGACAGTGGTATTTTGAGCTATTTCCCCCTTATTTGCAACAGAACATGTCATTGTATAATTTCAAGGCTTGTAAAAAATAATTTTTCTCAATTCAACAAACATTGGGAGGTACAAAATTCAATTTAAACCCTGCAGTCATCCTTTTGTGCCACACCTCCTTCTCAACTCCCTTTGTCCACTGATCATTGCTAAGTAGTTAAAAGCAGCACGGTAACACTGAAGCGTGCACCAAATCAGACTTGTTTGGGCATGCATGCAGATGTCTGAATGGCTAAAGAGACAGAGAAAAGGAGCTAAAGTAAGCTAGAGAGATGTGATAAATCCACTGATGAATGCAAGCACACTCTTAAAAGAGAGGGAGGGGGGTGGTTGCGTTCTACTCCCATTCACATTCCCACAATATTGGAGTCAGGAAATGATAACTATAGGCTTCATACATCACAAACACTGAAGCACACATCCACAGCAGGGGATCAGTCCTTAGGGACTGACAGCATAGAGCTGTCAACCCAGTCCATTAGAATAAAGGATTTCCTCTTTCTCTCGCTAGGCTTCTCTCCAAAATCCACTCCAAAGGATTTGTATTATATATGTTTGACAGCCTTTACGCTCGCACTGCCTATTGAATCTGTACTCTTCTGCTGTGTGTGGGTGTTCGAGTCTTTCTCTGTGTGTGTGTGGGTCATTGAATGTCCTTAATCTCAGCACTGACAGATGACGTGACTTTGGGTGACCTGGTCACGCAAGCTCACGCAGTACTGCAGTGCAAGCACTTTATGATCAGTTTAAAAAACACAGACAGTGGTGTCACTTCCTGATGCAGCATCAGACATAAACAGCGTCTGATGTGAAAATATGAACAGTTATGCTATTATGTAGCACTCTGCTTTTGACCTGTTTAATGTGTAGTTCCATAGCGCTAATCTTTTGTTATGACAAGGTCAATGACATGTCACAGATATATCTTTATGAATTATGACCTTCTCAGCCCATCATATTTCAAGAGTCATGATTCAGAATATATATAGTAGGGTATGATATTTATTCAACTACTTTCAATCGAAATGCACATTCTTTTTGTAGGGGGAAATGGATGATAGTTGCTTTGAATCAATACACTGATAGTTTAACTAGGCTGGGAGTGGATTTGAAAACAAATTGATTAGTTGATTCTGAGAATCGAGAGTCAACTCCATTCAAAGGCCTGACTTGATTAATTCTGTATTCATTACCTCAATCAAACTGCTACAGATCACAGAAGTGCTATAACAGGGGTTTTGAATCATCCTCCTTTTGATTCTATTCACCAAGAATCATTCAGATTCACACACTGATTATATCATAGGTGTCTTTTGAGTATTTTGTGTCATTCAATGAACAGATTTGTTCAAGAATCGTTCATGGCTGAAACCCCACTAAATTGTTTTTTTTTTTTTTAAATTTTTAATAAGTTAAACAATCATAACAGGAGGTAAAAAGAGGTGATGATTTTAAATGGAAGGCAAATCATTTATTAAAGTTTCCACTCAAAAATATTTTGCAAAGATGTTGCTAAACTAAATGCTTACTAAGAATAAGTTTATTTATCTTATGGTAATTTATTATTAATAGAAATTGTTAGTGTAACGGATGTTGGCTGGTAAGAGCTGTGCGTGTAAACCTCAAGAGGCACTCTAGCGATGATGCTAGAGTCTGCAGTCTTTAGCCTCCTTGTTAGAGCGCCTGACCCCTAATGCCGGCAGACCAGGGTTCGAGTCCAGGGGTTACATTGATGCTGTGTCCCAGATGGGAGTGAGCTTAAGGGGGGTTAGTGTAACGGACATTGGCTGGTAAGAGCTGTGCGTGTAAACCTTACTCCCCTGATCTTAAGAGGTGCTCTAGAGACTGTGGTCTTTAGCCTTTTTGTTAGAGCAACCTACTCCCATGCCAGCAGACCCATGTTCGAGTCCCGCTTAGAGCGGGCGGTTCAAACGGGAGGGGTTACGTTGGTGCTGTGACCCGGATGGGAGTGAGCTAAAGGAGGCTGAGTGTAACAGACATTGGCTGGTAAGAGCTGTGCATGTAAACTTTCCTCCCCTGATCTCAAGAGGCACTCTAGCGACTGACACTAGAGACTGTGGTCTTTAGCCTCCTTGTTAGAGCACCCTAATCCCATGCCGGCGGACCCGGGTTCGAGTGCCGATTAGAGCGGGCAGTTGAAACAAGACAATAGCAAAAAATGGCAGATGGAGCAATAATAACTGACATGATTCATGATAACATGATATTTTTAGTGATATTTGTAAATTGTCTTTCTAAATGTTTTGTTAGCATGTTGCTAATGTACTGTTAAATGTGGTTAAAGTTACCATCGTTTCTTACTGTATTCACGGACACAAGAACCATCGCTATTTTCATTTTTAAACACTTGCAGTCTGTATAATGCATAAACACAACTTCATTCTTTATAAATCTCTCCAACAGTGTAGCATTAGCCGTTAGCCACGGAGCACAGCCTCAAACTCATTCAGAATCAATGTAAACATCAAAATAAACACTGTACTTACACTTTGTAAAGATCCATTTGGAGGGTTATATTAGCTGTTTGAACTTTTTTTGGTGTTGTTTAAGGCAAGCGCAAGCTCTTGGGGCGTGGAGCTTGAGATTTAAAGGGCCACACACCCTGAATCGGCTCATTTCTAATTATGCCCCAAAATATGCAGTTAAAAAAATGAATTAAAAAAAATCTGTGGGGTATTTTGAGCTGAAACTTCACAGACACATTCAGGGGACACCTTAGACTTATATTACATCTTTTAAAAAAAAGTTCTAGGGCACCTTTAAGATTTGTGAAAACTTGGAAACAATTTTGAAAACCTGGAATTGGAATCAGAATCGATTTAAAAAAATTCTTGAATCAAACAAATTAAACTTTTATTAACTGCAGAGTGTTTTTCTACATATTTCCCCCTTTTTGTCACATTTGACAGAGTTATTGATGCTGAATGATTTGTAATCAACCATCCAGACATTTGTAATTACCCAACGCTTATGAGCTGTACACAACACAGCACGCACAAGCTTTAAATGTCATTTATGCCTCCAGCAATCATCAAGCTGTTTACGTGTTTTCTGACAAGGCCGACATTTTTCTCATAGCGTAAGATGATGAGGATTTCAGACGTTTGTTTTGTGTGTTTCTCAGTGTTTATATGCTTATCCCATAGCAGAGTTTGATTATCTAATGTCAAAAACAGTCTATTTCTATACAAACATAAAAAGCTGTCTCTCTTTCTCGGTTTGTCTCTCATTGTCTTTTCCTTCCTCAGGCTATGTGGCAGCTGGTTGGGATTCATGAACCGTACGGCCCTGGCATTCATGTCAATGATGTGAAATGAGATTGGAAATCAAATTGCACTTCCAAACAATAACTGCTGACAGGGCCATTTTTTCATATTTAATAACCTCTTTCTCTCTTATAGGCTTTTTGCGATTCGTGCCAATATCGGTGAAGGTCTGAAATGATTTTCTTAAAACAGACTATGGCAATTCAAATGAGCATTACGGACATGAATTTCATCCTACTGAATGTTTAAAACAAGGACAGGATTTATTGTCATTATGGAGACAATGGATCAAAACCAAAACTAAGTAAAATGCATCCAGAAATAAATTAGACAGAGCCAGACATTAAAGGCGTTTTTAAAAATATATAATATATGTAATAACAATGAAAAGGATTTTAATTTAGTATCTATCAGATTCCTTTATAATTACCCCAATTCTTCTTTCAATAGACTCTCTGTCTGTTTCATATTCAATCAAACTTTCTGGATGAGCGGCGTGACTGAATACAACCAAATTTATGCAACTCATGAAAGGAAGCAGACCATCTTGCATGAGAAGAGGACATGGTCCCTTTGACCTCGATGCATCTCAGTTCTCTTAGAGGACAGGGCCACATGGGACTTGTTACTACATTCTGGACCAGCCCGAGGGTGTGAATAATTGATGGGCGGGACAACTTCAGTTCTGCATGTGAGAGAAATAGACCACTGTATCTCCATCTCTCCTTCCTGTGAGACAGTGGGCTGCAGTTGTAAGGGCAACAGAAACAGGGATGTGCACTCAATTTCCATACAGTAGGTCTGTTTGACTTGAATTATGAAATATGACATTTTCAACATGATCCGAAATCATGCTAAATTCAGCTTTGCCATCACAGTAATACTATTGTAATTGTAGTAATGTTGCACAATAGTACCATTTTTACAGTGATCAAATACATAGCCTTAATAAGTATAAGGTCAATCAAATGTCAAGGCATGTCAAAAATGAGCCATTTTTTGCATATATAACATTTAATTGTGAGTAGCCCTTTTAGCGAGACAAATGAATGGCCATTTGTGATCACCTCATTATTGACAAGCCTGTGGACCAAAGCAGGAACATGAAAAAATCAATTAACAAGGCACAGAACAAGATTCATCTGTCTAAACTGGTAGGAGTGGCTGATTGAGAAACATTATATCTGTTTTAGTCTTCACTATGATCTTTGGTTCCACACACACATTTGACCCTCAAAAATGAACCCGACCCCTGAAATCGAATACTTCTCTACTATATAGTATGCGAAAGACAGTACGCCAACAAAGTAGTATGTCCGAATTCATAGAATTCGAAAAAACGGCGAGATTCTGAAGAAAGGCCATGGGAGAGGATTTATGAATGGAGGTGCATCGACGTAACTGACACCGGTAGATCGCATATGGCGGATGTAGTATGTCCGGATTACATTCATACTACCCCCATTAATACTATATAGAACACACTTTTTTAACAATCGTGAAGTAAGTTACAATTCAAATGTAGTACCTCAGACAGTACGTGATTTCGGAAGCAGCGATAGTTCTAAAAATGAAAATTCTGTCATTTACTCACTCCGATGTCATTAATCTTGCATGCATGGAACACAAAAGAAGACCCTTTGAAGCTGGGCCGTAACCACCATAGACACTGAGGCGGACAATTTCCCCCCAATAATTAGAAATGGCCAAACTGTCCCCCCTAATATTTGATATTCTTGATGTTGTTCTGCTGCACTCCATTACGCACCGCTTTGTTATCAGGATGACAAAAAGTTTAAAAAGTTACATTTTTACACTGGTCTGCCTCAACGCTGTTTGACGTTTTAAAATGATCGTTGCCGTTTTTAAAATGAGATGGCCAATCAAATCAAAGAAGGTGGGCTTTACTGTTCACAGAAGATGAGTGTGAATTCCAATGTGAATATCTGTTTTATAATAGAAATGTATATAGAAACAGATTGTCTAGTGATGCAAACTACTGAATTCTTCTATAAAATTTCGTCATGTTGAATTAAATTGAAAATATGCTATAATTTAAAGGAACACTCCACTTTTTTTGAAAATAGGCTCAATTTCCAACTCCCCTAGAGTTAAACAGTTGAGTTTTACCGTTTTCGAATCCATTCAGCTGATCTCTGGGTCTGACGGTACCACTTTTAGCATAGCTTAGCATAATTCATTGAAACTGATTAGACCGTTAGCATTTCGCTCGAAAATGACAAAAGAGTTTCGATATTTTTCCTATTTAAAACATTCCGACGGTCTTAGTACACGATCTAACTACAAAAGAGTCAAGTTTTAAATAGGAAAAATATCAAAACTCTTTAGTCATTTTTGAGCGAGATGCTAACGGTCTAATCAGATTCAATGAACTATGCTAAGCTATGCTAAAAGTGGTACCGCCAGACCCAGAGATCAGCTGAATGGATTCGAAAACGGTAAAACTCAACTGTTTAATTCTAGGGGAGTTGGAAATTGAGCCTATTTTCAAAAAAAGTGGAGTGTTCCTTTTAACATGAGACATGTAATTCATAACTGAATCTACTTGATGAGACAAGAAACGTTTTAAGTTTTTGACATAAGAGTGAATGTGTACTGTTCTTCTTTCTTTATTCCCTTAAATCCCTTTTACATTTTTACATCATTTTAAATTATTTTTTAAACAAATAGAAATTTTACATTACTTATGTGTTCCACAGAAGAAAAACAGGTTTGGATAGACATGAGGGTTAGTAAAAAATGACAGAATTTTCGTTTTGGATGAACTATCCTTTTCATTTTCCCTATGGGTTCATTTATTTATTAATCCAGCAATGGCTGCCGTTCTCTGCCTTCATTGCTCCAGCTCCTCACTGATCAGGTGGCACAACTCTCGCTCTACAGTGACAGTGTGATCATTCTTCTTCTCTCATGACCGCTTTCTTTATTGATTTATGGAAAGGACCCGTTTTAATTCAAGCATTTCCAGGCGAATATATTCCAGTGGTTATTTGGTATGAATGTCTCATGATTGATGGCACAATAAACATGCTTCTTTTGCCACAGCACTGAAAGACAAATAAAGAGCCATGTGGACAGCCATGAAGCGGTTAGATGGATGTCTAAAAAAGTCTTCTACACACTGTCTTTACCTATGGCCATTAAAGTTGTACTTCAAATGAAGGTAGACGTGTAAAACCGTAGTGTACATAAAGCAAGAGTTCACCCAATAATTAAAATTACTCATGTTGTTCCAAACCTGTATGTCTTTCCTTTTTTGTTGTAACAGAAAAGAAGAAATTTTCAGTGTTGCTTTGGAACCCATTGACTTTCATTAGATGCACAAAAACCAGTTTGGAACGATGTGAAGGTCAGTAATAGTAGAGTGTTCATTTTTGGGTAAACATTTTATTTAACTGTGGAAAACCTAATAGGCTTTACAACATCACTAACTGGCCTGCCTACTGGCAACCATTGTACAATTCTGCTCGACCCTTTCGGCTACTTTTTCACTAAACAGGGAATGTCTTTCCTCCTTCACATGGTTGATTTTCCCCCCTTTCCTTTTCTTGTGATCCCACAGCTCAAAAGGATCTGTTACTAAAGCCCAAAGCCCACAAAAGCTATGTAGAGCTGCAGGGTGTGGCATCAAATAAAGAGGACAGAAAGTGCCTGCACAGCATATTGCATACAGACGCATTCTGAACAAAGACTCAGTTCTGACAATACCCATTGAACTGAGTCATCTAAGAGGCATCAATTCCATAACCCGGCTTCTCATAAACATGACGTAAAACCTGTGTAATTACCCAATCCGTTTTGACTGCTATTACCTCAATGATGCATCTTTATGGAGAATAGTTTAAGTTTAAAATGCTAAGTTGGAGAGTGAACTGTCTTGCTCAGCAATTATTAGATGCTTAATGCGGCCATTCATATTGATCTCAGTTATGTTTCTGACAGGAAGTGTGACCTTAACACATTTACTGAAACACTGGCGTTTTTGTATTAGAGCCCTGGACAGCTCAATTAGATGACCAGGCATTTCTGTTTGTCAGGACTATGAAAAGAGTTTGAGATAGCTGATATTCTGTTGACTGTTTCTGTCTCTTTGCTTGGCATCATGTTTCCCTTAACGATATTCTGTACTGACATGACTGGTTCAAATGCTGTGTACCAGACACGTTCACAGTCTTTCACAGTCAAGTCGTTTGTCACAAGTTTAAGTGACGTCTCAAAGATCCTTTTAGTAGTAGTTATCACAAATTGCTTGTCATGTTCCTTATTTGAAAGTCACTTTAATAAAAACATCTGATAAATTACTAAATGTAAATATAATCACTTTCAGTCAAGTCTTTAATCAGTTTTTAAATTGAGTCTGAGGACAGTTAATTTGTAACTAAAGGCTGGTTCACACTGCCACTAACACAAACACTAACATTTCAAACAGTGAACATGATTTCACCAAGTGCAACATCCTCTTGGATCAACATCTTTGTTGATCCTGGAACAACATTCCAATCAACCAATCAAATTTTAGGGACAAGTTTACAGTTTATGTCAAGTTTAGGCTTAAAACCAGGGTTAGGTGCTTCTACATCAGTGTTATTCACCTATCATTTCCCTCTGATTTTAGGAAAAATGTATGGGTAGGGTTAGGGGTAGGTTTAGGGGTAGGGATATGTCTTACTTGGCAAAATCAATCAGGGGCCATATTCACAAAACATTTTATCTTACCACTAAGTGTTCTCCTAAATAGCAGTAAAAGTTCTTAGCTAAGAGTTTTCTCTTAAAACCTATTCACAAAGCTGCGGAGACAAACTTTTACTAAGGAATAGAGAGAAGTCTTAAGGTGATGATACACGGGGCAACTTTTTGAGCAATGTTGCTGGGCAATGTTGCCGTCAACGGGCAACCTGATGAGACACAGGGCAACTAATTAGGGCAACAGACAGTTGGCAGCAACTAATCAGAGAGGAGCAAATCTATTGCCAACTCAATAAATACTTTATTATAAACACTTGTTAGGCACTTTTTTTCAACTTTTCAAATATTTTCTTCATTTTTATTAAAAATAAATGCCTTTCCGATCTGATTTATGACAGGAAAAGGAGGAAGAGTGAGTTCGGCAAAAGGCGGATTCGAACCCGCATCGATCGCATCAAAAGCTATTCAAATGTCAAACACCCTACAGCTTACGCTACTACAGACATTGAAAAATCCCGTCTTTTTAGTATTTAACTGAAATCATTCAATAGCTTAATTACAGCATACACACATTACTTTCGGACAGTTGTTGGTATTTTAAGCAATATATGAGGTAAATTCCCTGTTTTGGGTTGACCCATGACAACTTACTAGCGTAAAAAGATAAAAGTTCACACTCCTTTTCTCCGCTCCACTGCCGCTGAGAGGCCGCCATCTTGTTTGAATTTTTTCTGAAATCTCCGAACCGGTCACGTGATCGGCTGCTAACATTCTGATTGGAGGATCTCAAAAAATTGCCCACGACCGATCTAACGTATCCAGATATATATTTGTTGCTCATTCTCAGTGGGAAAGTGCCCAAGCAACGTTGCTCGGCAACATTGCTCAAAAAGTTGCCCCGTGTATCATCACCTTTAAGCTAAGAAAAAAGGGCGGGGTTGACCTTGTTGCTATGGATGATGTCAACACACTTACTAACTATGCCCACAGTGATTGGCTGATGGGGGTGGGGTCTCTGTCAGTGATTTATTCATAGAAATATTGTTGAACAAGGTATCATGTTGCCATATTCAAATAAAAAAATGTTGTCATATTTAAATAAAGATTTTAAAATAAAAATGGGGTTATTCTGAGCTCGGAGCCTCGCCTCAGACAGCACGGGATCGGGAAAGGTTCACGAGCCGGAACTCGAACTCGCGTTACGCGAGTTGCCCACAAGGCTATGAGCGCAGACGATAGGATATTATTTTCAACTTGACTGTAGTGTTTTATTCTCCATTGTTAAATACATTTTGCCTGTACATAATTGAATCTTTATGTTATGTCATCACAGATAAAATCTAAAAATCTAAATATTTATTGAATTTATGAAGAAAAGGCTCAGCACCCAAGGCTATTGCCTCAATGGTGTACAGTGTCTTTGGGTGGACTGCTGAGGTGGATTGCCAGCAACAGCCACTTTAGGATTGTTTGTGATTTGGTCTTAGTGAGTTAGGAGTCCTCTTGACTACTTCTAACTTATTACAGATTTAGGAGCTAGTTTTAGCACTAAAATGCTTTGTGAAATACTCTTAGAGCAAAAATGAAGGAGTCCTAAAATTATTATTTTTAAGAGTTTCTCCTAAATCGGCAAGTTAGGAGCTACTTTTAGCCTTAAGGTGTTTTGTGAATACGACCCCTGAAGTTTGCTGCTGTATTTACAGTATGTAAACATAACGGTCATGCTCACACCAACAGGTTAATAAACTGATCAAACTGAACAAAACCCAACAACCATTGGAATTTGGTGCTTGTTGGCACTGTGTGAACGAGCCTCAGACTCAAGTATCCATTTCTGCTGTGAAAAGCCTGAAAACACCCACACAAGGTGTTGTAAAGAGATGTCCCACTGAGAGTAAGAGATTAAGGTCAGTTATTATTGGGGTCCTGCATGTGGGCTGATTCAGTGGTTCATGACAGTAAATCTAAAAATACTTTACTCACAAGACACACGTTGGACACCAACCAACCAACCGTTTTTGTTTTGTTTTTCAACTTCCTATCCCTCACAGTATTCTGTTACAATGGGTTTGGGACCAGTATTGGTTGATGCAGGGATTTCTACAGGCCTGTATAACCCAGACACTGCACCACCTCAAGAACAGGAATGTCTTTCCATCTGGGCAATGTTGAGATCTGGCACAGCAGCTCTGAGTCTCTCAACCAAATCAGTTTTTATTGAAGCTGCTCTGGCAGCGGCTATAAACATCCTGCTCACTCCTGTATAGACCAGCTGTGAATTATTACTAGGGGTTGCTTGGACATGCCAGAGCCAGTGCACGTCTTTAATATTTTTCTAGTTTTTTATATTTTTTTCCCATGGTTTTGCATCCAAATGTGAAAATAATTTGAATTAATGTCTCTCTCTCCCTGGCGATGTACAATAGTCTGCTGCTACAAATAGTCAACACACATACACGGATACACAGCAAAACAAAAGCAAGCCGATGATGTTCATTTTGTAATAATGCTCTTATTGTGCCAGGCTGATGATTAAAGAATTAATAAATATAAAACCAGTATATTTAAGCTTTTTTTTTTTCATTTAGGCTTATTGATTCGAGCTTCAGGAAAAAACAAGGCTGCCGTCTCAGAAGCTGTGTTTCTCGTACGGCTTTATTGATTTGACGTGGAATGAGAGGGAAATGTAATGGGAGAGTGTCCCATGTACTTTCATGTAATGCCCACATGTTCCTTATATACTATAGTATATTCATTTTTAATCCAAATTCTAATGCAAATAGAAACCACAGACACTTGTTCTCTGCCAAAACCTAGTGCATCACAGGCTTTTCAATAAAGAAGGTTCTGCCTTCTAAGCATCTACATATATATATATATATATATATATATATACATATAAACACAAATTAACAATTTATTCAATACTGAAAATTACGTATAAAAACACATTTTAACAGGTTTTTTATCCAATAGTTTGTGCTGTGTATTTTAATGCGTATAGTATCTCACTCTTAGCAGGGCAGCATAATGCCAAACACTATTGAAATTAATTGCTAGTCGAGTCTCAAAATGGGTGCGGAGTACTATTTGTGTGCCGCACGGAGGTGCTGTCTACGCAGACTGTTCATTATGAGAGTGTCACTAATGAGCTTCCGTGATGGTTAGAATGTTGCCCATGTAGGCAGTTGGCAGAGAGGCAGCTTACTAGGTTTTGGAACAGAGATACTGTCTGTCACCATGGAGATTTACTGCAGAACTTCTACAGTCAAGCACAGCTCAGATTGAGAGATGCAGTCAGTGTTATCCTCAACACCAGCAGACCTCGCAGTAGTTGAACAGGGGAGGAACAGCGCCATCTACAGGGCATATCTATACCATCTCCATCAAGCAGCACTTGTTTTGTTAGTCCTCTATAGGAATGCATTAGGCATTGACTCTTTTCCAAGGACATCACTGAAACCTGTTCACTCAAATCTCTAACATCCATTACAAAGCACACTTTTATAAATGACGGATGCAGGCAGGTCATTCATAAGCCACAAGGCATTTAAATTCATTCATTTGACATTTGCAGACACTTTTATCCATAGCCAAATGAGCATCTCTCGAGAACGAGGCAGAGAAAGAGGACGAACACATATATCGTAGACATATATTAAGTAAATTATGCATATATTTAGAATAAGCAGACAAAACAAAAAGCTGGCAAATGATTTGTTCTTGGTGTGAAAGTATGAGGTGGAGATATATATTAACATCAGACTTACCTGATATGATAGGAGCCAGACGAAAAATATCAGACAGGCGGCTGTTTACTGCCTCATATGGCGAGTCCTCAAGCAAGTCATTGGCTGGAAGATAAACACCAGCAAAGTAAAAATATAGTAGAAATAATAATTTAGCAAGTGAGAATTCAAACTGTTTGCGTGCATCATTCTTAGAACCAGAACTTTTATCCATATTTAAGTAAAAAAAAAAAGATTATAACATAGTTATAAAGGCATATGCATAATGCATTTCCAAGACTTAAAGTGGTCTACAGAGCATGATTATTTTTCATATTTGATTCTGTTCAACTGTAATGTTATGCATGGATCATCTGCTCACCCTGTAAACTCTGGTATATACTCCAGAAGATGCGCAGACAGTTCTTCTCTTTCTTCATTCCTCTCCTACACTTGCAGTCGTACAGAGGACTCTGTTTCATGGACTCTATGGCGTTCCGGCACTCGTCCTGCGCCTCGGGTTCAGCCAGCATGCTGAAGTTACCCGCTCTCCCGGCCACACACTGTCTCATGGTTCGGTATTTAGTGCTGCAGCCGTACTTCCCCAAACACTGTTCATGAGCCCTAACGCAGTCCAGTCGAACCGAACGAGACTGTGCGATCGCATCTGCCTTTGAGAAGTGCACTATATCTGTGCAGGGAAAAGACAAAGTTGCAGATGTGAATAAGGCAAAACGGTAAAACTGTCACAGTAGGCTATTAAAACGATTTTCCAATGTTCATAATTATTGTAATAGCACTTACCTAGTTACTTTTGTGGACCCCATTTAAACAAATAGAGACAACTTATATGTAAAAGACAAAAACACTTTTTTATAAACAAAACAAAAAATCCTGCTAGGTTTAAAAATAATAATACTAGCAATAATAATACTAGCAAAAAAACAAAAAGTATGCATCTGAATTACTATATATATATATATATATATATATATATATATATATATATATATATATATATTGCAGATTTACGCAAACAAATATTGGAACACACTTACCAAGGAGAGGCAATATTATCCAAAAAGTTACGAATATCATCGTCGCTTTATTCAGATCCATTCAGAGAGCAGAGAAACTGGTTAAATACGAAATAGAAGAATTTCCACAGTAAATCCATTGCGCGCCAGCTGCGCTCTGGTGCAAGTGGTGAGGAACAAGTGATCAGACATCATATACACATCCGGACAGACTCCAACAAGCGCTCAGTGCTGCTCTGCTGGACACACCCCACGAGAAGAGAATAAAAAAACTGTACTAAGAGTTAAAAATATAGCCTATTACGATAAAACACTAATATCGTGGCATTGCGCTATATTCAGCCTTTGATCTCTTCTTTATCATCTCTTCAGCAATCGTTAAAAAAAAAAAACGATTTCTTGTTAAAATGTACATAGAATGAACATTCCAATATTATTAAAAGTTCATGTCAGTCCACATTTAATGTCAAATATAAGTGCTGTGCGCGCCCAGTTGACCGACAGTATGAATAAGGTCGAAGTACGCGCACTCTGTTAGAAGATACTGCGCATGTGCTCGGATCTCTGGAGAAGGTCGGTCCCTTTGGCTCAGTTGGACAGTGAATATTCGCTGATTAGGCACCATTTAGCACTTTACTTAATAAGAATTATCCAAAGACTGTCCAAGCATAAATGGAGTTCACTTTGCGATCCATATCTCACACCCTGCTTGCGAATTTTTCACTTTTTTTTAAACAATCTCTATAAGTTTTTTGCCCACTCTTGAGTTAGGAATTATCTAGACATTGTTAACAAAATACTAACCATTTTGTGCTAATTTTTTGATAAATCTATAATAACGTGAAAAAATAATGATAATTATTAATAACAGCCTAATTATGAATAACAATAAATAACAGTTAGCCTATTTTTATCGTTGTATACCGACCGAAACAGACAGCAATCAGCTGTTGCTGTGATTACCTCAGGTGAAAGCGTCCGTTTAACTCTCTAGTCAGTAACTTGTTTCAGTTTGGCGGTTACTGTAACGTTGTTTGAAAATGTCGTCGAAGCGCACAAAAAAAAAAAAAGCATACACACTTTTAAGACCCCCAGCCTTTTTATCCTTCTCCTCAGTTTTGCGTACTACATAAGAGCAAGTATGACGTCATTCAGTACTAGTAGGCTAAGATTTTGCTCACTGTTCGTAATGAAACAATCACATTTGGGCTGCCACTTGTAACTCTTCCCTTTTCTTCATTTAAGCCTCTCATATGATCATAAACCCTTTTATGGAGTTTTATTTCTTGATTGTATGGATGAATTAAGAGCTTGAGCGCCACCTGTTTACTGAAGACTAGCATGACAGTTGCCATTTCAATTCAATGGAGCAGAATAATATAAACGAATACATTTTCACTCGTTATAATTTGCATATAGAATCCATATTAATGTTTTATTATTCTTTCTCTCTAAAAATCAATACACATTCAAAACCAAGCATACAAATACATTTGCAGACATACTACATCTGACATGTTGCCATTGTGTCTTCATCGTCTTGTGCCCCTGCAAATGACTTTTTTATTTCTCTGATTGATCCATAAACATTGATTCAATCATGTTTCCTTTGTGTATATGGTACACTGATTGCTCTTCACTTGTTAACAAGCTTCATTCCACAGAAATCAAACCAAAATCAATTTCCTCTGTTTAATGAATATTTTTCAAAAAATAAAGAATTAATTACACAAACCCAAATCATTAGCTAGCAATTGCTTGACATGTTATATAAACCATTCAGACTAATGAGATTGCATAGGCATACTGAACTTGATTAGAAACTCGATACATGATCAATACTCACCTTAAGGTTGGGTACGAAAGACTAACCATCTAGGAAATGAGCTCTGTTGGATTTATTGTCAGTTAATCGAAGACATTGCCGGATACCAATGGATAATGTGAATAACAGCATCACACAAATGATGCACCATTGATCCAGCCATGCTTTTGCAGACAATTAACTTTGTTTGAAACCTAACAATAAATCCATCCAAGAGACAGAATATATGTAGCTAAAACATTTCCTGAATGGATATTGCTGACTCTAATCGATCGATTATTCTTTTATATTCTGTTACCTTCATGTCTGTAACTATTACAGAGGCAAATAATCAAAGGATAATCAAAATGAATTATGTATATTTTTTAGAATCATTAACAAACCTTCCAAAAACTTTCTGAGAGAAAACAATGTCAGCTATATGGGAGTTAGATTACTGTAATAGAAGAAACATTTTGTAATGTAAGCATAGCATAAGAGCTCTATATATCAGGATGGTGCTTATTAAAGGATTAGTTCACTTTCAAATTAAAATTTCCTGATAATTTACTCACCCCCATGTCATCCAAGATGTTTGTCTTTCTTTCTTCAGTCGAAAAGAAATTAAGGTTTTTGATAAAGACATTCCAGGATTTTTCTCCATATAGTGGACTTCAATGGAGCCCAAACGGTTGAAGGTCAAAATTACAGTTTACAGCGATCCCAGACGATAAATAAGGGTCTTATCTAGAGAAAGCATCGCTCATTTTCTAAAAAAAATTAAAATTTTATACATTTTAACCATAAATGCTCATCTTGAAATAGCTCTCTTCTTCTTCTCTATTTGAGTTCCAGCAGTTTAGATATGCTAGTGCAAGTATATAACAATTAGTTCAAACTTTAACCTGTGGAGGGCAGTAATACACTTAGTAGTGTCAAAACACTGCTGGAATTCTAATAGAGAAGAAGAAGAGAGCTAGTTCAAGATGAACATTTATGGTTAAAACTTACTTTTTTTTTTTAGAAAATGAGCAATGGTTTCTCTAGATAAGACCTTTATTCCTCGTCTGGGATCGTGTAGAACGCTTTGAAGCTGCACTGAAACTGTGATTTTGACCTTCAACCGTTTGGGCTCCATTGAAGTCTATGGAAAAAAATCCTGGAATGCTTTCATCAAAAACCTTAATTTCTTTTTGACAGAACAAAGAAAGACATGAACATCTTGGATGACATGGGAGTGAGTAAATTATCAGGAAAGTTAAATTTGAAAGTGAACTAATCCTTTAAGACTTCATTGTATGTGTTTGTGTGAAGAGGGTTAAAATACTTGATGTGTAAAATGTGTAGATTGAGCGGTGATTTAGATGTACAGATGCCAGAGGACATGTTTGTCTGTGTATATGCACTGTGCTTTTATCCATATGTGTATTCACATATAAAAAGCAGTCTCATCAAACAGAGTGCTGTAGCGCATCTCCATTTAGCTAGCGTTAAAAAGAAAATCAATGGGAGATTTGTGGCAGGAAGTCTGTATATTCTCTGTGGCCTTTTCAGTCATTTAGAGGGGGAGAGGTTTGTTGTGTTTCTACCCCACAAATCTTAACCCTCATTGGTTTGAGACTGTAAGAATGGGGATAGCTGTAAATCTCAACACCCTAGAATAATTCTTAAGAATGGCTATCATTCATCACACTTAGAAACACACACAGTGTGAGGGTAAGCAATATTCTGGGGCAATCGATTGAGAGTAATTTGATCCGTGTCATCTGTACAGCTAATTGATTGCTCGTTTCAAAAGCTATATTGGTGTGTAAGCGCATCCGGTCCATGTAGAAGCCATTACGTGGTTGATCCCCATTATAATATATTAATTAGTAGAGAAAAGAAACGGCATTCGTTTTCTCCTTCGGATGGCAAATGTGTTCTGTGCAAACATTTGTCTTTGAACAGCTATAGGATGTAATTAAGTTACGTTTGAGGAACAGTAATTGCTGACTTTGACGGTTCCTTTTGATTACTTGATCAAAGAAAAGAAAATTGCCTCAGTTTCAGCCTGCCAGCTAATAGACTTCCACCGAAGGCCTTTGGAAACTGCCGAGATCACTGTGGAGGGTGTGATTCAGAGCACATGGTTGATCAAAACTGACTGAAAATGACCAAGGAAGGAATTGCAGTGCTGTTCAGAATTACTTCTTTTGAGTTTTTTTTCCTCCTGTTTTTGTTCCTTTTCAAAAGCCCATTGAAATAATTTCTTGTTTAATAGCATTCAACGCATTTTATTCAAGAGTATTCCTCTCCCAATTGAACACTGACCAAAATGAAAGAATTATATGTCTCATTTACAAACTCTGGGCACTACTGACATTTCTCACAAGTGGCTTCCTTCAATTCTCTCTCTTTAAGTGGGTGAGTAAGTGAAGTGCTGATGAGGTTGCTGATGTCTGGACAGATTCTCCCACTCAATTTGGCATGCTGCTCAATTCTTTGACAATTGCCCCTCTTGTCTGCTTGCTCAATTTGATTTTAGTAGTTTCAAGATTTTTTTTCCACCCCTAGTATGTTCCGATAGTTTTCAAAGTGCTTACGTTTTGGCAATCTTTAAAAACTTCTCCAGCTTTTGTCTCCTAACAACTTCATCTCAAGTTCCAGCATCTGGGACTCATGACAGTAGAACAGATCTGATATGATTAAAGAATGATTTAAAAATGAAGTTTCAATTTGTTTGACATTGCAACACAGCAGATAAATAATCACTCTCTCTCTCACACACACACACACACACACACACACACACACACACACACACACACACATGAGTTCACACTTACAAATCATAGACGTAGAGTAAAAGAGTATGCGTATTTGGCGTGCTGTCCGGGGGAGGGCTCCGAGCTCGGAATGTGGCCCGAACCCAGAGTACTCCCCCGTATCCCTGGCTGGGATAGGAACTAGCCAAGGAGTCGGAGTGGCGGAGGGATGCAGAAAAGACTATCGAGGAATGAAGGTGAGTCGGCTATCTATATATAGGCCTCCAATCATACTGATTGGGTAGATCATTTGAACGTGCTCCTCCTGAACTTTGTTAATAAAACATCATATGGGGACATTCCATAGACATAATGGTTTTTATACTGTACAAACTGTATATTATATCCCCCTAAACTAACCTACCCCTAAACCTATTCATCACAGAAAACTTTCTGCTATTTTAGGTTTTCAGAAAAGATTAAAAAATCATTCTACTTGATTTTTTAAGCTTATTTCCTCATTAGGACCAAAAAATGGTCCCTACAAGGTCAAAATATACTGATATTACAATATTTGTGGGGACATTTGGTCTCCATAACGTAGGGAATACCAGGACCACACACACACACACACAGAGAGAGAGAGAAACAGACAGATGGAAAAAACATGTTGGGTTTTCATGTTTTATGCGGACATTCCATAGATATAATGATTTTTAAACTGTACAAACTGTATATTCTATCCCCTACCCCTACCCCTAATTCTACCCATCACAGAAAGCTTTCTGCATTTTTACATGTTCAGTGTCCCCACAAAGATGGCAATATCCAAAATCCTTGTCCTTGTGGGGACATTTTTTGGTCCACATGGAAAACTTCTAATAAATCATACAGATTGATACTTTATGAAAATGTAAAAATGCAGAAAGTTTTCTGTGATGGGTAGGTTTAGAGGTAGGGATAAGGGTTAGGGGATAGAATATGCATTTTACTGTATAAAAACCATTATGTCTATGGAATCATGAAAACCCAACGTGTGTGTGTGTGTGTGTGTGGGTGTGTTTTATTGCTGCCTTCTCTTTTTCTTAAAGAAACAGCTGATGAACTAATTGAATATGGCATATAATAGTCAGAAACTGAAAATGTGCAGAAATATATTTATATTTCTGCTTATTTACTCATTAACTGCTGTATTACCCACAATCAGAGTTTGATTAGGCCAAATTCCAGCGTTACCCTCTGGAAATAGGAGTCGCGTTCCCTCTAGTGGTCTATCATTACAACAACACAATATCAAGTTTAAATCATGACAAAAAAGTAGAGAAATAATTAAAACAGGTAGGCTAAATAAAAATAATATAAAAAAGAGATCTACTTGTTGTAGAAAGAATGCAAATAAATGTATTTAAATAAATAAAAATGAATACAAATTAATTATATATTTTATTCTGTTCTCAGTGAATGGGATGTTCAATCAGCTTGCCAGTAGATGGCAATGTTGTACAGTTTGTCACATATCACACATGACGTAGCAAACTCATCTCTGCAAGGATTTGCTGTCTGTGCACCATTCTGAAGATGCCCATATTTATTCCTCATTTGGAGCATACTTTAAATAGTCAGTAGTCAATGCTCAAAAGGTTATTTGTATTTCAAGGGAATTAATTTACTAGGTAGGCTATATAAGAAAAACATATGTAGAAAATAACTTGAACAAAATATATATTAATATCTTCCCCCAATTACATTAATTTTTTTTGTGTTGGTGTTGTTACATACTATATAGATAATACTGATTCTGAACATATCTCAGTACTGTGGCTTTACCATGGTATCAGATAATACTGAATATGTTACCTGTATACTTAAAAGGATGTCATGGTGCATGTCCAAAAACATAGTATTATCCTTGTAGTATGTCTAAAAACACACTAATACCATAGTACTTTTTGCTTTTTATATTATTGCAGTTTGTGAACAGGTCATACAGTGTGAGACGTCTGAGAAAATGCGATTTCTCCGTCTAGTTTCATTGCTTGTGCTTTCGTTCTTGACAAAATCCAGGATTAAGTTACAGCTTGAGTGGCACAAACCCTGAGTTTTGAAACCAGCTTTAAGAGGAGTTAAAGGCACTGCAAAGGTCAGTAAACATCCATCCTAACATAAGTATTTTGCTCATCTGAACATTGAAAAATGTGCTGTTTGCAATCTAGCCTGGGTCCAGCTAAACTGGGATAGTGAGCCGTTTGGAGACATCCCCAGGCTTTACAAGCTCCACATAGCAATGAGTTCCACTGGACAGCGTTGCCCTTGTTTTCTTGGAAAGTGACACAAATGCATGTAATGCAAACTGCTACTGACAGCGAGAGTCTGTGAAGATTTTTTGGCACCATTCTAATTATTTATCACTTACATTTCTGCCCCAATTTCTAGAACAACAGTTGATTGACACTGCGTGTTTTAATTGCCTCATCCTCAACAAGTTATTCTGCTCCAGGCTGCGTGAACAAGAAAGGTGAAATCTGAAATCCCTCGGAGGAACGGCACCATTAATAACAACTTGTTTCAAGACTGACTGGTAGTCGTTTTCTATTAATAAGTTTGTGTTACTATAACAATGTTGTTGCTAATGTTCCTGCAGTAATTATATTGGAAGTTGGAAGTGACAGCGCCCACTGAGGAACAATGTTTATTCAGGTTTGTTCTTTAACTGAAGTAGGAATACTAAACTCGCCTGATTGTTGTGCCCACCCCAGGTATCCTTAATACTCTGATCTGTATTCTTCCCACATGTTTAATTACCTCTGACATGATTGCACATATAATGGGACATGCAAGGGCAAGTGAAGGCAGATCTGTCTTTATATTTACTATGCCTTCCAAAGCATTGGGGGTGGCTTTGTATTGCGCATTGTTGCCTAACTAGACAACCGCGACCGTCGATTTGATGAGGCTGTAAATGCAACCAAATGGAGAAAAAGGGGGCCTTTGGAAGAGGAGCTGCTGATGCACTCATTTCTGGTACGGGTCTTTTATGGACGAGTGCAAATATACGGATTTCACAGCAGGCCCTGGTCATTTCTGTTGACATGCTGTGGACTTAAATCTTCAGAGTGTGTGAAAATTTGAAAGTTATATCACATTGTGCCCTAAACTGACTTCAAAAGGAAATATTTCAGCAGGTCACGGAATAAAAAAATGCATAATACATTCTTGACATCGCTCAGCCTCTGCACATTTGACTACAACAGTGGCCAATGGTGTGCCTTGCAATCGTGTGACTGACTACAGCAGCGCCTACACAGGGATTCTGCTTCAGATTTTGATGATACACGCTAATGTTTTTGTGGAAAACATGATACGCTTTTGATCAGTTTAATGTATCTTTGATAATGATGGCTATGTATCACATTTTCCACAAAAAATTAAGCAGCACAATTGTTTTCAACATTGATAATGATAAGAAATGTATCTTGAGCAGCAAATCAGGATATTATTATGATTTCTGAAGGATCATGTGACACCGAAGACTGAAATAATGAAAGCTGGAAAATTCAGCTTTGCCATCACAGGAATAAATACATAGTTCAGTCATGAAACTCTAGATGGCGCAGGCTGATTGGTCCTTAACACAGCTGATGATAATTACAGCATTAACTACTTGGCACAAGCTGATTGGTCCATATCACTTCTGCAGCCAATGAGCTTGTTGCTCACACATTTAAATGGCTGGTTGGTTACATTCACTATAGCATTTTGCAGCGTGCTTCAGAGTTCGTCTGAAACCCTCCACCTTCCCCAGCTCCACCTGTATAGATCTGCTATGGGTTATTGATATATGCTATTTGTGCAGCAGCATATGTCTTACTCGCAGCAGTGTATCGGCGTATGTATCGGCAGTAGCAAAATCTACAACAACAACAATAATCAGCAGCAGCAGCAATTGACCATTTGCAAAGACCCGCCACCCCTTTTAGTTACTGTTGCTACGTCTGACAAGCCATGCCGCTCTCACACCACACATCATGTTCTCACGCAATGAAAAATACATCGCGGAGCAGGTTACTTTTGATATGAAACAAAGTCTCAAATTTTGTCATTTTTAAAGAAATTTAAACAATAAATACAGTTTTGTGGCTCTTTAATGTGTCGTGACAGATCGCTGTAGTGCCTCAGTTCAAGCGGCTCATGAACCGATCATCTCTTCTTACTAGTTCATTTATAGCATCAAACAAACATGAATGAACATCATAAGGAATGTTGTTTCAACCACAGAAAGATGTCAGTACACACCAGTTTTCAAGTTCAAGTCTACCGACGTTAATCTACTTACTCCCCTGACTGCTTTGTTGGACAAAATGGTGGACTCAGCGTTATGACTGGTTAGATCACCTGTCAATCAAACCGCAGAAAGATATCAGTACACACCAGTTTTCAAGTTCAAGTCTACCAATGTTAATCTACTTACTCCCCTGACTGCTTTGTTGGACAAAATGGTGGACTCGGCGTTATGATTGGTTAGATCACCTGTCAATCAAACCCCCGGCAAAGGGTCAATTCAGCAGCAGCGTAGCAGATCTGTTCCGCCAAGACCAAATACATTAAAATTGTCATATCCATTACCATGCTAAAAATCTTCTGAGAGTTGTCATGATTGAAAATATATTAAACTGTAATAATGTTTCACATTATTACAGTTTTTACTGTATTTTAATCAAATAAATGCAGCCTTGGTGAGCATAAGAGACTTCTTTCAAAAACATTTAAAAAAAATCTTAATTATTCAGATTAATTTCACCAGAAGTGTACATTTATTAGCAACATTATGCCTTAATGTTAAGGAAGGTTACATAAGTCCCCAATATGATTCAGATTATTTGTTATTTGTACAAACTGCTATTTTTATTTTGTTATTTGTTAAAATCAAATTTTAGAAAATGTTATTAATAATAATATTAAATGTAATTCATCAAGTAAGTATGAAACAGAAGTTGTGATAATCTTTTCTTTCTTATTGTGACATATATACGAGTTAAATGGCTTATTGTAACAAGAATAAATAGAGGGCGGGCCTTAATTTTGTCCATCTGGAATTGATTGGATGGTTGTGGTGTGCTATTGCTGTGATCTCGTGTGAGTGACAGGCTGTCCCGCCCTCGTGACAGTGAACATCATCAGAAAAGAGAGAGGTGAAGTTATTTTGATTAAAGATTACGAGGGCACATTAAAAAAAAAAAGAATAATAATAGTTTTTGTTTTTCCTCATGTGTGAAAAAGTGAATAATTTATCATCATTTAATTGTATTGAAGTATACCCCCAAATTTGTAACTGTCCCTTTCCACCCCTCATGAGTTTAGATCCCTGTGTGTTGCATCCAGCATCCGAGCATCTCATAGAGCTTCCCAGCCTCCCCCTGCTGACTCCTGCCACCTGCCAATACACCAGTGCCTGATTGGCACTTGAAATGAAATAAATAATGAAAAGGAAAAGCGGGTGTCGACTTTGTCTGCAAACACTCGTCTGTACCTGCCAACTGCTGTAAGACAACAGTGGACCACAGGGGTTCAGCATGCATGTCAATAGGTTTTGCTTGGAGCTTCTTCACTCGCAAATGTCAGAGTCGCAGACGTTTCTGTCTGTAGATGTTGCGGCCAAAGGCGGCTCTTTCATGCGGGGACCCTCTCCTGTGCAGCTCGATGCCATTCAACTCAGTCTCTCTGTCTGAGGGGCCCTTCGCTTAGGGAATACTGTTGCTTCTCAGTAGGGAGCCAGTAGTTAGTGCTATGTGGGAGTTGCCACGACCCAAGTGTGTTTTTACTGTAAAATCAGTATGTTTTTTTTTTTCACACGGCATGCAAACTCCAATGGTCTCCATCTCACTCCTACAGTCACGATTCAGGAACAGAGGTAGCTGGTGTCCAACAGAGCGATGAATCCTCCTAAACACGCCCCTTCTTTGTGTGCGATCAGAGGAGAGAGAAACAAAAGTTCAGGGAGTGGGAGTTGAAGCATGATGTCTGAGGTTAAATTAGTCTTGAGCTGAAACCATTCGGTTTATGCCCTCTCTCTGCTCATTCGTTTCTATTTAGCCGGATACTGGCGGGCTAGTGTTCCTGCGAGCTGTAACTATGCAAAACATGTCAATGACTTCTGTTTCTGCAGCCTTACTGTGACAGTGGGAGAGAGGTGAGAGCATCACCATGGAAACCCACTACGGGCTTGAGTGCAAGTCAAAAACATTTATTGTCAGAGTAGCTTTCAGTGTTTTCATTGGTCTTGCCATTCTTAGTCCAAGAAAGGAATGGACCTACAGCACACATATAGAGAGAGGAATAGGATACTCTGGGCATGTTTAATTATATAACGTAATTCATACACAGGGGTAATTCAAAGAGCTTTACACAGGCATAATAAAAAAATGAGACATTTAAAATCAATTAAGGTCATAAGTTAATTTAACTACTGTGAAAAAAATAGCATAGTTGAAGAGTTGTTATGGATTCTAAAAGCTTTTATAATGTCTAAATGGGCCGTGGTTTCAGGTAAAAAAAATAAGTTAACCACTGTAATTTCAATTCAGACATACAGCCTGGTCCTTGAACTAGGATGACCCAAAGGTCCACTGGAATTGGACTGTTTTTTCCTTCCCCAAGTCATAGTTTTATGGCCCTTTGTTTAAGATGATTTCTTTTCATTTCAGCTGATAGGAGAAATGATGTAGATAATGATGTATATCAGTATTACATCTGTCCAATTTCTCCTTGCATAAAGAGTCATTTATGTGTAAATTGGCTCAACTTACCAGATTCTCCCAAAAATTCTCTAGATAGAAAACATACTTTTTTGCAAGTTTGGTTTTTGAAGTCAATGCTTTTGAATAGGTTTGGAAAAATCATTTGCATTCTTGATCTCCCATGCACAGAAAATACAAAATTATGTTAGTGCACACTATCACTTATTACACACCTAACTATTAAAAATATAATTTCTTTCAAGCAACCACACGTTTACAGTCATTATATATTTGTGTTTATGTTTTTTTTCTAAGCACATTTTACCAATTCCAAACCCCATCAATCTTAATAACTAGTATTTTTAACAAGGGCTGAAAGTGAAAAACGCCTTATATTCAGATGTGCATAATTATTAAATAGGTTTTCCTTCACAAATAAGATGTGCCAAAAAGAGCTTTAACTCACACTGAAATGTAAACAAATATTAAATGCCTATGAGAAGGATGCAATATTAGAAACTGCAAAATTAAAGGGTTAGTTCACCCAAAAATGAAAATTATGTAATTTATTATTCACCCTCATGTTGTTCCACACCTGTAAGGCCTTCAAGCATCTTCGGAACACAAATTAAGATATTTTTGATAAAATCCGATGGCTCATTGAGGCCTCCATTAACAGCAAGACAATTAACACTTTCAGATACCCAGTAAGGTACACTGTAAAAAATGACCGTGATTTTAACAGTAAAAGACTGTAAAAATGCTGCGGTGAAAAACTGTCAATTGATTTACAGAAAGTTTCCGTACTATATACGGTGAATAACTGTAATAGATCTAACGGTACATTTAATGTAATTTTACAGTAACATACCGTTAAATTAACAGTTTTTGGAAGTGAAAAATAACAATTCATTGTAAAATTTACAGTAAAAAAAAACATAAATTGACATTCCCACAATTCCCTGCATGACACTTCACATTTGATATATTTTCGTTGAAATAACTCTAATTTAATAAGTTTTTCTCATTTTTTTCTAATCAGTTATGTACATTAGGGTTTTATGTTACACCTAATGTTGTTAAATTAATGTTTATTGCATTTTTAAAATGTCATGTGTGTTACCATGATGGTGTTTAGTGTGTGTGTGAATGACACTGTGTGCACCTTCTATATGTTAGTGTTGTCCTTCTCAGCTTGTGGAAAATCTGCTTGTGATGAACTTTGATTCATCATGTGACTCTTATCACCACTGTGTTTGGTGTCTGTCAGTGTATTATAAAGGTACAAAACAGATATTAGTACTTCATTAGGTTGGTAAATTAACATTATATCAGTTAATGAAATACGTTATTTTACCGTAAATTTAACAGATTTTTTTTACGTTGCTACTGTATTTTTTACGGTAAAGTTCTGGCAACCACAGCTGCCGGTTTTTTACTGTAAATTTTACTGGAATTTTTTTTACAGTGACAAACAACATTTAAACAGTTCATGTGAGTACAGTGGTTCAACCTTATTATAAAGTGACGAAAAACTTTTCAACAATATCTAGTGATGGATGATTTTAAAACACTGCTTCGAAGCTTTACAAATCTTTTGATTCGAATCAGTGGTTCGGAGCGCCAAAGTCACGTGATTTCAGTAAATGAGGCTTTGTTAAGTAATAAGTATTTTGAAATTTCAATGCTTCATGTGACTTTGGCCATTTGATATGCGATCCGAAACAAAAGATTCGTAAAGCTTCGAAGCAGTGTTTTGAAATCGGCCATCATTAGATATTGTTGAAAAGTTTTTTTTGGTTTTTTTTTGGCGCACAAAAAGTATTCTCGTCGCTTTATAATATTAAGGTTGAACCACTGTACTCACGTGAACTGTTTTAAATATGTTTTTAGTAGCTTTCTGGGCATCTGAAAGTGTTAATTATCTTGCCGGCAATAGAAGCTTCACTGAGCCATCGGATTTTATCAAAAATATCTTAATTTGTGTTCTGAAGATGAACAAAGGTCTTACGGGTGTGAAATGACATGAGGTTGAATAATTAATGACAGAATTTTCATTTTTGGGTGAACTAACCCTTTAAGGTGTGACCACTGGACTGCAAAATGCTCATTTGGTGAGCAGGGTCACAAAAAAACAAGTTTAGAAGGAAAAATGCATGTTAACAGCAAAAAACTTTAAGAATTAAGGTGAAGAATTAGGTGTGAAACCATCAGGAACCCTTTAATCTTAAGCGCCACCATTTTCCAGAACTGCAGCCTACTTGGAGTCTAAGTATAAAGTGTCAGGTTCTCAGAGACTTTGCTAAGGTAAAGTATAATGAAACATGACCCCCACTTAATAAGAATCACAGAAGTGTTGTGAAATACACGAAGACTTATTTTTTTATAGAGAGAAAGATTGAAAGTGGCTCTTGAGGGACCAGCACCTCTTGTACCACTGAAGAATTTATCCTCCAGAATCTGGCACTAAGTTTTGGGAGTTCATTTTAAGTCCATCTCCGACCCTGAAAGGCCTGTCTTGCTCATTGTTAGTAGCAGCTCACACCATGACTCCCTAGCCAGTGTCTTACTTGAACTGGTGCTAGTACCTCCAGAGTGCTCTGAACTTATCTTCTTAACCTAATGAAACATTAACACAAGACACTGAACAGAGGATGACTGAGGGTTTAAATACACTAGTGCTGCGTCCCAATTCGCCTACTTATACTACGCCCTAAAAGTATGTACTGTTTTTGTGAAGAAAAAGTAAATACTTTTAGCAGAAGACTATGCAAGTTGGGTCATACTACTTCGTCATAATTGCGTCTTTAACGAACACTCTGTCGCTTAGTTACGTGCATCCTGTCACCTTTAAACCGCCCTGTCAGTCACAGTTAAAATCATCCACATTCAGTTAAATTTAATTTCCTACCGTTTCGGAGAGAAATATATCACAGTGATCTGCCAGTCATGGGTCTTATATACGGAGAACTCTTCTAGCTCATGTTTGCATAATGATGCATTTAAAAGTTAATGACCAAACACGTCGGTATAAAAGTTCACAATCCTGTTGTAGATTAAATATAATGTGGATAACATTTAATAAATATTCTATTTCTAATTCTCTAATTCTAATTCTATTTTCAAATACTATTTAGGACGGATAGTATATGAATTGGGATGCAACAACAAGAGACTAATGATAGACAGGTGCAGGTAGTTGACATGGTAACAAACAAGGGTAACTATGGAAACTAACAACATAACAATGGAGACAAGGGTAACAGAAACTAAATACACAGGAACTGAACATAGGCACAATAAGACAAAAGAATATCAAAATAAGAGTCCATGAAAACAGAGACAAGGTAATCGTGACAACTATAAGGGCAAATTCTAATCAGAAGTGAGCATTCCTTTGCCCAACTCACTCCAAAGGGCAGAACCCTTGAAGTGAGGACTTTGGAGGGAGCAGGGCACTTATGTGTCATAACGAAACCATTTGGAACGGACTTGGCGAAGGGAGCAATGAAAGACCACGTAATTACCTCATTAGCTTCACATTGAATGTTACTATGACAAAGCTAGGCAGTGACAACAGGAATAGTTAAGCAACAGATTGTTTTTCTGAAATAAAGTGTAGCAAAAAGTCTGACATTGTGCTTTGCAATGTAGTGAAAAAAAATGAAAGCTTCATACAAATACATAGGCCTACATAAAAAAATACATAAAAATAACATGGCAGCCTATTGCAGTGTCATTTAGTTATCATAACTGCATGACCAATAACACCTTCGGTAATTATAAGTGTCTTACCATGTTGTTTAAATTAAAACAATACTGATACATCTTTTTAATTTACTTTCTCATACTATGGTGATATGAAATAATCAAAATGTCATAAATCATTTAATTCATAATTCATTCTGCTACCTGAAGACCTGACCCTCCCACTGTGGATAATCAATCAATTCATTTTTTAAAATTTTGTGGGGTCGTTCGTGCGTTAGCCGAAAGACCAGCTTAATTTAACAAAACAATCATTTCAGGGACATTGCGAGTTACAGGCTAATGTTTTTTCACTTCTGTGCATTATAATGAAGGCTTTGTGAAACTGCACAGCTTTTCCAGTTTTTTAAATGATATAGGCTACTCCTTTCTACACTGACTACGAACACATTTACTATCATGTATGCCTATGAAAGACGATGGAACCAATCAGAGTATGTATGGGGCGGGGCGACACATGCACACTATTGACAGGCTGCAGCCAGGTCCTTCTCAACTAGTCAGTCCATCTTGATGGATGATGCAGATGAATGTTAACAGGTAAAGTCTGAGCAATAAGATGAATGTTTTACTCACGTGACATAAACATTTTGGTACGCTTTGAAATGTTGCTTTGTGAAAGCAAACAGAACCAAGAAGAGATGCAACATTGTAACAAATTAAGTCCCTGTTTCGGAACAAAGCAAATGATCTACAAGTCTGAAAACACCCTTAAATGCCCACTGAAGTGCCTTAAAGGTGCCCTAGAACTTTTTTTAAAAAGATGTAATATAAGTCTAAGGTGTCCCCTGAATGTGTCTGTGAAGTTTCAGCTCAAAATACCCCATAGATTTTTTTTAATTCATTTTTTTAACTGCCTATTTTGGGGCATCATTAGAAATGAGCAGATTCAGGGTGTGTGGCCCTTTAAATCTCGTGCTCCACGCCCCAAGAGCTCGCGCTCTTAACATAAAAAACAGTTCAAACAGCTAATATAACCCTCAAAATGGATCTTTACAGTGTTCGTAATGCAGCATGTCTAATCGCGTAAGTACAGTGTTTATTTTGATGTTTACATTGATTCTGAATGAGTTTGAGGCTGTGCTACGTGGCTAACGGCTAATGCTACACGGTTGGAGAGATTTATAAAGAATGAAGTTGTGTTTATGCATTATACAGACTGCAAGTGTTTAAAAATGAAAATAGCGACGGCTCTTGTCTCCGTGAATACACTAAGAAACGATGGTAACTTTAACCACATTTAACAGTACATTAGCAACATGCTAACGAAACATTTAGAAAGACAATTTACAAATATCACTAAAAATATCATGTTATCATGGATCATGTCAGTTATTATTGCTCCATCTGCCATTTTTCGCTATTGTCCTTGCTTGCTTACCTAGTCTGATGATTCATCTGTGCACATCCAGACGTGTAATCCCTTTCATAATGTTGGGAACATGGGCTGGCATATGCAAATATTGGGGGCGTACACCCCGACTGTTACGTAACAGTCGGTGTTATGTTGAGATTCACCTGTTCTTCGAAGGTCTTTTAAACAAATGAAATTTATATAAGAAGGAGGAAGCAATGGAGTTTGAGACTGTATGTCATTTCCATGTACTGAACTCTTGTTATTTAACTATGCCAAGGTAAATTCAATTTTTGAATCTAGGGCACCTTTAAAACATGTACCATTATTCAATGTGTTGATGTAATTTCCACTGAAACAGGAAGACAGGGCAGGACATATAGAACAGCTCCTCCTCTTTTTTAAAATAGCCAATAGCATTTTGTTTATATCACAGCTGGGCCAGAGCCATTGATCTTAGTTAAGCCTCAGTTTTCTTCTAATCTCTAATCGTTTCTCATATCGCTTTAAAATATAGCCTTCTGTGCAGAATTCAAATGGGTCCGATGCATTGTGTGGTCTGTGCTTACTCACGCATATGATCCGCTCTCATCTCTCTGAACTGAAGCAGACTGTTGCACACGCTGCGGCGATTCGCGTGACAGTAACGTGAAACCAGACTTCATTCACCTCAATGGAAAGCATACACTGTATTAATCTTGTCTTAAAGGCTAACATATTCATACTAAAAGCCAAAAAACTTCAATTTTGATTTCATGGCGACTTTAAATCCTTTTGCAGTTAACATGCGTCTTTTCTCTCAACCTTTTTTTGTGACCTTGCTTACCCAGTGAGCATTTCGCTGTCCAATGTCACGCCTTAATTTTGCAGTTTCTAGTATTGCATTAGTATTGTATCCTTAACATGAGGTAATTTTTGGTTTTCAGTATAAGTTAAAGGTCCCGTTTTTCGTGGTTTTTTGAAGCTTTGATTGTGTTTATAGTGTGCAATATAACATGTGTTCATGTTTCGCGTGTAAAAAAACACATTATTTTTCACATAATTTACTTATCTGTATACCGCTGTTTCCACTGTCATAAAAACGGGCTGATGACTTCCTTGTTCTGTGAAGTCCCTCCTTCAGAAATACGTAACGAGTTCTGATTGTGCCAGCGGTTCCTGTGTTGTGATTCGACAGCAGCTTAGCGCACCTTGCCCGGAAAGGTCACGCCTCTTACCATAACGTGGAGATGCACGCGCTCAGTGTTATTGTAAACATGTCTTTAATTTTACTCTATCAATTTGAGCCGGAATCAGACCCGGTGATTGGACTGCGGGATGAAAATAACAGCGTTTCGACGACATGGCGACAAACACACTCTACAAACGCAACTCTTGTGTATTCCTGTGGGCGGAGGTTAGTCAAAAAACTGTTTTAGTGACGTCATTAAAGAAGGAAGTAGAGGGATGTAGTCCAAACTGGCCGTTTGATGTAGGCGACTTCTGTTAAATAAAATATCTCGCTTGGCATTGAACTTTGAGCTTTAAAATTTTACAGATTTTTTTTATACTCTAACAACAACATTACACACTAACTAAAGTTTGAAACATGGCATCACGAAGAACGGGACCTTTAAGGCAGGAACACACCAAGCCGACAGTCGGCCATCAGGCAGTTTTTGTTCATTGGCCGACTAATTTTCTCAGTGTGTTCCGCACTGTCGGCTGAAGTTGGTCCTCGTCTGCTTTTTTTGGCCGATTCGACATGTTGAATCGGTGTCAGAGCTCGTCAGTCCGTTGGGCCATCTGATCATTCTGATTGGCTGTTCAGCTACTGCCACCTGCTGGTACGGAAAGGCATTTCATCTTACTCAGGCGCAGAACGGACGTGCTACTTGGCCGTTGACTGTCGAGTGTCGGTTTGGGTTTGGTGTGTCAAGGCAACTTTGGACCCAGACGCTGCCAACGTGAGCCAACCCTGCAGTCTGCTTTCGTTGCCACTAGTTCATCGCGTCGGCTTGGTGTGTTCTTGCCTTTAAATGTCTTTTTTAGACCAATATTCCTGTAAAAGTAAACCTGCTTCATGCTAAATATGATTATAAAGCCTTTTTCACTTCCATCCCTCATTAACATTATATATCACTTATAAATGATAATATGCAAAATTAGTAGTTTTAAGATTGATGTGGTTTGGAATTTGTAAAAGGTGCTTGGAAAAAAATATGATCACACTATCGATATTTATTCCTAAATAATAACTAACTATAAACACAGTAACAAATTTCATATTTAATGTGCATTTTATTTGTTAACTGATGTTCATAATCAACTTATTTTCGAATCATCAACACTCTGTAAACACTGCAGGTGTCATGATGGTCACAGACACAGGGATGTACCCTAATTTCACAACTCATTGCTCACTAAAAACCCATCACATATCATGTTTTCAAGTCATTTCAAATTTGATTTTGACATGACATAAAGTGGCTTTATCTAAGTGGGTGAGCTGTTTACTTAGTTTTTAATTAGTCTTCCTATTAACACCATTAGGCTATTCATTCAGACAGATTTGTGTATGCTGAACAAGAGGTGGAATTTATAGCATGAACAGCGCCAATAACCAGTCACAGCGTGGTGGAGGCATTGCCTCCTCTCATGTGACTTTTTCCCATTCATTCTCAATTACCCCCCACCAAACCCACGGCACGCTTTAGGGGGTCTCTTAAAACTCAATGGGCTCAGGGGAGGCAAGAGAGTTGCAATAACTTTAAAGTCCGTGTGAACCTGAAGTTGCAAACGACTTTTCTCCAGTGTTGTGACGTATTTCCAAGTGAAACGGAAAATTGAATAGATGGAAGACTTTTACTTTAGGCTCCTCCTCTCCATCTCTCTCTCATAGCAGACTAACGGTTGGAGGGGAGTGGTTTACGCGTTTTCAACCCAAGCCGACAAACTGACGTGATCAGAGAAGGAACACCATTCCAGACCGGAAGTAACTTTTCAGATTTTGATTAAAGATTACCGCGATTTTTCTGTGTTTTAACTTGCACGGATTAATTGTTTACCACAAGACTAGTAATATGCGCTAACAAAGCAAATAAGGTCAGTTTTGATTTCATGTGTACTTTAACAGTTGGTGTGGCGGTTGGACAGTGTTATTTTTAAAAAATGAGTGATTTATACACTTTTTAATGCTATTTTTCGTAATATTGGCATAATGGCGTTTTCTCATCTTATTTTTTTGAGGAGGCACTGCCATCCATGCCTCCTCAGAGGAAATGCCTTTAGATATGTACAAACATTACATTCACAGCATAATGTTGTTAGTCCTGCCTTGTGAGTTAGCCTGGTGTAATCAGTGTATGAGACGGTTATATACAAAGCATCTCCTCAGCAGTACTTAATTATACTGCATTAATGCAATTTCTGCATTTAATGCAATTGATCTGTGAGCAAACGGCCAATTAGCAAAGTGGATGGATGACATGTAGCTGATTAGACAGTGAATGGGAAAGAAGAATGATGTACTGAAAGTAAAAAGTCATGGGGAACTGTTAGAACATGACTGTTGGCGATGCAGGAGCATGTGGGCTTCAGAGATGAGTTATCAGTTCTTGCTACAATGAAGTAAGAACCTGAGGCAGGTATTTAAGTAGTTTGAGAGATGTGCTCAGGATCTAAGGGGGCCAGGGGTAACCCCTTTTTTTGTCATCTACAATCAGAAAGAGCACCTCTGAGTCCCCGTCATCTCTCAGTAAGTGGGTTATGTAGGGTACTGGGTATTTTGAGCCTCCTTGGCGTATCCTCCAAAGAGATGAATAATGTAAAATGGGCTGACTGCACTGCATACTAAGTTGTCAAAACCAGCCTCTCGGAGCTCTTTGGCTGCTGTGATGTGACATGTTTGGTAAATGCTGTAAACCCCTCTTGAATTCTTTAAAATCTGAAAATACATGCCGAGTCGTCTTTATTTTAGTGTGACTTTCAGCTTTGTTTGATCTTTACGTTTGACTGCCGTGTGACCTAGTCACTTTAGCATGTTTTGCAGGGGCAAGCTTAGTATTCGTGGCATTACCTCTGCTTCTTGATTCGAGACCGAGCAACGGTTTTTATTTGAAGCATTAACCATGGACCGAGTTGGCCTTCATCACTTGCTGTAACACCATCCATGGCTGAAATAACAAGGCTAGGGGGTGCATTTGACAACAGATGCATGCTTAAATGTGTCTTGGAGAGAGTGAGAGGGCCAGACGGAAGGCAGAATAGCACAAAGTGACAGAACAAAGATGGTGCGCTGCACATTTTGTGCCAAGATTTACCCTGAGGAAAGGATGAGGTCAAATTTAACCTGTGTGCATCCTAGCTAAGTTTTGCTGTAGCAAAAATTCACATACGATTACGTCCTGTATTTTCCCTCTGGCTATCAAGTCTTATATTGTCCAAAAATGTCTGTGATGGATCAATAATGGCATCATGGGTAGAATGTCATGCAAGTTCAAGTGAAGGGTTTCCTTCGACTGACTGGCCGCAGCTTCACTATTGACTCAGAGCGTGACAATTTCCTGACCTCCCCACACATGTCACATTAGTGTCATCTCGCTGTCTCAGTTAGGATGCCACAAGCATTTCCTCTGACTGTGATTGGATGACACAGGGTTTAATGAGCCAATTGGAAGGGTTATTGTCACCCTCTGACTTCTTAATCTGGAGATGGGAAATTAGCATAATTTCAGAACGTGCTGTTTAACCTCTTTCACCTTTAATAGCCGTAGCTTTCTCCTTTTATTTGGTGTTATAATGAGAGCGCATTGCTCACAGCTCATTAGCCTTTGCTGACATTATCTCACACAGGAGGGCCTTGAGCAAACAGGGTGCAATCAGGCGACATTCCCAAATACACAAAGCCCCTGTAAATCCAACTGGCAGCCTTGCACTGTGATATGAAAGAGCAGCTTCCAGAGCACACAGTCAGACTAATGTGTGGTAATTCAATAGCCAAGATCGTATAGGTATTGCGATTTGCACATTGTATGCATTAAAATGAGGACTGGATTGCAAATGTCAATGTGGCGTGGGAACATGAGGAAGAAATTAAACTAATATATATATATATATATATATATGCACATAAACGCAAATCACCTAGTGAAAAAAAAGTGCATATGTTTTCTTAAAATAAGAGTAACAATTTTTGCCACTTTTGCTGACAAGTTGACCTGACAACAAAACTCAATAAAATACATTTACGCTCAGTTTCATAGACAAGGCTTAAGCCTAGTCCCAGACTAAAATGCATGTTTGAGCTGTTTTTACTGAAAGCAACTTGCACTTGCGTACCTTAAAATATGTCAGTGCCATTGTTTTGTCTCAAGATGCACACCAGTAATATTTTTTTCTAAAGCACATTTATAAAAGCTACTTAAATGCCCTAATTGAACTAAGGCCTAATCCTGGCTTAGTCTAAGCCCTGTCTGTAAAACCAGGCCTTACTCTTACAATGAGAAGGTGCTCACTGCAGAGCAAATGGGTGGAGCTTACATTAGCTCCCCCTCACAAAACGTCCAGTGAGGAGGAGCGAATGTACAAACACACCCTAATCCTACCCTAAACCTACCAACAACTCTATTTCTCCACCCCATTCGACATCCAAAGAGGTGGAGAGTTCTGTCCCCCCATCTCACTGGACATCCAGAGAGGAGGAGCTGGCCATCATAGACTCTGCAGTGAGTACCACTTGCTTACAACTGCTATAGCACCTCTTGTGGCAACAGCTGAGAATGCCACATGTATTTTTGTTGCTTTATGTTGTTTGGCTGTTTTTAATTTATTGCATCACATTCATGCAGTAATTACTTATAAAATGCATGTTATTATTGTCAGTTGACAAACATTAGTTTGAGGGTAAAATGTATGTTGATGGTTTAATGTTACAATATTACAGCTTACAGCTTTTTTAATTGCTTTTTTGTCAATATTGGATATATCGGCAGACTGGATAATTAGTTGTGCGTGCTCACTTTACTTATTTTTACCTTTGTCAACTTCAAATGCACACTTAAAATTAATCTTTAAAAACACCAATAATTTAATAACGCTGTTAAATGTAATTTTTATCAAATCTCAAAATGAATGTTTTTCTTACTGTAATTTTAAAGTTTGGGATGCCTAAATTCACTTGTTGCATTTAAAATTTTCTATTTTACTTTTAAAGCTGCAGTCTGTAAGTTTTGCCTCTTTGTCGCCATCTCGTTTCAAAGCCTGCAATTGCAGTTATTTGAGGAATTATCATCTTTACGTGGGTTGTGCATCGACACGGCTCCTCCTCAGCGCTGATAAATCTAATGTTTTGAGGAGAATGTGTGGATACTTCGGAATCAAAGATTGTAGTCTTGGAAGCATGACCAAAAAAAGAATTTTCACAAGTAAGTAACAAATCTGCCACTTTTGTTCAGATCAACTGCGGAGAAAATGCATTACAATAAATCGCGCTACCAATAGTGATTAAATCTAATGATCGCTTAGCTCATATCACATCAAACCGTGCAAATTATTATTATTGTTATACTTTGTTCTCAAATTGTTAATGTTAACAACATCAGCATTGCATGACTATGTGTATTTAGTGTGTATTAGTTACCATTTCTGTACAGTCTAATCTCTCATTGTCCATTTATCATGCCATACAATCCGCCATCAAAATGATACGTTTAATTATTCCAGCTGCTGTGAGAAAAGGCTATAAATGATCCGCCACCTGCAGCATCCTCACATGATATAGCCTACAAGCTATAAACAGACATGACGTAATGACGCAATGATGAACGGCGGCATGCTTGAATTTCCCGCGGAAAACTACCAGTACCACCCCAAATAGAAAACATTTTTACAAGCTTATCGTTGTGAATCGGGCTAAGGTAAGGAGATAGTTTTGAACACTGGCTGGTTATGTACTTGCTTAAAAATTAATTTTGAATCATTTTTAACCGAAAAAAAAAAGAGTTACGGACAGCAGCTTCAAGTCATTTATTTTTAATTGGTTTAATTGAAATAATATAGATTTTTAATATCGACCATCGGGCATTGCCTGAAAATAGTATAGCTCATTGGTATCTGTAATTTTAATATTGGATCATGAAATATCATATAGTTCATATATCATCATACATGAACATACTCAAACTCAGATTCAAAAATAAATCTATATAAAAATATAAATAATTGGCACTAGAAGTGATACTGAAATATCGGTTGCTAATGTTCAGTTTTCATTTCAGAACTCTGAGGAAATCAACATATGATGTACGACGCAATCTTGCACAAGATTAGCTTGGCACAAACAGTCATTACAGTGTTTGCAGCCTTCCAAGCTTGTCTTTACACTACCTTCAAATGTCAGTCATCGGGTTTAGATAGCACACTCTACTCAACACACTGATGGTATGACATACGGTGCATTCTACACATTTCCCTCACTTATATTTGTAGCTAATATGCCGTTAGCGCTCTTAAGATTGATGGGTGTGCTTATCTTGGAGTGGTGCCTGGTATTAAAATGGTTTGGGTGCGAGTCGAGAGAAGTGTGAATGGCGTGATAGAGAGAAAAATTAATCACGAGGGGTGACGATCGCTTTGGGATTTTTTTTTCTTTCTTCCCATCAGAACTGTTGGAACATTAATTAGAGCCCTTGTAAGTGGTGTGTTGAGCACTAGCAGAAAACATATTATAAATCAGCTATCTTCCATAATTTGGTTAGAAATGCTAGCAATTACTGCACAGATGTGCACAATATGGAAATTTTACATCAATTAACTGTTCAGTTGATGTGATTCACTCACCAAATTGAGTGAGAGAGTGTGTAATGTCAATGGCAATCTGGACGTCCTTTTAATAGTGTTAATAGCTGGGAGCAGCTTGTTGTTTCAGTACAAGCTGGAGAGGCTGTAGTGTACTTCATCACTCAGTCCCGTTCTAGTCTGGAGCCAGAGACGTATAAATAAGAAACAAGAGCTGGCTGCTGCTGTCTTTCAGAGCTGTTGTGCATGGTAGGCGTGTGTATAATGTGCCTATAGTGTTTGTAGAGGGAAATCTGGACCCCTGAATTCTCATTTGAGCTAAAATATTGAGACTGCGCCAAGATCTGTTCTGTGCTTGACATATCCTATTCGCTTTGGATTTGATCGGATGTTGGGAAGACATTCAAAATGTTCAGAGACAATCTGGCTTTTTCATGAGACTTCTAACATCTGTTTGAATGTGTTTTTACATAATGCATCTGCGTGTCCACAGGGATTCCCCCTCGCTCGCATATTCGGCTCTCATTCAAGCTGTCAGACTTCTCTGAACAATTCAATGCGAGTACATTTAAGGACACCGTAACTATGTGGGAGCAACTGTTTGTGGATCAGAAATGGACTTGTTTGTTTGACTGCCAGCCTTTCTGGTTCTGTCTGTCTGGTTGTAGTTTCTCTTAAATTAAGTTTATGGTCTGCCTGTCCCTGTAGGGATTCCCAGGGAGTTGATGAAAAGCTAATAATTAATTGCATCATAAATTGTAAATTAAAAATAAAAAGGCTGCACCATTAATCAGGATAACACTGAAATTGCGATTTGTCTTGGCCGCAAAAGACTACTTTTTAGTGAGATGTGCTGCCTCTTTCATAGTGAAACACCGCACTGTGTTCATTTACACGTGAGCAACTCATCTGGTGTTTTTAGTTTCTCAGAGTGTCTCGGTTTGCTGTAAATATTACTCTCTGCATGGATCTTATAATGTGCATTTGAGAAAGCAGCGTGCATCAGGATCACTTTCTTTTTACATTTGAATGATTTCGAACATTTTTCTGGACGTTTTATCAGATTTGGAACAGAAAGCATTTATAAACCTGTTACACACTTGAAGGTCACCCCGCAGTTTTCGAACAAAAATAAAAGTTTTGAACATCTGAAAGAAAAGAATTTTAGACATTCAGAACTTGTTGTAACTTGTAGTGTACAATAAAATTATTATATTTATTACTTTTTTTATTTTAAAGTTCTATTGTATTCTTACAATAGTAATATATTTGTCTTTACTTTTTATAATTACAGTTAAAAAGTAATATTTTCTTATGACACAAAATCACAACTTATGAAAAAATGATCAAAATATAATTTTTGACTTGACACTTTTTGAGTACACCCCTCACATTTTTGTGAATATTTTATCATATCTTTTCATGTGACAACACTGAAGAAATGACACTTTGCTACAATGTAAATTAGTAAGTGTACAGCTTGTATAACAGTGTAAATTTGCATCATTTAATTGATGAGTTGTCAACATAATATATAACAATACAATATATACGGAATGATTTGACCTCATTTGACACAAAATGATAACTGCAAATCCATGTTTCTCTGCTGGAGTCCAGCTGTTTCTGTGAATTGCAGTGATCCATTTGCTTCTTTTTTCTGTTGCTTTCTGCAGTCTTTAAATATATACCTCAGGTTTTGTGTCAAAGCTATTTGTACAGTCAATCACAAAGCTCTTTCCCGTTTTGGATGTGTTTTGTGTGTTTTCGCGTCATTCACGCTGAAAACCAATGCTGCTGCTCAGTCTTTTGCCACTTAGTGGGCGTAACCGCAGTCATAACGGTCGATGGTGACGTCACGTGCATACCATCTATTAGCCATTTTCTCTCTCCGGTGTCATGTGACTCGTTAGTGTTACAAGGTCTCAGGTGTGAATGGAGAGCAGGTGTGTTAAATTTGCTGTTATCGATCTCACTTTCTCATACTGGTCACTGGAAGTTCAACATGGAACCTCATGGCAAAGAACTCTCTGAGGATCTGAAAAAAAGAATTGTTGCTCTACATAAAGATGGCGTAGGCTATAAGTACATTGCCAAGACCCTAAAACTGAGCTGCAGCACGGTGGCCAAGACCATACAGCGGTTTAACAGGACAGGTTCCACTCAGAACAGGCCTCGCCATGGTCGACCAATGAAGTTTGAGTGCATGTGCTCAGCTTCATATCCAGAGGTTGTGTTTGGAAAATCGACGTATGAGTGCTGCACAGGTTGAAGTGGCTGTCAGTGCTCAGACGATACGCCACACACTGCATCAAATTGGTCGGCATGGCTGTCATCCCAGAAGGAAGACTTTTCTAAAGATGATGCACAAGAAAGGCCGCAAACAGTTTGCCGAAGATAAGCAGACTAAGGACATGGATTACTGGAACCATGTCCTGTGGTCTGATGGGACCAAGATAAACTTATTTGGTTCAGATGGTGTCAAGCGTGTGTGGCGGCAACCAGGTGAGGAGTACAAAGACAAGTGTGTCTTGCCTAAAGTCAAGCATGGTGGTGGGAGTGTCATGGTCTGGGAGTGCATGAGTGCTCCCGGCACTGGGGAGCTAGAGTTCATTGAGGGAACCATGAATGAGCAGAGCATGATCCCCTCCCTTCAGAGACTGGGCCGCAGGGCAGTAATCCAACATGATAATGTTGATAATGTCATTTTGGCTGCGTGAGATTCTCCAGCTTTGTTGTTGTTGAGCAACCGAAGCGCAAGCTGTTAAAGCTTTGAAAATGGGATGGGAGCAGCAGCTCATTTGCATTTAAAGGGACACACACAAAAACAGCATGTTCTTGCTCATGTCAAAATAGGGGCAAATTTGACAGGCTATAATAAATGATTTTGGCTGAAACTTCACAGACTAATTCTGGGACACCAGAGACTTATATTATACAGTATCTTGTATAAAGGGGCATAATAGGTCCCCTTTAAAATCTCAGGGGTATTTAAAGAACTTGTTTTATGTCAAAGGGGTCCATGTGTGTGTAGCCGGTGTAGGAGTACTTTATAAATGTTAAACGTAAACAGTCGCTGAGTGTCTATGTCGCTATTGTAAACAGCATTTACTGTAATTAGAGATTACAATTAGAACACAAAGACTCCAGCCCCATTACTACTGTTGAGCTACTAACAATTAAAAAAAAACACACAAACTTTGCATCCACCTTCTGCTGATGAGGCAGCTAATGATGGAAGGCTAAATGTACGCATGAATCACCAGCGGCAGGTGCACATTATAGCATTACCTCGCTCTATCTTTCTGACTCTAGGGTGTAATTATGTCAATCACCCTGCGGCTAACGAACATGGGGCTCATCTTAGAATGTCTCATCCTTGTGCTGATGATGCTTGTTTTGAGTGAGGATCCGTTTGAATGTTTGCTGTACCGGTGGGAGTGAGGATACAGATTCATTAGCATGTTTGTGATGAGAATGGTTGCTTTGCCATCAGGGGGGATGGGATCTAAGGTGCTGTAACAGATGGCATAGAAATCTAATGAGTGACGGGAAATGCGAGTGCTGGAATTTCTAAACCAATGCCTTAGCAACAGCTCTACCGATCGTTTTTATGTGCTTTTGTGTGGCTTTGTTCAAAACGATGCTTTGCGTTGTGTGAAACGCATATGTGTGGGTGGGTGGCTGTGAGTGAGATATGGGGTCTGGCAGTGGGATCTGTACAAATGAGCTCCAGACACTCACAATCGACACTGCGAATGTTTTAGTTGTAACCTAGCAACAACATATTTGGGGTTAAATGGCAAATATAACATAAACACACCTATCTTCCATTTCTAAATCAGTCACTTTCCCAGCTAAAGTGGGCTTCATTTGTCCACCTCTCTCTTTCCATTAGTCCCGAAGTACATCTCTTCCCCGTCCACCCCACGACGGCACGTCACCTCCTCGGCACCCAGCGTGCCTCATCTTAGCACCATCGCTAGTCTTTTTCCTGCTCGTATATCACCATAAATCTCACTCTTGGCACAGGGAGGAGGCATGGGTCAGAAATCAGACTGAGAGAATCATGCCTAGAGGACAGATGAAATGGAAAAATCTTTCTACTTTCACGCTCCTCATGCACTTAGTGCTAGACTAGTTCTCCCTCCAGGCTGTATTTCAGAGTAAGCGTTCTCAGACTTAATTTATGCCTGAAGATATTCAAGACAGTATATTGTTAAAACCCCTTTCTATCTGAAAAATTTCCTGATATAACATATCAGGCTTCAACATAAAGGCTTCAAGTTCACCCTCCATCACCAAAAGCTTTTTGAGCCCTTACAATTATTAGGTCGGCTTTGCTGAGGCTATCACTACAGCTTTAGGGATAAGCTGCTTGCCTGTTTATAAAATATGGAGATCTAACAAAGAATTATAGAGCAGTGACATTACTGTGTCTTTTAGTGCATGGTTTTTCTGGAAATGTAGGCAAATTGATTTAGCTAAAGTCGAAAATGCATTTTTCGTCTAGTCAGTACATAAAAACATGTTTAGAGGCGGTTCGGAGGTGTCACGGTTCACACTGCGGTTATTAATCACTGTCAACTTCAGGATCTTGCTTGTGCCAAATGTCAGGTGGTTCTATTTTCAACATAAAACATTTCTGGTGCCAAAAAGTCTTATGTTTCTCTGGCCCAATGGAAATATTCACCCAAAATCAATTGATAATGGAATTAATTTACGAACCGAAATATATGCAAAGTATGCGCAGTCAGTGCCATGATTCATTTGTCACACAGTAATGCTGAAAGACTGCAGTTATTCTATTTATATTGAAAAAACCTAGATGTAAAGTTGCTAGTTTATGGGCATGTCAAACTGTGTCGCATTGAGGCAGAGTTTTGCCAGGCTTAGGTTGTGTGTCACAAGCTGGGAGGAAATGGTCCAAACAGAACCTGATAGCCCTCCGCTCAAGTAACGCAGCCCCTGTGTGCTGTCTCAGGTGCACATTAGGAGCTCGGGGTTCAGAGGAGGCCAGTCGTTACAGATCTTGAGCTCGCTCCCTGGAGGAAAACAATGAGTGATACTGCCCTGAGGAGCGCCTCGAGCCTCAGCCAACAGAGAGATGGAGAGGAGAGAGAATAGACAGAGTGCCCAGAGGAAAATAATTTAGCTTAGAGGTTAGACATCTCTATGTTTCAGTTACGTATCTTCTACGATTTTATTTTTCCTGGTATCATGTCTTGCTTTCAATAAATAAAAAAGACAGTACATGTTGACTACTTATATAAAGTACAATTAGAGTGTTCATTAAGAGTAGAGAGCTAAAAAGTGGATGGGGTTTTTCCTGTATTGAAAATATTTTGGCAGCCGCAAAAATGAATCTTTGTCCTGCCAAACTTTTATTTGATCATTTAATCTACCTAAATGCTGTTCTGCAACTGGCTGCTTTAAAATGCTCCTGTGACGGGGAATGTCCACTACAATGGCAGAACTTTGTTCAGTGCTGCTGACAAGGCTAATATGTCTATACACGGGCAATATAATCATCACAGATACAAGTGATTACAGTTGGAAAGAACGAAGCAAGCTTTGTTTCTGAATGCCCTAAATAAAGATATGCAGCGATCTAGATTCAAACACCCACACGATCTCATTCCTAAATGACAATGTTTCGCGTGTGTCTATTAATCCTTTAACAAAATCACACTGGTACATTCAAATCTGTGTTCGCGGTGCCGCTGAGCCAGAGAAAGCTGTTGTCATAGGTATGAAACACCTTCACAAATAGTCTTTTCAACCACATTGTATTGTTATTTCTGTGTTACAACAATTCAGATTATCACAGAACTGGGATAAACGTTTATAGTTTGGATATAAACATTGATGTCTATGGTAGCGATCAAAATAGAGCAAATCATCCTTTGAAAATAACTTTGTGCTGCAAATAATGATTGTATCAATTACATTGTTACAGTATGCCACTAGGTGACGAGAAGTGACTGTTATCTATCTATCTATCTATCTATCTATCTATCTATCTATCTATCTATCTATCTATCTATCTATCTATCTATCTATCTATCTATCTATCTATCTATCTATCTATCTATCTATCTATCTATCTGTTTTCATTTTAAAGGTGCCCTAGATTATGTTTTTAAAAGATGTAATATAAGTCTAAGGTGTCCCCTGAATGTGTCTGTGAAGTTTCAGATCAAAATACTCCATAGATTTTTTTTTATTAATTTTTTTTTAACTGCCTATTTTGTGGCATCATTATAAACGCGCCGATTTTATGCTGCAGCCCCTTTAAATCCCGTGGTCCACGCCCACAGAGCTCGCTCTTGCCTTGAACAGTGCCTTAACAAAGTTTACACAGCTAATATAACCCTCAAAATGGATCTTTACAAAGTGTTCATCATGCATGCGGCATGCATGCGTCGGATTATGTGAGTATTGTATATTGTTATATTGTTTACTTCTGATTTTGAATGAGTTTGATGGTGCTCCGTGGCTAACGGCTAATGCTAATCTGTTGGAGAGATTTATAAAGAATGAAGTTGTGTTTATGCATTATACAGACTGCAAGTGTTTAAAAATGAAAATAGCGACGGCTCTCTTGTCTCCGTGAATACAGTAATAACCGATGGTAACTTTAACCACATTTAACAGTACATTAGCAACATGCTAACGAAACATTTAGAAAGACAGTTTACAAATATCACTAAAAATATCATGTTATCATGGATCATGTCAGTTATTATTGCTCCATCTGCCATTTTTCACTATTGTTCTTGCTTACCTAGTCTGATGATTTGGTTGTGCTGGCATATGCAAATATTGGGGGCGTACACCCCGACTGTTACGTAACAGTCGGTGTTATGTTGAGATTCGCCTGTTTTCCGGAGGTCTTTTAAACAAATGAGATTTATATAAAAAGGAGGAAACAATGGAGTGTGAGACTCACTGTATGTCATTTCCATGTACTGAACTTGTTATTTAACAATGCCAAGATAAATTCAATTTTTCATTCGAGGGCACCTTTAATTTTTGTTAGTTTTAGTATTTTTTTTGTAATTTTTATTCATGTTTTTATATGCCTATATAGCTTGTATTTTTATTTTTTTTGTGGTTTATTATTTTAGTACATCAACAAACTAAATGAAAATGAAAACTGTTGCCTTGGCAACTAACATAAAACATTCATTTTATTTCAAGAACCAAAAATGTTTTAGTTAACTATAATAACTGTTAAATGTTAATAACAATGTTAAATGTTATCTTCAGCAAATCTCAAAATTAATATTCATTGTTCATACTGTATATTAAAATATTTAGATGTCTACATTCACTTGTAGAATTGAAAACAACTGATTTAAAAAAAAAAAAAATTCTTTTTTTTATGTAGACAAAATGGTATAGCCATAAATATCGGCCATTTATTGTTTTTCAGCCATATGCCAATATAGTTACAGCGATAATTGTCCAGAATTAGTATTGTTGCATTCCTAAAATATCAATAAATCAAAACCAGAGCATTGCCTTAAGTAATTGGTTTACAGTGAGTCAGACTATACTATTTATAGGAGTCTTCTTTCGTGCATATTCATCACTCTCTGTGTAGAGATGGCAGGCGAACACTGTCACACCAAGCGTTCTCTCATTTAACAGCCCCAGATCATTGCAAACTCTGTCAGTCAGTGAGATGGACATCATGGCTTCTCATTAAAGAAGGGATCTCTCCCACTCATCTCCGAGGCACAGTGCTTTCACACCGATTTAGCTGGCTTGTCATATGTGTTACTGCCATGGGACCGAAGTGCAGCGATCACCAGGCTGTTTTTGGTATCGTATGCATTTCAAGAAAGTCGCTAAAATGAATGTGGTTCTAAAGAGTTGGTTGAAGAAATTTTTAAGCTCATGTACTTCAGGATTCATATTATTCATATAGTGTCAGTTAATACTTGCTTCTTTCCATCGTGTAAGCCCAGAGGGCATTGGACTGTGAATTCCTAATAAACTTTAATGGTGTGACGTGAATATCCGGCAGTGCAAATTAATTCTACATCTGCTTCTTTTGCTAAACATCAAATAGCCAAGTGGGAGATAAAGTTTAAAACAAACATGAGACAGTGTCCACTGATCTAGTCATTTATCACCATGAGGGATCGTTTCATTTCATAGCTGGAAGAGCAGAGCAAGAAACATAGCATCACCCCAAAGGCTTCGCTTTTTCACACAGAAACCTTTGCTGTTGTCAGGCGATGAATGAAAAGTATTACTTTTATTATGTTTGCAAAGCACTTTAAAACCTGGGGGATGGATATTTGCCATCTCTTTTAAGGGTTTCATAATCAGTTGATAGCTCAAAGATCAGTAAATACCTGGAAACATATCTCCTGAGTGTCTGCAGGTGTATGTATGCTTTTACTCGTGGCAGTGTGACCAATCTGTCCTTATTTGACTAAGCAAATATTGCAATGTGCTGTGGTGATAAAGATAAATGAAGACTGTGAATCAGAATGCAGCCTGGTTGGTCATTTGTATCCTTGCTCCCCTGACCTGAATTTAATCCCGACAGAGAGAGGAGGGAGAGAGAGGTCATTACAGAGGCTTCTCATTCAGCACTGTTCATATGGCTTAGCTTATCTCCTGCAGGCCTGCCACTGAGCCGCTGTGTACTGTATTTCTGAGAGAAATAAAGAAATACGCTGCAAACACATCAAACAACTTCCTCTCTTGTGTCTTCACCTGAATTATACAGGGCCAGTGTGGAGTATTAACCCAATTTTGAATGCAAATAATGGAAATTATTTAGTATTATAGGAAGGAAATGCTTTTTAGCCTTTTTGCCACTTTTATTGATACAGGAGAACAAGAGGGAATGGGAGAAAATGCAAGATGGATTCAGACTTGATACAAATGAGCAGCACTTCTAAAGGGGTCAGGGTTTGGCTGGTTAGCTTTGGCAGCACATTTACCATTATGGAGGAAAAAGAAATAGCAATTTAATCCATTGATGTCCTTGTCCATTCAAAAGTAGTGTTCTGATGAAATCAATATTTTTTTTTTTTTTCATGAAAAAATATCAAGATAATGTTGTAGATTTTGTGGAGGGCTCTTAAAAGCATGAAATTGATTTTGTGTATGAATGTTTATAATACCTAGGGAAAGCTATATCCATTAGCATTCCATTCATCTCAAAAACAGTTGCTTGACACTGTAGGATCACCAAAAAGCCAGACCTTGAACACTCAGTCTTGTTTGTGCAAGGTGTTTTTGGTGATTGAATCATTCAATTTCTGTATTTCTTCTGTTACACACACACACACACACACACACACACACACACACACACACACACACACACACACACACACACACACACACACACAAAAGATTTACAAATTTCAGTTGTATAGTAAAATTCCATCAATTTGAATTGAATAATCCTTTGCATATTATTCATATTATTAATTAAGAATTTTAAATGAGTAAAACAAATTTTGTATAAATCTTAATGGAACAAGGGAATGGGCCAAATTAGGTTATGTGATTCATATTCATAAATTTACACATTTTAATTATTATTATTTTTTTTTAAATTTATGAATACAAATCACATAAACTAAATGGTCCATTCCCTTGTTTAATTAAGATTTATACACAATGTTTTAAGCTCTTTTGATTCGTTTAAAATTCCTAATTCATAATATGAATATGTAAGAATTATTCAATTCAATGTAATGTAATTTTACTATACAATTGAAATTCATGAATCTTAAAAAAAAAGACCACCTGATAAACTTAGTTTTGTTTGAAAAAGGAAATCAAGATTCTTCCTGTTAGATTTTTGTGTGTTACATAGAGAATTGTGTGTTGTGTTTTATGAAATTGAAGTTGAAGGCTGAGAATTAGTGTAAGGTTTTGCAGATTTGGGTGTGGTTCTGGTGTTTGAGTGTCAGGTTTCAGATATTGTGTGACAAGTAAGGATTTTGTGTGTAAGCAGTTGAAAAAAACTGCAAAGCACTGTTTATTTCTATCTTTTTCTATTATTATATTTTTGCTTTTGCTTTTAATTAGTTTCTTTGATCTTATTTTATTACTGGCTGTTTGTCTACAGTAAGATTGAGAATGTTTTACTTATATTAATGTGGCTAGTAATGTGTAACATGTATAATTCTGAAATTTTCATGTAATCTAAAATGCTGGCGTCATAACCTTATTCATTAGTTCGCTAGTTTGTTCCCATAGTTACTGATTTCATTCACCTGTTGTTTATTTAGTATCTTCATTACTCTCCACATGGGTTCTCCTTAGTTTGTCCTGTATCCTTTATGGAAGAGTGGTTGTGTTTCTCCGTAATTTCTCCTGTAAACACTATTACGTGTTTGTTTTCTTTTATAATAAAGTGTTTCTTTTGGATTCTCCATCGTCATGTGATCTGTATACAGCCACCGCGTGACAATAAGTTGATATACGTGTATATTATTATTGAGAGATAAAATTACATATAACGGTGATATAGGCCTAAGATTTTGGTCAAATCGCCCATCCCTAGTTGGAGTTTTGTCAGTTAATTTGTCTAGCATTGGTAACAAATAGTGATGAAGCTTGCCAGAAAACATTGCTCATTTAGCTGGTTTATGAGGAGGCAGACTTGTGACGCAAGCCTAGCAAATCTCCCAACGTCCATCATGAGAATGTAGAAGGTAACGCATGAATTACTGTACACTTAATGCACGTCCTTTTCTCTTATGGATTTCATTATGCATTAAAAATGTTGTATTAAAAGAGCTAATGTGATTGAAAAAGTTTCAAGAACTGATGCTGTGTTCCATTCAACTCAAAATATTGGAATTTAAGCCCTGGGTATACTTCACGCACAATGTACATGCACAGTCGAACGCACAGAAAGTATACTTCATTTGACTTGTACACATTGTCACACAACAGAGGGATGCAGACAGGTAAGTTGTATAAAACAGTTTATTGAACAGAGGCACTGGACAGGAATGCAGACTGGTGAGTATAGAACAATATGCAGACAGAATGTAGATTTAGCTTGAAGCAATCTTAATGTCTCTCTTGCAGGTGAATGATCAGAAGCAGACGAAGGGCATGACTGAAGATCGGTAAGGATTCCAAAGAGCAGGTAAGTAACAGGTAAGGAGTCTTTAGTGTTTGTACGGACGAGACCAGACAAGGGAGTGCAGGAGAAGTGTGTCTTTATAGTAGGTGCTGATGATGAAGTGCAGGTGTAGTGAATCAGAACTCCGGGGAAAGTGAACGAGTGGGTGGAGCATGCTGATTTGGTGACGATAGGATATCATTGGTCAGCGATGATTGTGTCTTTATGACACGCATACACAGGCATTCAACGCATGCACAGTTTTGAGCAATCTCTCGCCACGAGTTACAACCCATGTTAACATCTTTGCATTCTTTCATGCTGGAGTTGTATAAATGAGGGCACTTTCTAACCTCTTCGCACAATCTCTCGTCTATGTAGGCCTCCATATTCGCTGTAGCTTGCATGTGTTCTGGTCTATTCTGTTTATGCAGTTTTTCTTTGACTACCTTGCGAATCAACACCAGGGCATCGGTTGCCACCTTGTGGATAAACTACTTATTGCAAAAAAATGTGCATATGCGACTTGAGCGTACAAGTCTTCTGATATAGATCCTCTTCTGTACGCGCGAGTGTCAGAAACGCAATATAAAATACATAACTATGTTTTCGGTGGTGTATAAATACCTTACATAATGAACCGTTATGTTTTTATTAGCTTAGAATGAGCCATTTCTATCTACATACACCACGGGTCCCCTTACATGTTAAGTCACCATTTTGCGCCGGCATGTTTCTACAGTAGCCCTAAACTGACAAACAGCTCTACACAGCATGTTTGCTTGACTGGCTATTCTCTGCTGTCTCAGACGACAACATATTTGTCTTGCGTTTGCCACCATAGCTTCACTATATTGCAAATCGCAACCTCACTGCTAGATAGGGGTGTAACGATACGCTCAGGTCACGATACGATACGTATCTCGATACGGAGTTCACGATACGATACGTATCACGATATTTTGAACAAAATGAAACTGAAATTCAAACAAGATTTATTAAAAAAACATGAACAAATTTCAATAATTTTCCTTGTTGTACATACAAGATCACATTTCAATAAAATAAATAAATATAAAATTTTAATAAAAACCTTCTGTATTCAAATTAACAGTTGAATAGGGCTGTCTGTCACTGAAAAAAAATGTTAAATTTAACATGAACTTAGAATTATGAATAGGGGCCGTTCACATGTCGCGTCTAAAAACGCGTGGAAGGCGCGGCCGCACCGCTTCTCCTTTCCAAAGCGCTTGCGCTCCCGTGGCGTCGGTCGTTGCTATGCAACCATGAACTGAGCTCTCCAAGAGGATCAGGATGTTTCTGCAAAGGATAAATGATTTCTAGCCCTTGCATTAGTTTTACGACGAGATATATTGATGGAGATAAGATATAAAAAACACCATGTACAGCTATGATCAGCTGTTCGGCTGAGCTTTTGATGTTTTGTTACGGAAAGGCCATAGCTGATCGGTTGATTCTTGTCACACGACCTGCGGTCGCTTGCGGCATTCTGAGAAGTTGAGAATTGCATGCGCGTCGCGACCGCGTTGATCCCATTATGAGCGCGCCTGCCGCGCGGCTACATTTGAAAATAATAACTGACTTGCACGCGGAAAAGACGCAATATGTGAACGGCCCCACAGAACTTCTTAAAGCAAAGCATCGCAAGCGTCTTTTGCTTTTCTGTGAGCACAGCTGGTGCTGTGCACTGCGGTGAAAGAAAGCCACGACTTTTCTCACGCGACCATGCAAGAGACTGACATGAGAAACGTTTAAACCTGCTTGCAAGATTCAATGTGTGCCCGAAACACTTACTGAACTAGAGAGCTGATTGAGACACACCATCTACGATAAATCGTTACACCCCTAATACTTATAGTAATTTAAAAATGTGGTAGCATTGGATCTGGACAGGAAGGATAACTCTGGGAGTTGGAAGGGGTGTGTCGCGATTCTGCCTTCTCACATCGCGATACAGGTTCGTGGACCTGCGTATCGCGATTTCGGTTTCATATCGCATATCGTTACAGCCCTACTGCTAGATGCGCTAAAATTTACACACTGCATCTTTAACAGCTTCCTACTATAGGAAAAGTTCAACAAGACCACTTGAAGTCTAATGCTGCCTTCGCTTGCTATCGGAAATTTGATAAATCCCACTTCTGAAGTCGTGATTACAAGCTCATCGCATTCAATGGGAGGATGTTCATGTGCATTTTTTACCTAGGAAACTCGCATTTATGATAATTCCGAGAGCATGTGAAGGCGGTATAACTTTCAGCTTGGAAATCCTAACCCGGCCTCATGAGAAAAATGATTCTATTCGATGTCTTGGCGAATTTGTATGAACTTGTGTGATTTGATTGTTAGGAAAACAAATATGCATTAAAGTCCACCCTTAAATTTAATCCTCATTGGGGTATAAGCAGATTGCACAAAAAACGTGCAACATTTCACCAAAAATATTTACTCATTACAAAGAGAGTGTGTTGGAAATCCACAAATCACCTCCTTGAATCCAGGGAGATTTACACAGAATGAGCATGTGCCATTGAGATGAATGGGGATGCTAACGGATTACTGATTGCTGGTTCATTATGATTCCTGGACCTCCTTGGCTCAGTGTGTGGCACTTGCGTGCTCACGCTTATCCCACAGCCCTGACATGTTTGGATGTTGAAATGTTCATTACTGACTCATTATTCTTTCTAATGCTAACTGGAATATAAAACATGTAGCCTACAGCTGATGTTATTGGGTTGATAAAAAATCAAATGATTTGGTGCAGTGCTCTCTTGCCTGCAGTGTGCTCCACTCGCTCTTCTCAATACAGCACAATTCAGTTAGTGCGTAAAAACAATGCATTGTATCGATTCTTCAATGCAATAATACATCCGCCAACCATTATATATCTCTTTCGTAATGGCTGAATGTAAGTGCTTTTTGGTGAAGGATTCTAACATCTGAATGTCCTTGATACCTCCTTCCTGTAAAGGATGTCCTATAGATTACTGCTAAGTAAATTTTCAACAGTCACTAATAAATCAATCCATTCTCCTTGAAAGTTCGAAGCAGTCAAAAAGCTGATAAATCCATACACATTTATGTTTGCATCTCAATGAATAATGAGGCTGTTATGAATATTCTCCTCTGCATGATGTGAAATCAGATGAATCATAATTTGTGTCCTTGGGAATAAGACGTAAGTGCCTCTTCTAATCGTACACATTCATGTCAACACAAACAGGAATGGTTTGTGTTGACATGAATGTGTACTATTACATTGTTCAATCTTGTATAAGAAGGACAGAGCTAGTGCTTTGTTTTTGTTTTTTATTATTAAATTTTTTTCACAGTGAGGCCAAGTAAATATTGTCCTCAAGGCTCTTATTCCACATAAATGCTGCCCTTCAACTAGAAAGCCCTCATAACACAAATGTCTTTCATATCAGCCGGTTGTTGGGCACCTGCATCAAATCAATGACGCCATCAGAGGTGAAGCCTGCAGGAGGCCTCTGTTTAAAGGCCAGAATCGTGAGCACAAGCCTAGCATTTTTCAGACCCCCTCTTCCCCACAATGCCACCTTTAAGTAGTGGTCCATCATCCTCGTTAAAGTATACGAGTAATTGAGGATTTTGGCGAATTATCTGCTCCTGTGGTTTTCTTGACGTCTGTTTTCGCTAATGGTTACATTTTATTCTGCTTGTTAGCAGCCTTTATAACCTGCAAATCATGTAAATATTCCGCATTATGTATAACATTTTATCATACTGCAAATGAAGTGATTAACTGTTTATTGCTTAAAGGATTAGTCCACTTTTAAATACACTTTTCCTGATAAATTTACTCACCCCCATGTCATCCAAGATGTTCATGTCTTTCTTTCGTCAGTCGAAAAGAAATGAAGGTTTTTGAGGAAAACATTCCAGGATTTTTCTCCTTACAGTGAATTTGAATGGCTACCAACAGATTGAAGGTCCAAACTGCAGTTTCAGTGCAGCTTCAAGGGCTTTAAACGATACCAGATGAGTAATAAGGGTCTTATCTAGCGAATCGATCGGTCATTTTCGAAAAAAATACAACCGTTTATGCTTTATAAACAAAATATCGCCTTGAACGTACTTTCTGCTTCCGCATTCTTTATAACGCTTACGCTGAATGTCCTACGCCTTCCCTATTCAAGTTACGAAAAAAAAAAACTAAACTGGCGCCGCGTTCGTTCCGTAAGTAGAATAGGGAAGGCGTAGAACATTCAGCGTAAGCGGTATGAAGAATGCGGAAGCAGAAAGTACGTTCAAGGCGATATTTTGTTTATAAAGCATAAACGGTTGTATTTTTTTCCGAAAATGACCGATCGATTCGCTAGATAAGACCCTTATTACTCATCTGGTATCGTTTAAAGCCCTTGAAGCTGCACTGAAACTGTAATTTTGACCTTCAATCTGTTGGTAGCCATTCAAATTCACTGTAAGGAGAATAATCCTGGAATGTTTTCCTCAGAAACCTTCATTTCTTTTCGACTGACGAAAGAAAGACATGAACATCTTGGATGACATGGGGGTGAGTAAATTTACCAGGAAAAGTGTATTTAAAAGTGGACTAATCCTTTAATAAAGATGGTCAAATCTATTTTCCTTTGCACAATTTTTGAGGATTAGTATGGACATCATTTATGCACTTTTTGTCATGGCCCCACCACTTTAAAGTCCCCCTGAAGTCAATAATTTTATCCTTTAAAACTCATCTTTGATCACCAAAATCACATATAAATGTTTTTCCCTTGAAAAACCCCCAAAAAACTTAATGCCTTAAAATAGCTTGAATGTAACTTGCTTCATTTACACACACACACACACACACAAAAACCTCTACTCAATCACACAAGCTCAGTCAGAATACCTGATCGACTCGGTCGACTTTACTGTAATAAATGCTGCACAATGACAAGGCAGTTGCTTAGGGCCCCTTCTTTTTTCTATTTTTACTAATGATTTTCCCCTGGTGATGGAACATGCCACCATGGCAATATATGCGCAGATGACATTACACTATATGCATCTGCAAGAACAGTAGATCAACTGTCACACAATGGATTAGTGCTAATAGATTAGTCATCAATATAAAAAAGACAAAATGTATGGCAGTTGGGTCAAATTATTTTCTAAAAATGACACCCACATTACTCTTGTCATCTGGAGATACTTTGATTGAACAAGTAGAAGAAACTAAATTATTAGGTGTAATTGTTGATAGTAAGCTGTCTTGGAAGAGTCAAATAAACCAAATTTTACAAAAAATGGGTAGAAGTATGGCCATTATTAGACACTGTAGGAAGTTCATTCCTTTTTGGACAACAAAACAACTGGTTCAGTCGTTAGCGCTTTCTCATTTGGATTATGCCTCAGTTGTTTGGTCAAATACAAGTGAAAACAATTTACACAGACTTCAGGTTGCTCAAAATAAAGCAGCCCGAATTGTTTTGGGCTGTCCATATAGAACCAGTGTGACTGCTATGCATGATAGTTTGGCTTGGTTAACTGTAAAATTTAGACTTAAGTATTTCTTAGTAACATTTATGAGAAACATTATAGTATCAAAAACTCCAGAAATAATTTATTGTAGGTTGTCCTTTTTTTCAGATACACATAATTATTGCACTAGACAAACAGGTGAGATGTGATGTGTGCTGCCTTCATACAGAACTCATCAAATACAGCGGTCAGTGTTTTATCGAGCTATGGTGGCATGGAACTCATTACCAGGGTTTTTGTTGCTGGAAAATAATAAAAAATGCTTTCAAAAGAAGTTAAAACTTTTCTTGTTCACACAGTGATTACTGATAATTGTGTATTTTGATTTTTAGGAAGACTGATGTTGAATCTAATGATTTAGTTTTGTTGTAATTATAGAATATGTATTGTAGTGTATAATGATACCAGAAAATGAGCTGTTTTTGAGTTTTCTTTTCTTTGGCATTGAGCTGCTATGAACTCTTGTATGTCTCGTATACTGTTATTGTGTGTGCAGTTGTGTGAATGGTGTAAAAAATATAAGTAAAACATGTAATGAATATTGAGGAGACCCCAGGAAGAATAGCTATTGTTGTTTCAGTGGCTAATGGGGATCTTAATAAACAAACAAACAAACAAACACATTTTGTACGCTGGTCGACCCCTGATTGTGCCGCGCCATTTTGTTTAACGTTAACATCAGGGATGCACAGATACCGATTCTATTGGTATCGGGCGATACCAAGCTCATGTACTCGTAAAAATACCCCCGATACCAAAGACCAATACCTCACGTGACGTAACTGACAGAATTTTCCGTGCACAGAGACACCGGCGGCAGCAGAAACAATGTCAGCCTCAGAGGTGTGAAAATACTTCAAATTAACAACAACACACGAGCTACATGCTTTTGTTATCGATTAGTGAAGGCGGGATAGACGGAATCACGCTAAATGACACAGACCAGAAGCGCTCTCTCTCTTTCTTGCACGTGATCCCAGTTCTCAGACAGCGCGCGATCAGTTCTCCTTGCGCCTAAATGGTCAAATGCATACATTTGTCAAAATGTCCATCGTTTGAAGTATCTCACGTAAATACAGCCAGTTATGGCTTAAAGGTGCTAAAGAGGATGTTTTGTTTTATACATTTTTGCAATATTACTTGAAACTGTCTTTACTAACTGATAAAAGACTATTTATTAGGTGCACTGAAAGGAATAATATTAATATACATCATCTGTGCACGAGGTAGGGCCTTAAAAACATCAGCCAGTCGTTTACGCGATTGGCCCTCTGGCTTGTCAATCACTGCCGTGACGTTCCTTTTGAGAGACGAGCGTGGATTGGCCCTCTGGCTTGTCAATCACTGCCGTGACGTTCCTTTTGAGAAACGAGCGCGGCTGCGCGCTCCAGTAACTTTCCACACTCTACAGGCGCCGCATGCAATGTTTTTGTCAGGAGACAGGAGTAACAACTGCAGATTATGAGTTACCTGCGGTGAGTCCGACATAATGAATCCAAAAAACACGACACAGCGAATTCCGGTGGTAAACACTCGTGTTCCAATACGAGTGTTTACGAATTTTGGGAGGCGTTCCTTTGAAATGTGTTGTGAAGGAGGGGGGTTGTTCTTACGCATGCGCTCATTTCAAAAACTCAGTAACAGTCTTTGGATTCTCAGTCAACGAAAAAATCCTCTCTATCACCTTTAAGTGGACGTAAACATTTGGGTGAAAACAGGATATGTGTGTCAGTATCCATGGATTCGGTCTTAAAGGGGCCGTAGCCTTTATTTGTCATTAATGTTAATAAAACAAAATATGTTAAATAAATGTATACATGGTAAAGAAACCTACTGTATCTGAAAAACAAGTTTATTTAATTTTTATCTCTATAGTATTTGTTGTGTTGTTTGTAAATTTCTTTTTATATAACAACAATTATATATATTGGTAATTATGCCCTTTGAAGGTTATTTGACACTGAAATTTTTGTTCTTTAAGTTTGTGACAAGCACATAAAAATTATAACTTTTTTCATTAGAGTAACAATAAAGAAGCTGTCCTACATTCATTAGTCTCACGGTGTTGTGCTTGGAAAACTGCAACATCAAAAAAAAAAAATATATATATATAAATAAAAAAATACTATTCAGTTGTTAAGTCTGACGTCACGCGGCAACGCTTCCGGGTCCTAACGCTCTATCTCATACCACAAGAAAACAACAAATGGTGCTAATATACACACACGATGTGGTCTAATACTACAAAAAATATATAATTATAACCTTTATCTCCATACCAAAATTCCAGATGGCCAGACAATGATTCATCTTTTATAAATCGTTAAAATATTAATATCTGTGACGCTGTGAGCACGGAGACTGTTATGTAGACTGTAAGTATTTAAAATGTTTAACTTTTTAAAATGATTGATGTTTAAAATAAATAAATAGTGCTCATAAACAGCCGTCGATGGCATTCTCAAGTGAAACGAGTCGAGGCTTGGACCCGGAAACGGCGTTCCTTACGTTACGACTTAACAAGCGGATACCTACATGTATAGATAAAATCGAACTCTGAGCATCCTGTACCCATTCTGTGATGCCAAACAACTATCCTGTGCAAAGGATCATGGTGGCCCGAAGTGTCCATTAGTTGTACCCTTCGAAATCCTTAATTCCAAAGGGTCCTTTGAAGTGGCCCATTTTGAGTACTTCGGTTTGGAGCGACCCTTCAATATGGCGGCCATGATTGTTTTCACTCTGAAGTGACCTTCGGAGGGCAATATATCCCATTTGGAACGATAGTTATTGATATGCTAAAGCCCGACCCCACATTGACGAGATTGGTTACAAAATATTTGTGATGTATTCTGAGAACAAGGGCGATTTTCAAACCGTGTTTTTGAGACTGTCTTTGGTTCGCTGCAGTTTTAACAACAAAATACTCAGCAATGGTGTTGACTGATGAATTTGCACATGGTTTGTCTTAAAGCATATTAAAAACACCACGTAGACATATAAACAACTTGATTTTCACAATTTTGTTTTGTTTCCTCCTAAATCCCTATTTAAACTGAAAACATTAGTACTAGACTAATGCATCATACTTAACAATCTTTTGCCGCATACATTTATCCACTGACCTACAAAATGTCAGAACTGAGAGAGACAGATAACATTTTGGCACACTAGGTCAACAAGAATGATTGCTCCCTCAACTCACTGTCTAATGAAAACATACCGTAGTTGTCAAAAAAAAAAAAAAAAAGAACAAATAGAAATGATTAAATTATTTTTGAAAATATCTAATCATAATGTTATTATTGACCATTCATTTTTTTACTTAGAATTGTGCAATACTTGTAAGCGACATCTTATCCACAGGTTATTTTCAAAACTTAAAAATCAAGACAAAGTGAAGCTCATGAGAGAGTCTACATGCACTTTCGTAATATAGTATGAACAGTCTCACATTCACAAAATTGTCTCTTCTGTTTAGCTGTTCCAGTGATTGCTTTTTAGCAGGCAATTGTAACATTACATTTCTTCAATCACAAACAAGCTAGAGTGATGATACCTATTTAGCATATGTTCAGTAGAGTTTCCTTCTGCTGGAGGAAAAGTAGAATTGTCGTATAATTTTGTGTGAAATTCTCAACAAGAAAAACACTTGTGTTTTAAAAGTGATTTTTTTGTCCAACATTTTTTTTTTCTTTGTAAAGTTTTGATGCATTTATATTCAAAGCAATATTTATTTTATCTGAAGTTGTTTAAGAAGTAATTTAAATGACAGAAGTAACAATAAAATATATATTTTTTAATACTGACATTTGAATAATGAGCATTATTGATTTGGGCTGAAACAGCATATTATTATTATTAGTAGTAGTAGTAGTAGGCCTAGTAGTAGTAGTAGGTAGTAGTGGTACTGTATATTGCTTTAGGGTGTGCATTTATTTTAGATACAGTGGGTTAACATTCTTATTATTAATATTTTAAAGTGTTACAATTGGCTTCAATCAGTCTCCCCTACTGCATATTGCATATAAATTAGAAATGTGGTCCAATCAACATTTCCTCACTACACTCTCTCCATGTAACAGCTGGCTTGTTATTTTTAACCAAAATTCAAACACCCCCCGATCTAAATAGCCTGGACGTGGCGTATTGGAAACAGATTTGTTCAGCTGATAGGTCTCGCATAGATGAGCTGCCTCTACTCCCATCAGCCATGAAAATGTTAGTAAATGTTTCATTAGCTTAGAATGCAGTTTTAGGGCTCCTGTCTCAGCAGTTTCTCAAGCAGTTTTCAGGTGAAAGCCCAATGCATGGAATAAAACCATGTTTGATTAATTTCTTTAAAGTTCAAGCAGTGTAATTGTAAGAAAAAGCTGCACCTTTTTAATGAGCTATGATATTTTAATATATTGAACAGATTTTTCATACAGCCCTAGCCTAGTGGTTTTTATGCATATAGAATGATAGGAGAGGGACTTAGTTGCCGTTTATGCTTGTTTGACCCTATTTTGGTGCTCAGTCCTGGATCTTGGGCTTGAAGGAGCCCAGTGCACAGTGCATATCATTGATTTTCAGGTTTCAAAGTGAGAATTCTTTTGATGAATCATAATTGCATAATTGAGGGAGTTGGACTCCTCCCTAGGTCGCATAAGTCCGCTTCTCAGCACATTTGCATTCACAATTGATTTAATCATGCATAAATCTTCCTCTCTTTCTCTTCTCACGGCCCTCTCTCTCCATCCGTCCTGCTGACACCTTGCCAACAGCCCAATAGCTTTTCCATTTTAATGATTTGTGGACGTAGAACAAACGTTGACCTTATTTGATCCTTTGGAAACATACGGCATCACTGGGGTTGGGTGTTTGCTCTATTTATGAGACTGAAGTTGCATATGTCACATAGTAATCTATAATCCCATTAAACATATCACGCCAATCATTCCCCTCTCTGTGTGTCTGACTGACTCACAGGGAGCCCCTGGCAGAATTTAAGCTGCCTGCGGATTGGAGCAGGGTGGTGTTTTGAAGAGCCTTGCTGTTGCTGTGCAACTGTGTGGTCTCGACCTGAAAAGAGGGCAAAGGCTTATCACTCCACCCTTGTGATCCTAGTGCCGCCCCTATCTGTCTGAGAGTGGCTGCATTACTTCTCTCTCCACTGTGACCCTCTCTGAGCCGCCATCGATCACCTCTCTATGGTAGCACTCTGAAATTTTTCAGAATCTCAGCTGTGCTGAAACGTTTTCTTGCCGACCTCATATCTCCTTGTTCCATCTTAAACACGTGTCATAAATTCCCTGACGGCGATAATGCGATTTAAAGTCCGAGATGATTTTTTTTTTTTTTCATCTCCACCCTGGATGGAAAATAAAATAAAGTGTGTAATTGCATAGTCATGCCCACTCTCTTATCTCCAGCCCCACAATCTCTGAGCAGAGGTGAAAGCTCCCCAGATTGATGGACGCAGAATAGAGCTCATTCATAGGTAATCTGCTGATAAGGAAGAGCTGCGTTTCTGGCAAATGAAAACACAGTGTCGATTTAATGAAATTCCATGTGTGTGTGCTTCCGCTATCTCCTCTTCATCACAGTGCTCTCAAAGTTGAATTCCCCACCTAGCCAAAGAGTGGGCAAATCAAAGCCTGCAAATTGCAGAAAGTTCAACAACAGCTCTTTACAGGAGGTATGTAGGCAAGTAGTTCTGCTTCTCACTGGGTGCACTGCGTTTAAAAAAAAGAAAGAAAAAGGACTATTGATCTTGGAGGAAAGTGCTAAACAGAAACTCAGTGTCTAACGTATGATATTTTCTTTATCCACTGCTGATAGCAACAGTTACAATCATGAATACCCAGTTCAAAGAAAAGAAAAAATCTTTAAAAAATATGATGTAAAATGTACTTGTTTGTATTCATTTTGGTTTTATATTTTGAAAAAGTGGACCAAAATCTACCATTTTCAGCAAAAGTTTAAATTTAATGACTCTAAAAATGTCATATATATATATATATATATATATATATATATATATATATATATATATATCGCAGAATCTCTGAAAATGTGAATAATTTTAACAAAATAAGAGAGATAATACAATAATGCAAAAATAGCTGAATTTATAAAAATGACCTGCTCAAAAGGTTGTGAACCCTTGATTCTTAATACTGTGTGTGGTTACCTGGATGATCTATGACCGTTTTTTGGTTTTGTGATGGTTGTTCATGAGTCCCTTGTTTGTCCTGAGCAGTTAAACTGCCCAATATTCTTCAGAAAAATACTCCAGGTCCCAAAAATTCTTCAGATTTCCAGCATCTTTTGCATATTTGAACCCTTTCCAGCAGTGACTGTATGATTCTCAGTCCATCTTTTCACACTGACGACAACTGAACTATTAAAAAGGTTCAAACATTCACTGATGCTCCAGAAGGAAACACAATGCATTAAGTCAGGAGTGAAAACTTTTGAACAAGATAAAGATGTCCAAATTTTTCTTATTTTGTTTAAATATCTTTTTTTTTTTTTTTTTCATTTAGTACTGCCCTTCGGAAGGAACAGAAGACACTTAAATGTTTGCCAGAAGACAAATTAAGTACAGTATTCCTTGATCTTCAAACTCAAAAGGTTTTTACCTTTCTTCATATATTCTATATAAATTTTATAATTAATTTTATTATTAAAATCATGTTTTATGCATGTTTTATGATTTGGCAGACTATTCCAAATAAGGTTTTTACCTTTCTTCATATATTCTATATAAATTTTATAATTAATTTTATTATTAAAATCATGTTTTATGCATGTTTTATGATTTGGCAGACTATTCCAAATATTTTTAATATTTTAAAAAAGCTACAGTACTTTACTGCATTAGTAATTTACGTAAGAAATAATGAAAGATTTTCAAACATTTAAGCTTTTTCTTCATTTAAATATTTTGGGTGGCATAAAGTCATCTCATAATGATATATTTTTTTTATTCTAAAATTAAAAACATATTCATCATAGAATATGTGTATTCAAGTCTAGGTGTCTGAGTATGTATGAATTGCTTTTGTGAACGTATTTTTTAATTAGTGGAATTAATAGAATATTTTTGTTATGTACTTATTGCCTCACAATGTCCTTCTTTATAGCTAGATAGATCACATGACCTACATGGTGATAAGATGGCCTTGTGTTGCTCTTTGCGTGTCCAATCAGGAGATTGTCACATCTTTCTGCAGCTGTATTGATTATGATCATGATAATACACTCCTATTCTGGGCCCCTGTAGAAGGGTCAATACCATCTCTGGCAGCAGTCAGGAGAAAATGAGTCTACTGTATGTCCTAGGGTGTAAAGGTGTTAGGCTTCTCTTTCGTCTTGGCTACTTGATTGAAGACAGGATCAGAAGCTCTGGAAAGAGCCATCTGTATTAGAGGCCTCTGATGTTTGATGTTGTAGGTCTGCTGGGTTTTCACAAAAGAGGCTCTGCACATGTATTGTAACAAGTCCGTCTGGGCTCACTCATACAGCCCTTGTCATTGGCATTTCACTATAAATAAACAGTTTAATTTAATCTCACATTTGAAGTTGCAGGTTGTGCTTCCCATCAAAATTTCCTCACCCTCTTGAATATAAATAGGCTTTTTAACTCGAGCTCAATACAAATATAATGCTTTGGGTGTTATCTTCATGCTGTGGTAGATATCAATTAGGTGAACCAGGCATGTAATTGATTTTCACCCCGTTAACTCTGCATCGGTAACCTTTGACGCAATGATGCCCGAGCTGTATGGTCCTTTTTGAGCCTAATTTATCTCAAACAGTGCACGGATTTACTACTTTCCCTCCAACTTTAGGGCACTTTACCTGGGGGAATGGACATAGTGCATTCTGAACCATTCTTTAGTGTCAGGGGACAAACCAGCATGCAGTTTTCTTTTCCCTGCTAGCACAAAAGTAATTTTGGAAGGTGAGTTGCAAAAAGGCCGCAGGGTCAGGAGAGTCAGACAGAGTTCAGCTAGCATGATGAAAAGAGCTCAACAAAAATATTGGAACAAAGGAAACATCAACAATGCTGATGTGTCCAACATTGACATTTACACTTATGTTGCAGCTATGTCATTTTAGTTGCACAAGTGATTTTCGAGCAATGGTCAGAGGTTGCGGAGGGGACTTCAGGCAGCCAGATGTATTTCTGACCAGTTAAGCACAGTGGTATTAGTAATAATAAGCTATGTGCACCGCTGGAAGGGTCAACTGTCAGGCAACCACCAAAAGCTGGAGTTTTTATGACGCTAGGGATATCATATCGTAAGCCCTACTGAGAGCAGTGTTTCAGCTTGGATGAATTTAATGTGTTTTATCAGCCTTTTGGAAAGCTGTTTATCAACTCTTGTTTTTCCCCATACAACTCTAAAATGCAGAAAATTAGATTTCACACAAGTTCACACAACAGCGATTCCAGACGTGCAAACGCGATAACAGGCAAAAGAAAGCACAGATAGTCTGCCTGATAAATGTGACAGCCTGCGACTCCCATTCGATCACATCAGATGTCAGAGAGGAGGATACATACACACATAAACCTTATCCAGGTGCGGATCAATAAAAAGCCAATAAGCTTTATTAGCCTGCATACATGTCTAAGATGAAGACTATAAAAGAGAGAATCAAACCCGAGTAAAGAGGCCTGGGGAGAAAATAGACAGGAGAGATAAATATGCCTTTTCCCTCCAGTCTCTCTCTTCCTCTGCCTTAATTTGCTGTCATTATAACCTATTGGGGGTTTGCTCTTGGCAATAAAGAGAGAGAAGACAGACAATTTTGCTGTCAGCCCCCCAGCACAGTAATTTGATTTGTAGCTCCAGCAGATCGTGGAGTGTAGACTGAGTCAGTGGTGCTCAGTGTTTCAAGGTTACTGTGGGAGGCCTGCTTAATCTCCTACGGAGAGCTGCATCTCATCTTCCACTCTTCAAATGCTTGCATTCTGTCCTTCTAGTCTTACACTCCACTTCTGCTTCTGTTTACACACACAATTCAACAGAGCCGTCCTGAGTGGCACTTGCCTCCCTCTGAGATCTTCCAAATCACTACGAATAAAGACAGACTGCTGCAAACAAAGCTTCAGAAGCTGACTTTAAACACTTGGATAATGAACACCAAGAACTCATTGTTCATTTTGGCTTTTCCAATTACCTTTTTTTTAAAAGACCAGCTTTGAATTTTCAGGATGGTCCAGGCTAGTTTATGCTGGTTTGGTGTTGGTCTAGCCAGTGACAGGATTGGGCAAAATTGTCTTTCTACCTGTCCTTCTGTCTGTTGTTCCTGTCATCCGTCCGTCCATCCATCTTTACTTTTTCAAAGTTTTTAGACAAGGCTTTGTCAAGCCCACATTAAAAGTTTGTCTAAAAGCGACAAAACCCCTGGATAGAGGCCAAATCGGTGCTCTTTGCAGTCACCATTGCTCGTTAAGCATGAGTAAGTCAGTGACGTGACCAGAGCCTGTCTCAGGAAGTCACAAGCCAGGTTTTTATTAATAATTTGTGCAAAACTTTTGCGGTTTTTTCTTCTGCTAAATGCCAATAAAAAACTATGGTGAAATGACGGCATTTCCATTAAATGCCTAGTTCTGTCATGAAACTCTTGATGGCACAGGCTGATGAGCCCTTAACACAAACTGATGATATTCTCAGCGTTAACTACTTGGCACAAACTGATTGGTTCATGTCACATTTGCAGCTAATGGGCTTGCTGCTCACAACATTTAAATGGCTGTTTATTATTCACTATAGCAGTTTGCAGCACACTTTCAGAGTTCCTCTGAAACCCTCCACCTTCCCCAGCTCCACCTATATAGATCTGCTATGGTACTTTTATATATGCTATTTGTGCAGAATGTCTTGCATATGTTATCCAAGCATCAATGGCAAGGAAAGCTCCCTTGTACTTGGGAGCGGCCACGTATGAGGTGATTCTGGGGGTTTCTCCCTCCTATCTGCTTCGAGGTCTTTATAAATTGTGGCATTTCTTTGTTGTTTAGAATGCAGTATTCCTGTAATTCTTTTCTTTTCTCAGTTTAATAAAGAACTCTGTCTCATCTTCTGTCCAAACATACTGCACCCTTTTTAAAGAATGATCGATTTTTACGTATGCCAGGTGACAATTGTAAATGCGAAAAAACTGTTTCCATTGCAGTTTTGCGAAATATTCCTTTTTCAGATTACCCAAAAACCACCTCATGTGAGCAAGAAAAACTTTTTTTGCGATAAATAGGAGTTTTGGCAAAATTGACATCAGCAGGTGCTATAACTGGTTTTTAGTAGGCCTAGAGATCTAATCGGCTAACAATCGGGAACGGCCGATAAAAGCTATTATTATCAGTATCGGCCATCGGCCGATTTGTTTAAAAATTGCCGATGGTCAGGGCCGAATTATATCTGTCAATCAAAAGGGTGTGGAAAGATGTGTTCAGACTGCAACTCATACTTTGTGTGAAGAAAATCACTTGAATTTTAACGCATTAACAGTTTAAAAATAGTGACGTTAAAGCAGCCTCTTTTTGACCCTATGAATCACCCGTAGTTCAAGCCAGAGTTGCCAGGTCTGCGTTTTTTTCCCCCTACATCAAATATTATTTGTAGCGCCTCCCATCCAATAATCGCAAAAAGATTTGTGCTTTATTACTTCTGATAAGAATTAAAGTTTCAGTTTTCAAATTCTGTCCATTTTATCATGAAATTTAAACAATAAATGGCGTTTTGACGCTCTTAAATGTGTCGTGTCAGATCGCTGTAATGCCTCAGTTCAGGCGGCAGCTCGAGAGTCTTTTCTTCCTCTTCAATAGTTATATCTCGAAAAACATGAATGAACACCAAAGGTATGTTGAAATATATTGTACAACTTACCAGAATGTGTCATGTCTCATGTAATCACTTTATTTGTGTTTCAACCGCGGAAAGACGTCAATAACAGCTTGTGAACAATGTCACATCATGTCACTTTTACCTCAGGAATGTTTTTCCAATGTTCACAGTTCCTTAGCTATCTAACAGTTACATAAAAAAAAAGCTAAGACCACAGCTTATGTACTATTTATTTATAAGTAAATTTACTTACTTATTATATGTTTTTGCCATGAAGACAAGTGCTTATGAAAACTACCTTATGTGATAGTTTTATAAATTCCATTTTTTCTTTGAGTGTAAGTATTATATCTGAAAATAAACAGCAGCTGAATATAATACCTCTATAACCTCTAATATTTCAATGTACCAAATGAGAGGGTTCCCTGTATAGTTTGCAACATTATTTGGGAGAGATTTGTTTTTTTTCCTTAAGAAAAACCAAACTATCGGTATCGGTAGCTATTAGCCGATATCATTCTGAATAATCGGCTATCGGTATCGGCAGAGAAATTTGGTATCTGTGTATCTCCAGTTTTTAGCTGTGTTACCAGGCCACACAATCTGCATGGTGATATTGCAATATTGCAAGCCGAGCTGATATTTATCCAGAATGTGACTGAATCATATCTCAGCGAAGCCATCAGCATGTTCAAGGAAGAACCTCCATTGTGCAAAATGTCAAAGTGTGGGAGGATCAGCACATGCACAATGCCACATAGACACACACACATTCCCGAAACGCATAGAAATGTCGCCCATATGTTTGCTAGCATTGCCTGAGAAACTCTGAATGAACGCACAGACCACAAGCAGGATTTTATGTTCTGGGGTTGCAGAAGGACGTCGTAGCTTTATTCAAATTCCACACCCGACTCAGGCTTTTGAGCAATTCACACAAAAGAGAGTGAATCATCTGTCATAATAAATGGCTTAAAGCTCAAGCCGGAAATAAATAAATAAAGACATGAAAAGGAAAAAAGCTGTTTTTCCCCTTCTGTTCGTAATTGCCGACTGGCAATGCTCAGTATGAGCCAGGGAGTTTGTATGAGTGTTGAACGTAGTGGTTGGCCAGGTGAAGGTTGAGTCGGTCGAGGTGAATACAGCTCGGCTAGGGGGCGAATGCAGTTCAAACTGCTCTCTGTGGTGGCAGGGAGGGCTCTGATGAAGATGCCTAGATAAAGACTGTCTGCTGGTATGGCCGCTAATGTGAGTCATTACTCAGTGGCACTCTGCTCCTGTTCTCCTGTCTTATTGAGAAAATTACTTCTCGCGGCATGTGAAGAAACAGCTAGGAGGACAAAAGGGATACCTCATGCAAAACAGTGTTGTTTCTCTTGTAACAAGTTGAGAAAGTAATTTGCACATTGGCTAAAGGAATAAAACTTGTGGTTATTTCACGGCTGGTTATTTAAGTTTTAACCAATTTGTATAATGTAATGGTTTTGTAAGGTCTATAGGAATCTAATGGAGGTCTGAGCATTGTACTTGTCTGATCAGACAAGAGTGAAAATCAATTACTTTTTCATTCTCCTTCCAAACTTGTTATCAATTTGAGAAGGGTGAAGTGGTGCAGAACTCTCATGGTTATCCAAGGACATGTCCTTTGGTATGTCTTTGTGTGTGTGTGTGTGTGTGTGTGTGTTTGTTTATCAGCAAGTACACACAAATGTGTAGAAAATGTGTATTTTATTATATGTTGGTCTTGACACTGACAGGGCAAAGAAGCTGTAAAATTGTGAAGAGATAATAAAGCAGGAGCTTTGGATTAAGATGAAGCTAGACATTAAAACCAATGTGCACTCAGTACTTTTTTCCCCCTCATTCAAAAAGGTTTTACACTATAAATGAATAGTACTTTTGAGAGAAATGTTTAAAGGGATACTCCACCGTTTTTTCATATTAAACTATGTTATTCCCTTAACTAAGACGAGTTGATACATACCTCTCTCGTCTCAGTGCGTGCACTAAATCGCTCTGTCTTGCGGCGAAACTTTGTTAGCACTTAGCTTAGCCCAGTTCATTCAATAGGGGCCAAGCAGAGAAGCTACCAAACACCTCCACGTTTTCCCTATTTAAATACAGTTACTCGAGCAGTGTAACTCGACCTAGGACGGTGACACAAAACAAAACGTTGTGCTTTTCTAAGTGTGTAAAATGGATAACTATATTGTATGGCGGAATACCATAGCAAGTGCTCGGGAGCACTTTGACTTGGCGCAGTAATATCGTCACTCGTGAAAAGTCCTCTCACCGGCCCCCGCTCCCTCTCATTTCCGTCAATAGAACCAACGTGACTTGCACCAGTTGTAATAGTTTGAGCAGAGTTGACGAAGTATCAGGTTATAGGAAGATAGTTTGTGGACAATCATGGTTATAACGTGCATCGTAAAGGGTTGTGATAACAAGGAGAAGGTATATAGTGCCGTCATGTTTCACAGAATTCCAACTCGCCACATACAGCGGAGAGCTTGGTTAGCTGCTTTGAACAAGAATCCAAAAACACCGTTGCTGTTCGCAACAGTCACACTTGCACCACCAATTGCTGTTTGCCCGTGTTCTTTCGCCGGCTCCGGTCTGTTCTGGTTCGTATCTTTTTTCCCTCTCACGGTCCATAAGAGCTAATTCCTCCTCCGTGTACTCGGGTTCAAACAGATATGGCTCTGGGTCCGCTACAAACAAGTCATAATCATCTACAAAGTCCGCCATTGCAAATGATATCTTGCAGTTTGCTAATAGCACAGGTGGTAAAAGTCACGTTGGTTCTATTGACGGAAATGAGAGGGAGGAGGAGAGGGAGCGGGGGCCGGTGAGAGGACTTTTCACGAGTGAAGATATTACTGCGCCAAGTCAAAGTGCTCCCGAGCAATTGCTATGGTATTCCGCCATACAATATAGTTATCCATTTTACACGCTTAGAAAAGCGCAACGTTTTGTTTTGTGTCACCGTCCTAGGTCGAGTTACACTACTCGAGTAACTGTATTTAAATAGGGAAAACGTGGAGGTGTTTGGTAGCTTCTCTGCTTGGCCCCTATTGAATGAACTGGGCTAAGCTAAGTGCTAACAAAGTTTCGCTGCAAGACAGAGCGATTTAGTGCACGCACTGAGACGAGAGAGGTATGTATCAACTCGTCTTAGTTAAGGGAATAACATAGTTTAATATGAAAAAACGGTGGAGTATCCCTTTAAAATCATATCAATAGCCTAATAAAAACTTTTTATGTAACATATGAGCAGTTTGCCTGTTATTGAGATCACATGACCAGGCGATTATTATTATTACTCAATTGATCTTACCCCCCTGTCTGAAATGAATGAATAATGCGAAAAAAAGATCTGTCAAAAATAGCTGCATTCCTGCTGCTAGGTGTCCAAGATGACATAAACTGCCGTGCACCTTTAAATAAAGATTAAAGATTGCAGCTATCGACAGCTTTAAGCACATGCTTAAGCTGATCATGTGATCACTGTTGTTTGGAAATGTTATTACAATAAATAAAGCTCTGTATGCTTTCGAATCGCTCTTGCGGTACTTTGATGTCATTCACCGATCGGCCTGCACAGCGGCGCTTCAAGTCAAACGCACCTTAAATCTGCAGTGGCTCTCATAATTCTCATAATTTTCAGTAGCTCTCAGAAAATTATGAGTTTACCTGATGTAATTACAAGTTCTACAAGCACGTGAAGGCTTTTTACAGTTCAGAAATGTGACGGAAATTATGACATGGCGTCAACGCACCTTTACACTCAAGGTCTGCTTATCCAAATAGAGATGCTCGAAAGTCAAGCCTACTTTGTTGTTTTGGAAGATAAACATTTAGGGGAAATATCCTCAGTGTCCCATAGTGCCCAACTACAAAATGAAGACATCTGTACTATCAAGGGTACCATATGGTTTAAATGACCCTCTAACTGAAAGGATGTGTTCACTCTGGAGAAGTGTCTCTACATCTAACCCTCCCCTTCATGCGTGCATACAGACTATCGGAAGCAGTATTAGGTGAGGAATTGATAGCATACTAAGAGGGAAGTAGTACATCCTGATATTTTAAGTTAATATTTCAATAATTTAACAACACATCTGCATGGTCATGGTCGTCCATTGTTGGTTAATGATCATGTGATTTGCTGGCAAGCAAATAGAATATGTAATGTTTTGTAGTGTTTTATTTTGATAACTTTTTTTTTTTATTATTTTATGATTTAAAGGTGCTAAAGAGGATCTTTTCGTCGACTGAGAAACCAAAGACTGTTAGTGAGTTTTTGAAATGAGCGCATGCGTAAGAACAACCCCCCTCCTTCACAGCATATTCGAGTGAACGCCTCCTAAAACTCGTGCATGAGTATTGGAACACGAGTGTTTACCACCGGCATTCGCTGTGTCGTGTTAGTGGATTCATTATGTCGGACTCACCGCAGGTAACTCATAATCTGCAGTTGTTACTCCTGTCTCCTGACAAAAACATTGCATGCGGCGCCTGTGGAGTGTGGAAAGTTACTGGAGCGCGCAGCCGCGCACGTCTCGCACAAGGAACGTCATGGCTGATTGGCTGATGTTTTTAAGGCCCTACCTCGTGCACAGATGATGTATATTAATATTATTCCTTTCAGTGCACCCTATAAATAGTCTTTTATCAGTTAGTAAAGACAGTTTCAAGTAATATTGCAAAAATGTATAAAACAAAACATCCTCTTTAGCACCTTTAATTTATTAGCTTTTCATTAGCTTTTCAGACTGCTGGTAATGCACTGGTGTTATTGAGTTGGGTTCTGTGGAAAAGTAGGAATGCCTCAAAACCAAAAGAAAAGACTTTCAGCAATTTAATTAACGTCAGTGTGAATGAAGCTTTAGATTTGAATCAGAACATGACTAGGCAGATTTATGAGCATTTCCAGTAGTTTGTACCACTTCAAATGCCCTCAAGTAATTTTTTTGTCATGTTTCATGGTATTTGTGAAGGCATTTGTCAGTTTTGGCCCTTAAAAGCAGAGCCAGCTGTGTACTTGGCTAAATGAGGGACAATTACCATAGACTTATTGTTTTTACTGTATACCATAAACTTATTCCGTGTATTATATATACAGTATATATATATATATATATATATATATATATATATATATATATATATATATATATATATATATATATATATACACACACACACACTCTCTTAGGTTTGTTTTGTTATCAAAGTGAGGACATTCCATAGGCGTAATGGTTTTTGTACTAACTGTACATTCTATCCCCCTACACTAACCCTACCCCTAAACCTATCTATCACAGACAACATTCTGCATTTTTACATTTTTAATAAAACATTGTTTAGTATGTTTTTAAAGCTATTTTAAATATGAGGACTCATGAAATGTCCTCATATTTCATGTTTATGTCATAATACCAGTGTAATACCAGTGTCATTATTCAAATTTGTGTCCTCATAAATCACAAAACACACACACACACAAAACAATCTTCCTAATGATTGTTTTTAATGGGTGTTTTTTTAATGTGTTTTTTAATCACCAATGTAATTATTTCCAGGATAAATGCAATTAGTATGATGATAAATAAAAAAAAAAAACAGGAAATTAGAAAACTTGATTTTAAATGTTCTTCTTGGGCTGTAGTCAAGTCCACCTTTGTCGAGTCCAAGACAAGTCCAAGTCCAGGACTAGTCGAGACAGAGTCAAGACCGAGTCCAAAGAGGTTCGAGTCCAAGTCAAGGCTGAGCTCAAATGAGACAGTCAAGACAGAGACAGAAAAAAAAGAATCCTCTTCAAGACCAAGTACATAACTATTGATAATTTATGTGATGCGAGAGACAGCATATCTTCTATTCTAAGATAATAATTTTTCATTATTACTTGTATTGATCAAAAAGCATGTGCAGAGTACAACACTGAAGGATCAAATAAGGCCATAGCAATTTCACTAAAGTCACATAAAGCTGAAGTGCAACTTCACATTTTCAGACTTTTTTATTACATTTTAGGCTACCAATGAAAAATGTAAAAAAAATAACAAGTGACACAGGTGTCACTAAAAAAAAAGATATGTTCCCATTCTTGAACTTATTACTTGTCCTAAAGAATCCACAGTAGGCCTAACTAAGACCATAAACCAGTGGTTTTTTTTGCAATGACGATGACTTGCGATAAATAAACTAATAATTAAGTGTGCATATTAGCTGCCTGCTTGTTTTTAAATTCATTTCAGCTGTGGTTCCCAAACATTTTACAGTCGCGTACCCCCTGAGGCATTTAACATTCTTCTGCATACCCCCTCTCTTCCACTTAGACTGCTGCAGTCACACCTTTTACATTAAGGGTAGGTTTTTATTCAGGTAAGAAATACTACAGAAATTAAAGTAAACAAATGTAAAATAACACATTCAGTGTTATTTTACATTGGTTACCTTAATTTATGTTTTCTTTATTGCAAATATTAAATACAGATTTATTCTTACCATTAAAATTATAAAACATATTCAGTCAAGAGCAGAAAGTGATTTTCTTTGTCTTTTGTTCTTTAAATAACATGACAGACAGCAGCAGGAATGTTGGACTGCTGTTTATGAACGGACCAAATACTGTTAAGGCAGGAACGCACCAAGTTGACGGTCGGTTTTTGTTTGTCGGCCGGACCCTTCGCTAAGCCCCGCCCTCCTTAGTTACTGTTGCTACGCCTGTCAAGCTTTCGCGTCTGGCAAGTCATTTACAGTATGTATGCACCGGTGTCAGACATTTTCAAGGAGATAATTAGTCATTTTTGGCGAACAGGTGAAATATCTGAGAGAGCAAGACGAAAGGGACTGCAGTATGCATTCAAGGGATATATTCACGACATAATATGCAACCGATTAGAAAATAATTTGATCAAAATTGAAGCTAAAGCTCCCAGCGCGAGCAGCAGCCGTCTCATATGCTGTCCATTCAAATGGGAAACACACAATTTATTGAGGAAAAGCTTTGTTCATCCACAGCAGGTTAGGCTAAGTGAAATTTGTGAAAATAACCTAATAATTATAAATCAAACAGCTTATCCATAAGTCTTGTGGAATAAACACAAGACGTTAGCCTGACCACTTTGCAATGATAACATTCTCCCGCTTATATTTTTAGCACGCCAGGCTAACGTAACTCCGTCTTGCCTTTAATCATTTTATTTCACGTTCAAATATATGCATTGTGAACAAAGAACAGTCATTATTTCCAAGCAATGATGTACTGAGTTAGCTAGCTTGCTAACCTACTCGTCAGATTGACCTACCCGGGCTTACTGCAAATGCATACATCAATATTACATCATTGTTATCATGATAAATAACACAAAATTACTGTATTTGCATTATTATAAGGGTAGATTTAGGGTTGGGGTAGGTGTAGATGTTAATAAAGCCATAAACCCCGTTAATATCACACTGGAAGCACAATCTGATAGGTAACGTTAGCATTTTTCGGATTTTGTCAGATTTTGCTAACGTCAACTACTGTTTCAATGGGAGGTAGCAAAATCTGACAGGGTAGCACAAATTGTCAGAACACCGGTATTTCTCCACTTGGGTTTTAGGTGTTGGGAAGGGAAAAAAATTCCACCACCCCGTCCAAACTTTTAGGATACCGGGTATCAGGTTAACACAATCCATAAGCACAACGCTTCGGCATGTTCCCTCGCTCGAAAGCTTGACAGACCTCCCGCGCCTAGTAACGGTTGCTAAACCACGATTGGCCTGTGGCGGTTTTCGGGCGTGGCTTAGCGAAGGGTCAATTAGGGGCCATTCACACAGAACGCATTTTTCTATTCCAATAGACCAATTTGGTGTTTGCAAACAGCGATGACGTTTTTTATGGGCGGAGCCTACCTGGTTGCAGAAAATGACAGTTGAGCAGTAGCAGTCTATGGAAGCCACGAAATAAAAGAATAAAAAAAAGTTAATTTCGAGTTTATATCTCACAATTCTGACTTTTATTTCTCGCAAACCTGAGTTTATATCTCACATTTCTTACAAAGAAAAACAGAATTGTGAGATATGCTCGTTATCCTGTAACTCGTTATACTCGTTTTCTGAATTGCAATTTATCCCGCAATTCTGACTTTTTTCCCCTCAGAATTGTGAAATAAACTCACAATTGCGAGTTATAATGGCCGAACTGGGAGTCATAAACACGCAAATGCAAGAAAAAAAGTCAGAATTGTGAAATAAAAATTTTATAGACTATGTTTAAAAGTTATCTATGTAAAATGTTATAGGTTTAAATATTATTTCATGCTGTAACTGCTATCTATGTATGTATGTCCTCTGAACTGCATATGTGAATATTGTAATAATATGTAGACTTACTGTTTACATCAAATTCCTGCTTTAATAGTAGACTAATCCTTGCAGGTGTCATCAGTGCAGTCTGTGAAACGTCTCCATTTAGCTTCAAAGGACGTTTTCAACGATGGTTTTCTTTAAAAATGAAGACTATATTTTTTTGCATTCCGATTCCAACATCCAGAGGCACAACAAAACGTTTTTCTCTTATTCTGTGGATTTTGCACATTTTCCTCCAATTGCTACCGCTATTTTTCTGCAACCACTATGCGCGCGCAGCTGCAAGTGACGTAATTGTGACGTCTGCTCTAAAGAGGTCTATGCGCTACTTTCCCATTGTTTTTCTATGTAAACACGCGCTTGAAGGACGTGCATGACCGTTACGCTCGCGTCTCGCGTCTTTTGCAGCGCCTCACACATGAGCGCCGCGTTTTGTGTCAAGTTATTAAAAGAATTTCAACTTTTACACGCAGCGCCGCTCTTCATTGTCAGTTCCAAAACAGTGGACAAATCAGAAGAACTTGGAGGCGGGGCAAGCGTTGCGAGTTGGCATGACAACTGTTTTATATAATGGCAACATGGCGGAGGAGGCGCTCATTATTATCTTATTTTCTTTTTTTCCATGTCCATGTTGTATCTGTAAATTCTACAGTTTGCCTATTTCTGTTATTTCCGTTATTGTCGTTATTGCATCACGTCTCAAAGGCGCGTCTCGAGACTCTAGCGTTCTATGCTGCGCTTTTTTTAAAACCGTTTTTAGACGCAAAGACACGTTCTGTGTGAATGGCCCCTAAGTTTCCTCAGTGTGTTCCGCACCGTCAGCTGAAGTTGGTCCTCGTCTACTTTTTTTCGGCCAATTCGAAATGCTGAATCGGCATCGGAGCTCGTCGGTCCGTCGGGCCATCTGATCATTCTGATTTGCTGTTCAGATACTGCCACCTGCTGGTACGGAAAGGCATTTCGTCTCACGCAGGCACAGAACTGACGTGCTACTTGGCCGTCGGTTTGGTGTGTCAGTTTGGCGTTGGTTTGGTGTGTCAGGGCAACTTTGGACACAGACGCTGCCGACGTGAGCCAACCCCACAGTCTGCTTTCGTCGCCACTAGTTCATCAGCGTTGGCTTAGTGTGTTCTGGCCTTTACACAACACGCGTTCTCTTTCTTAGCTATTTAACGATCCAAAACTGACTGTGTTTATCTGAATAATCGCTAAGACGGGCATTTTGACATAATTTTGTATGTATTTTACCTTTTAAGCGCTATAGAGATCTGTGCCACTTTTGGCAATGACTCGGCCTATGTTCACTCACAGATGGTCACACAAGCAATAATTAAAATTGTCTTAAAATTGACTTAGTTTCCTGGTAGTATCTGATATGAATTAACTAACGTTACACGTTTAATGTAGCGAATTTGTCAATAACAACATATCTGCGGTAAAGCCTAATAATAAAAGTGCCATATAAGACAGAACATTCTCTAATATGCATAATATCAAATCTATTTATAAGTACTGTAGCAATTCATTATTTTATACGCGCGGCGGTGGAAGGGGTCTCGTACCTGTGTGGGTGAATCCGCCATGTTTGTGCGGTTTGGAGCGGACACGAGCAAAACAATGGATTATTTACCAAGAGATATTAATGTTTGAGGTAATTTCGACAACATTCTGGTAAGCATCGAAGCACATTTACATTTGTAGTATGTTTACTTAGCAGATGCTTATAAAGGAACTTGCTAAAGTTAACTTCATGTGACTGCCGCGAACGTGGCTTCCTTGGCTTGCCTGAAAACTTTCGGTATGCCACTACAGCTAATAAACGGACAAAATGATTTTCATCTTTGATCTAAGCATTGTTATGTGGATCTCGAGTGTTTACGCTACTAAACTTTGACGAGCAACTCTCCGGTCTGCAAACAAAGACCTGAGGAAGAGGAGGATGGCGTCCTGCATTCACGTGGAGAAAGAGCAGGTTTGTCTGTTTGTTAAGCAGAATTTACATTTACAGATGCTCATGACTGCTAAAACATGGACAACACAAACACAATCACAGCTTTTGTTGCTACTAGTTGCTTCTTTACTCAGCATGTTAAAACGCACAGGAATTTTTTATTATTTCTCATAACATGCCATAAATTGCTTTTAATATTTCTCTGTTTTGTAGTAATCAAGAGAAGTGTTATCATCGCTGAAGAAATGGCAGATTTTAATCCTCAGACACTGGACAGTGCAAGCCCTGAAGACATAAGACCATGGACATCATCTTCTGTGACTGAACTAGCAAGGAAATGTTGGAGCCAATGAGAAAGCTGGTAAGTTCAAGTAAAGTTAGGCACATTCAGTTAGACCATGTAACCTTTATTAATAGATACTTGTATACTATTTGCTCTTTACAAGTGGAATGTAAACCTGAGTAAATGCCACTACTTTAATGATTATTTCTAAGTTTACTGAGCGATGTAAACTGCTGCCATCCACGTCACATAACTGCTCTAACCGACGTTACCTGAAGAATCCTTTCAGCGTGGCAGATATTCGCAAGCACCTGGAGCCAACTTATGTAAGTAAAGCAAACAATTTTCTTTTTTTTTTTGTTTTGTTTTTTTCTTATTTGATTTTTGTAAGGATATCTTAATGAAGAAAATGTAGGGCAACATGTGTTTCTGCTTTTTGTTAAGCACACTGATCTGAGAAATGTGATTATATTCTTAGATTCATGTGAATAAACTAGCAGTAGCTTTATCTGCGATTAGTAAACCTTTACAATCTTTCTTTACTTGCAGGCTGAACTGGATACTTACTGAAGAGCTACAACACTTAAGGTAACTTCAGTTGAGTTGAAATGCAAGTTGTGTGACGTCTCCTCAGATAACTGGACACAGACACTATCTTTTCTACATCCATTGTTGGTTATACACTTGTGTGTTTTTGGTTTTCTAGGTTTGTGCAAAGTTACACCATATCACTGATATCACGGCATGCGTCAAGATTTCAGAGACTCTGCGTGACATTTTAAATGTTTATGATCTTCAGGTGAGTTAACATTTGTCAACACTTACTACCTCCATCACTGTCTTCACTGTATATACAATAAAGTTGGCTTGCTTGTTTAACATGTTAATATTTGCTTGACTTTGAAGGGTGTGTGCATTATGTCAACATGAAACGCACCGTAGCCCTCCGTACTCCTCAGTGTACCTGTGTGAGGAGGACCCACAATTCTTCAAGACTTGAAATGTAAGTGTTCAATGCATTAACAGAATTGCTAGTATCAGTGAATGTAACTGTCTACTTTTAGTCTACTGAGTGAAACTTACAGTTGGACACTATGCTTATTTCAGGAGGCGTTGGGAGAGCCAGACATGACAGATTCTGTCATTGTGGTCAATGAAACGAAAGCACAAGTCCTTCAAGCACTGCAGTTGTGATAGAAGATGACCTTCAGTTTTATAATAAAAGACTAATCTTCAAAAAAAATCTTCAGTTGTACAGCTGGAGGTTTATTTTATGTATTTATTTTTTAGGTGTTATTGTTGTTTGTTTTTGTCTTTTGAGTTAGTATTTTTATGTCATGAAGTCCTGCAGAGGTGCCTGATCCTGTTCCTGGAGATCTACCTGCCTGAAGAGTTCAGCTAAGTTATTCAGCTCATTATTTTGCTAAGTACAACAGCAAAACTTTTTCCATTTACCAATGTGTTTAAAACATTTTAAGTAAAAAGTAAATAGGCCTACCAGTGTATAATTTTTCAAAATGTGGTAAATATTTACAATAATTGTATTACAACTACTGTTATTTGATGTAATATAGCCTAGTTTTGTAATTGTTTTGTGAATAAAATGTTTTCATGCCAACCAGATCAAGTGAGTTCTTTTCAAATGGACATATAATTGCTTTCATAATAATGTGATGTTTGTATAGATTTACATAATGTTATTTATGTATTATAATTTATATAATTCAAATGTAAGTTAGCGTTTTGGGTATCAAAGTTAAATGAAAAATGTATGAACAGTATGGATATATAAACGGGGCTGGGCCGTTTCTGGTGCACTGTACGCATTGCGGCAGTGTCGGCATGGTAACGGCTGCAGCGTCTGGCCCGATTGATTCGGGCCAGAATCGGGCAGTGAGTACACCAGGCATCCGGCCCGATCGCAGCAGAAAGAAACGGGCCGAGTGGTAAGTCTCCGGCAGGTGAGAATCTAACAGGAACTGGCCAGAGTGTATTTTGCTATCTGGGGGTATGACTAACTGTATTAATTTATCTTTATCTGATTTATAACGAGCAGAAATCTGTAAGAAATGTTACGAAACAAAGATAAAATAACTGCTGAAAGTGAGCTGTGACAGATCACTCTTTCAATATGAAAAATATCCCACCTTTAATAGTCAATCATATTTACAGTTCAAACCTTGTCAGCGAACTATGAAGGCAAAAAAAAAAACAAACAAACAAAATAATCATTCATTAATTGTAATCGAGGTAAAATGTTCAGTTAATCGAGGTTTTGATTTTAGGCCATAATCATCCAGCCCTACCAATGACTAAGTCCGAGACAAGTCCGACTGCAAATACCAACAAGCCCGAGACAAGTCTGAGACAACAGAAAAAACGTCTTGAGTCCGGACTCGGTTGAGACCAACTAGAACTTCTGGCGAGACCAATGACCAAGTCCGAGTGCAAATACCAACGAGTCCGAGACAACAGAAAAACGTCTCGAGTCCGGACTTTAATGGTAAGAATAAATCTGTATTTAATCTGTAGTACTCGAGACCGGACTCGAGTACTACAGCTCTATGTTCTACCACAGCAGCCTCAGATGAGAGAAAACTAATTGATAATTCAGTAGTAAGCAGTGCTTGTGGTGCTCTGAAGATGGCAATGCATTTTATGAAAGCTTGCCTTTTTAAGTAGTAGAAGCGAAAAGAGTGCTTCACCCTTGAAGAAAGTAAGGTCGATCAACTCCACATGAGCAGGAGTACTGAGGTCTGAAAGTGAGTGAATGATACAACATCATTCTCAGGGATTCTCTGAAAGCTAGCTTTTACATTTGGGAAAGGGAACTGGAATTGATTTAGTCGCTTATTCTGCCGCATGACCTCCACCCTGCTGCCCCCCCCCCCCCCCCCCCAACTACTCAAATCAATGTTAGCATATGTAAGAAATGTGCTGAGAGACCGATATGTGACTCTCCTTTTTTCATTGATAAACTAGTCTCTAGAAGAGACAGTTATCACTGCATTTGTGAACAGTAAACAAAATAACAAAGACAGCAGGCCTCCATACAGTGCGGGTAAAAACAGGCATTGTTTGTTCTCCCACAGGCGGTGTTGCGCATGTTTGTGTACTCTTGAGCTCTGAATAGCATGTGTATGTCTATGGATATGTGTGAGTCTATGCGCTCATCTAGCATGTGTGAAGGTCATGAAACTTTCGATGCTATGACCGAATCATTCAAGGGAATCTGAATAATCATACATTTAGATACCATTAGTTTGTTTGTCATTTGCAAAGTTCTGCTGAATGTGTTTGATTCATTGTCTCTACCAATGTGAAGAGACTACTGAATAATCACCAATTCTTCTGATCGCAGTTGTAATATTTGTATTGTATGCTATAGTATGCTTTGTTAAAAATTAAAGCATGTAACTTCCTTTTATCAATTAAATGAACAGTTACTTCAGATAGCACAGCAAATTTTGTAAGCTTTGCCAACAGTTTTAGAAATTTCTTTTCCTGTTCAAGTAGATAGAGGCTGTACTTACATTTGTATTGCATTTGGATTGTAATAATTTTTATACCATTATAAAAGTATACACTGTACCGTTCAAAAATGTGGGGGTCAGTAAGCATTTTTTTGGCATTAAATTAATTAAAAGTGACCATAAATACTTTTACATTGTTACAAAAAAAAAAAATCATATTTAAAATAAAAAATAAACTCTCTATTCATCACAGAATCCTGAATGAATGTATCAGTTTCCCCCAAAATATTAAACAACACTACAGTTTTCAACATCGATAAAAGTAAATGTTGAATTGAGTTTGCTTTCGCATCTTGAGCTCAAATGATTAAATATCATTTGAATGTTTAAACTGACAAGACCTAAAACACGTTAAAATGATAAACTTTAACTCTATGATGTTTAAACTTTGCAGTTAATCCATGAATTACATGCGTTTTGTATTGTGGTGCTTGGTTCTTATGGATCACGGATTAACTACGATCCCTATACATGACATCACACATCCTGCAATATGACTATCACGGATCACAATATTGATGCTAAAACGATATTTACCCCGGTGTCAAAATCAGGCACATATAAATGTCAGGAAACACGGTTCCTGGCTGCATATCAATGTCCATAGATTAGGTTTCTTTGACATGTTATATGGAACACTTTCGAGCCCAACATTTTGTGTAATTGTTTGTTTTACTCGCGTTTTCGCAGTTTACCCTATTAAATCCAGTCATGCAGCAGGTTCTTTTGCCACTCAGTCCAGCTGAGGTAGCGTGTTCTGGTGGGAAATTGACGTCAAATATACACTGACAAGAAGTGATACACTGGCAATTTGATACAATCGCCATTTTGGGGTGAAAGCGACTCAGCAGTCCGCTAGTTTCTATGGCAATATCAGCTGCTTTGTTAAAAAAAAGTACATTAAAGCTAAAATCCAACCTGAATGATGATAACACAGAATAAAATACTATCGTTAGTGATCATCAAATCCTTTTAACAGTTTATTTTACAGACTTTGTGTTTAAGTCTTCCACTTTTTTTCACAAAACCTTTGCTCTCTAGAAACCTGGTCAGTTTGGGTTAAAATTCTTTGAAGTTCAGGTATTAGCTGAATTAATACCAACATATGAAATTAAATTAAGGACATGCATCAGAAAAATTGGGAATGTTGGACAATAAATATATAACAGAAAATAACAGCTATAATAACTGCTTTTGCAGTGTTGTGTTATATTAATGTCCGTTAAAGCAAGAATATGTAAACAAACAAAAAACAAAACAAAAAACAACACAGACACTGTGTCCAAAAGTGGCAATTATGGGATAAGAGACACAGCAATGAATCATGTACTATAAGATCATTATGTTTGTAGCGTGATCCAGGGGATTAAAACGTATTTCAGACCTAGTGGAGTAATTTACTACTATATTACTCCACTGCCCATATGTTTTAATCCCCTGGATCACGCTACAAACATAATGATCTTAACTTTATTAATTATTAATCTACTATTAATAGTAGGTTAAATATGTAAAGTTGCATAAAATGGAAATACTCATTAAAGTACACATGAAATCAAAATTGACCTTATTTATTTTGTTAGCTCAAATTGCTAGTTTTGTGGTGAACAATTCATCCGTGCAAGTCAATCCACACACAAAAATTGTTTGGCTTCGTAATATTTAATTAAAATCTGAAAATGCTCCTCCCCTCTGTAACGGTGCCATTCTCTGATAACGTCAGTTTGACAGCTTGGGTTGAAATCGCGTAAACCACTCCTCTGCAACCGTTAGTCTGCTATGAGGGAGATATGGAGAGGAGGAGTGCTAAAGGAAAACTCTGCCCTCTGTTCAATATTCTGTTCGCTTGGAAATATGTCACAACACTGTAGAAAAGTCCTTTGCAACTTCCAGTTCACACGGACTACGTTACCTCAGATATGTAATGATTGGATTCCACAACTGATCACATAAAACATATATAGGCTAAGACAGGGGTAGGCAAGTTCGGTCCTAGAGAGCCGCTGTCCTGCAGAGTTTAGCTCCAACCTTAATCATGCAAATGAGCTGCTGTGCCCCGCCCCCTCTCTACGATCACGGTTCCTGCCTCAATCGGATTCTCTGCCAAATATCAACAAGACATCTGCTTGGTTTTGATTATCATCTATATCGTGATCTCTCTCACTGATAGCATAGTTCTTCATTTATCATTAAAGTTTTTTATTTCCATGCGTTTTAAAGCTATATCAGTTTAAACATCTAATGGATCGATTTCTGAGTGCACTTATCTGAAGCACACACACAGACAGCTGTCAGACATCAAGTCTCGTGAGTGACGTGAGTGACACCTGAACAAGCGAATCAAGCTCTTCAGGATTACTAAGGCTGAAGGCAGGTGAAGGTGTTTTTATAAGGGTTGGAGCTAAACTCTGCAGCGGCTCTCTAGGACCGAACTTGCCTACCCCTGGGCTAAGACAATACATTTACTGTAGGTGTCATAAAATTTACTGAATTTGAGAAATTTTCTATTGCGTTTCTGATTTGGCTGTGGGATTAGCTGATTTTGGGTGCGTAAGATGTGATGGATTCTATTTTTCCGTTGGCATTTTCACCCTAAAATGGCTGCCGCGCCACCGAAGCGCCACCTTGTGGCTGTTACCTAAAAAGTATCAGAGGTCACCACTTGGGTTCTATACTCTTTGCTGCGGGCGGAAACGGTAATACAGGACTGTCAGTCAGCGGTCGTGGGCGGGGCCTGTGGCTAATGTGATGTCACAATAGCACTTTTGACACTGCTTATGATTTATGGGGATTAAACAATGGGGAGTGGGTGGATTTTTATCACTTTAGAGTGGTTGTGTTCACACACTGCCGACACACATTTATGTCCAAACACCATGCAAAAGTGAATTTTGCATAATAGGCCCCCTTTAACCGTAAAGATTAGGTGTTTATTCAATATTTCAATTAAATTGTAATTACTGAATTTGTGTAGTATAAAGTATTTTTTTTTAAGTTCTACTAAAATAATCTTTGAGTTGTTTACTTAAATGTTTTGAGTATTCTGAACTTATTGGGTTTTACAACCACTGCATCAAAATAATTGAAAAATAAGAAACATTATGGTAAACAATAATTTTAAGTACAGTGGACTTAAACATTAAATACAATTAAAATTAAATTTTTAATTTTTTTTAGTTTGACTTAATTGTTATTTATAATTATTGCTTACTTTAAAAATTTGAGTTGCTTAACTTACATTTTTTGAGGTAATCAGTGTCTACAATAATTTTGAGTATTCTGAACTTATCAGGTTTTACAGTGCACTACTTAGTAACTACTAACTACTTTGTAAGGATCTCTGTTCTTTATTCGGATGCACCATTTGTTCTTAAGGCAGGATGTAGCTTTAGGTCATAAGCTTTCCATAAAGTAATGCATAGCATAATATGATGTTTACCCTCAATGATCTAATAGCAGCCTTCAAATACATCATTAATCATTAATCATGAATAACATAAGTGTTTTTATATGTAAATAACATTCAGAAACTGTATTTGAAACAAAATTAATAAGGATCAATAAATAAATACTGAAAAAAAACAAAACAATTAAACATAAGAAATGACATTGATTGATTAGTTTATCTGTAAAGTTATGCTTCAACTAAGTTTAGTGCCCATTTATGTCAAAACTAGGCTACGTTGTAACTTAAAGTGTACATGTTAGTACCTAAATGGTACATATTCATACTGCCCCAGTGACAGGTTTTGGACCCTTTTTTTTTTTTTTTCTGAGAGTGTACAAGAACCTATATAAATAATAATAATAATCAATAATAAGTGTATAAAAGTAAATCATGGTGCAAAATACTATGGCCAACTACTTATATCATATAAAAATTCTAAAACCTTTTTCTAAACAAGAACCAACTGCTACAGGCAGATTCACTGTGTAGGTGAAAACATGGTGTATCTGTACAGTTTGATTTGAATGTAATATAACAATGTTAAAACCAAACCTACGCCTTTTGTATACCACACAGGGCTTTGTTTCATGAGGCGAACAATTTTGTGTGGAGATCATTTGTATTCAGACTCTTTCATAAGGCTTTCCGTTTTTGTGGATTTTAAATTGAGAATCACAATGGCTGGATGGGTTTCATCAAGTATATTCAGTGTTTGAGACTCATAATTTAGTCATTTCCAATGCGAGAATTTTCTGTAACACCAAAACACAGATGAAAGATGAATCCTCAATTTTCATTCAGCAGATGAAACATGAATTCTCAAGGGAAACCTTCATGCTTCTGTCCTACATTAATTCTGCATGTATGGCCGCTCTCATAGAGTGTAGGCAGTCTTTTATGATGCTAGAGAAAAATCTTTCTCATGTTCCCCAGCTGTAGCATGCTTGGTCTTATTGACTACTACTGCATTGACTACTACAGTACAAAAATTAAGACTAAACATGAAAGATGAAACACTTTTTTGAGCTTTGGTTAGAAAGCTGCTAAAAGTGTAATGATTTAGCCACATTGCTAACTTGTGCCTATATGAATGCTAAAGAGCTAAATTGCAGAAATCACTTATAGTTTGAAGTAAAGATTATTTCATGAATGACTGTTTTACTTTGTTATTGAGTTCAAAACTTATTAAAATCACTGTTATCACAGCTGGGACCACTCACTCACACACAGTATGCAATTAGCATAATACGTGCTGTGGAAAATTCAACCTCTGTATCAACTGCAGTTTTGCACGACTCATTCTGCTATTAACACAGCACTCGTGGTAATAGTAGTGATTTTCAGTGAGGAGAGAAAAGATAAATTAAACGAGACACAGTTAATAAAGCTCAAAAAGCCAGGTGACTCTGACTCATTTCAACTGATTTCTCAATTTGCTAATTTGTGTCTTTTTTTTTTTTTTTCTTTGTCTTTCATCTTTTTGTTCATTTAAATGTCTTTTGCTATATTGTCTGGGCTTTTAGTTAAATATTCTTAGTGTTCAGTTTGAAGTCTTTTTCAATTCAGCAGTAGCCCGAAGGGGGCATTGGTTTTAGACAGTTTTGGACTCTCAGTTTTGAGCTATCTATACCTGTCAGGCATATCTGGCTAAGTTAGACACAAGAGCACAGTCTTTGCGTATAAATCTTTTGAAGAGTTTCCTTTCATCCTCCCATTAGAGATATACAGATCAGGACCTCAGGAACTTCATGACCTCATTGCAAGTCACTATTATTCTTTGCACTTCATCTATATGTGTGAAGTATAAAGAGTTGTGCTCAAACACGCATTGTTTTGAGTAGGCCTACACTCTCTGCTGTGTTCTGACATTTATGTTGCCACAGGGAGCCACTTTCCCTCAGGCCCTGAAATATCTGATGTTTGTTTGCAACTTTCTTTGAATAACTTAGAATATTTAAATAGTAAAATATATTTTGCACTAGGGCTGAGTTGAAAATATTGATTTCTGTATATTAATCGATTCTCAATTGAACACTAAAGCTATTAAAATGGTTTTCGTTAATTGAAATAAAGCTGAAGTAAAATATATATGTAAGATGTTGAATTTAAACTTTGAATTTTTATTTCAGTTAAATGCCAATAACAATAATTATTTTCATCATTTAGGGTGCATTCACACTTGGTTTGATTGTTTGGTCTGAACCAGAGTTTGATTGCTTCCCCTCCCTTTTCCCTGGCTGGTCTTTGTTCACGTTATATTATTTGGGTCCGAACCGTGGTACTCTTGCGTCAGCAAGCTGCAGCTGTGTACCAATATTGCTAGGTAACAGCTTTGAAGGAGAAGGCACCGAAATCTGCTGTGAATGTACTGCAAATGTTCTAAAGAACAAGATCTACATTCTCTCTGTTTGCCAGTCACGCTTGTCAGGAAAGTGAGTAAGAACACACATAAACACACAGTTTTATCGAATCCTACGTGATCAGTAGAGGTTCACTTCTGAAATTTAATATGATTACACAATCATACTAAATCGCAGAAGTGAACCGTATCATCAACGAACCGTATCAGAGTTCACATGAACTGTACCCCAGACCAACTATTTTAGGCAGACTCTTATGGAGTCAAATTAATGCCTTAAAGTTTTGCACAAAAATAAAGTTTTGCAAAACACAAAAAAGAATTGAGCAATAAAAAAATGTTTTGCAAACAAAAATAAAGAATTGCAAAGGAAAAATAAAGTATTGAGCGGAAAAAAATAAGTTTTGCAAACAAAAATAATAAATTGCAAAATAAAATAAAGTAGTGCAAAAATAAAAATATAATCAATTACAAAAATCAATGACAGCTGTTATCCTATTTTATCTTTGCCACATATTTTTCATGCTCAAACCTACTAAATCATTTGCAACGCTCATTTTATTCTGCGTTTCAGTCAAGCGTGCGCTCACGATACCGGTTTTCCTTTGCGCTGCACTTTTCTGTGCGGTTCTCTTTATGGCACTGGTTTGACGTGGGGGTGGAGTCAAGAAATGCATTGGAGGGGAACGTAATCGGCGACAGGTGAAATAATTCTTTGACATGGTTAAAAATAATGAATGGTTTGTTTTTGTTGGTTTGTTTAGCATATGTTGTCGCCGATTACGACCCCCTCCAATGCATTTCTTATAGTAATATGACTCTGTCTCACTGCCTGTATCCACTTTTGTGTCCTTAAACATTCGTTTTTTGGGGTCGACAGCTTATAAAAACTTATTTCTGGGTTTTTTAGCTTGTTAGCTGTACACCTTGTCACAAAGCAGCTTTTAGGCATTGTTCTGTTTTTTGTAATGAGTCAGAAAAGACAAGAAGGCAGCCTCACGCAATACAAAGTCAATGGAGACGGTTGGATTGTTTTCCCCCCCGGTGGGCGTGGTTTTCAGATTATAATAAATGCGCTCTGTCTCTATGCTTGATCTGTTCTGTTTGATCTGCGTCTCCTGCCAATGACGTGTTTCGCGGGGGCGTGCCCCCGTTTCTTGACTCCACCCCCACGTCAAACCAGTGCCATAAAGAGAACCGCACAGAAAAGTGCAGCGCAAAGGAAAACCGGTATCGTGAGCGCACGCTTGACTAAAACGCAGAATAAAATGAGCGTTGCAAATGATTTAGTAGGTTTGAGCATGAATATATGGCAAAGATAAAATAGGATAACAGCTGTCATTGATTTTTGTAATTGATTATATTTTTATTTTTGCACTACGTTATTTTATTTTGCAATTTATTATTTTTGTTTGCAAAACTTATTTTTTTTCTGCTCAATACTTTATTTTTCCTTTGCAATTCTTTATTTTTGTTTGCAAAACATTTTTTTATTGCTCAATTCTTTTTTTTTTTGTTTTGCAAAACTTTATTTTTGTGCAAAACTTTAAGGCATTAATTTGACTCCATAGACTCTGATACGGTTCGTGAGTGCGCACTTAAAGGTGCCATGGAATTGAAAATTGAATTTACCTTGGCATAGCTGAATAACAAGAGTTCAGTACATGGAAATGACATACAGTGAGTCTCAAACACCATTGTTTCCTCCTTATGTAAATCTCATTTGTTTAAAAGACCTCTGAAGAACAGGCGAATCTCAATATAACACCGACTGTGACACAACAGTCGGGATCAATAATATGTACACCACCAAATTCATGCATATGCCAGCCCATGTTCAAGGCATTAGACCAGGCAGTATTAACATCTGGATCTGTGCACAGCTGAATGTAGGTAAGCAAGCAATGACAACAGCGAAAATGGCAGATGAAGCAATAATAACTGACATGATCCAGGATAACGTGATATTTTTAGTGATATCTGTAAATCTTTCTAAATGTTTCGTTAGCATGTTGCTAATGTACTGTTACGCGAGCTTGGGGCGGGGAGTGCGAGCATTTAAAGGGGAAGCATGCTGAATCGTCGTATATTTAATGATGCCCCAAAATAGGTAGTTAAAAAAAATGAATTAAAAAAAATCTATGGGGTATTTTGAGCTGAAACTTCACAGACATATTCAGGGGACACCTTAGACGTATATTACATCTTGTGAAAAAGCATTCTATGGCACCTTTAAGTTCAGAAAACAGTGTTTACATCATCCAAATGAACCAAACTCTGATGTCAATCGAATCCGGGTGTGCACCAAAAGTCCTAGTTTGAGTGCACCATTAGTGGATCCATTTAGACATCTTATTTAGGTTTTTAAATAGATATTTAGAAGTACAATTAAAGCATATGGTTAAGTGATTAAAACAGTCAAATCAAAATGTTTTTAAATTTAAAGTCCCCCTGTAGTCAATAATTTTATCCCTTAAAACTCATCTTTGATTAACAAAATGAAACATTTAAAAAAAAAATCCTGTGGGGAAAAAAAACTTCATGCCTTAAAGGTGCCCTAGATTATGTTTTTAAAAGATGTAATATAAGTCTAAGGTGTCCCCTGAATGTGTCTGTGAAGTTTTTTTTTATTAATTTTTTTAACTGCCTATTTTGGGGCATCATTATAAACGCGCCGATTTTATGCTGCGGCCCCTTTAAATCCCGTGGTCCACGCCCACAGAGCTCGCGCTTGCCTTGAACAGTGCCTTAACAAAGTTTACACAGCTAATATAACCCTCAAAATGGATCTTTACAAAGTGTTCGTCATGCATGCGTCGGATTATGTGAGTATTGTATACTGTTATATTGTTTACTTCTGATTTTGAATAAGTTTGATAGTGCTCCGTGGCTAACGGCTAATGCTACTCTGTTGGAGAGATTTATAAAGAATGAAGTTGTATTTATGCATTATACAGACTGCAAAAAAATGAAAATAGCGATGGCTCTTGTCTCCGTGAATACAGTAATAACTGATGGTAACTTTAACCACATTTAACAGTACATTAGCAACATGCTAACGAAACATTTAGAAAGACAGTTTACAAATATCACTAAAAATATCATGTTATCATGGATCATGTCAGTTATTATTGCTCCATCTGCCATTTTCTTTCTTATTGTTCTTGCTTGCTTACCTAGTCTGATGATTTGGTTGTGCACATCCAGACGTTAATACTGGCTGCCCTTGTCTAATGCCTTTTATAATGTTGGAAACGTGGGCTGGCATATGCAAATATTGGGGGCGTACACCCCGACAGTTACGTAACAGTTGGTGTTATGTTGAGATTCGCCTGTTCTTTGGAGGTCTTTTAAACAAATGAGATTTATATAAAAATGAGGAAACAATGGAGTTTGAGACTCACTGTATGTCATTTCCATGTACTGAACTCTTGTTATTTAACAATGCCAAGATAAATTAAATTTTTCATTCGAGGGCACCTTTAAAATAGCTTGAATGTAACTCTACACCCTTGCTTCATTTATTAAATGCGGATCTATTAATATGCTAATTAGCCCCGCCTCCACACACTCGCACAAGCTCAGAGATCCACTTGGTTAACTTACACCGTGTCTACACTGGATGTGAGCAGCGTGATGTGATGAGTCAAAAGGTAATAGAACCCATTAAAACTAGTGATATTATCTAAACTGGATGCGGCACGGTGAGACGTGATGCGACACAACAAATTCCCGACAGTAAATGGATTCCCCATTCTATTTCTGACATATTCCAAGTGCTTTGCAATGGTCGGTTTGTCACATTCAGTCTAGACAGCTTTTAGCTGTTGCAGTGCAGCACAATGCGTTTGGTGTAGACACAATGGTATCGCTTTTTACAATGCTGGACACATGACGGAAAATAATATGATTAGCTTTTTGCTTGACTATATTATCAAACAGCTGCTGATAATGATTTGCTAATGTTACACAAACCATGTTCCCATTCGTGAGTCAGACAGCTGTCTTCTAAAAATCAGTAACGTTATCCTTAGAAATGCTTTGAACACCTTAGAACATCAGTGGAGAAAGACATATAGTTTAAGTTATCATAACAAGATTATATACATCATACACCCGCTATATTACTAAATCTACCTGATTTTTTTTAGATCAACAGAAAAATATACCGGGATGGCTTCTTGAGACTATCCTGCTTCAGAGCGGTCATGGTTAATGATATGCTAAAGCCCGCTGGCACGTTGATGTGACTGGTCACAAGGTAGTTTGTGATGTCACAGACACCAGCGATTTCAAACCCGTGTTTTTTTCACTGCAGTTTTAAATAGAATATACTCAGTGGTGCTGACTTATGAATTTGCATGTAGTTTGTCTTAAAAACACCACATAGACATATAAACAGCATTAAAAACTTGATTTTCACCACAGGGGGACTTTAAGTGCTTGATGAATCTATAATGAATAGTTTCATATTATGCACTTTTCATTTAGAGTATTAATAGTCAACTTAAAGCAAATATATTCATGTAAAGTTAACATTTTATAAGTTTCTAGTTAGACGAAACTGTGTCCATGTGCATCCAGATGTGATGGTGGTCTAGTAGTCAGAGTTTCTCCAAATCTGGGACACAGGATAAATAACATACGCAGGGAGTTGACTCCTGAGGGAACTCAGTGGGAGCTGGGCAGGTCATGGATGTGGCATGCCGAGTTGTTCAGTGCTGCAGCTGCTTTCTCAGGGACTCTAGTATTTCTCATCAAAATCTCTTGCTCTGTACTATAAGCCTCCACCACAGAGGTAAGCTGTGACTTTAAATCAGAGCTCTGCAGTGTCACACATTTGATGCCCTGTGAGTGTTTGGCTTCTAAGCTCCTGCGTCAGGATGGTGAAATTCTGGGACGTGATTGAGCAATGGCTGAGTCAGAGGGGCTGGCATACATGGTTTTTGGGAAGGCTGATATTGGACAGTATGAGGCTGAGGACTTAGGAGACAAATAGTGCTGTGTGTTTCAGCCTGTTCTCTCAGTAACAAGCAGATTTTATGTAAGGAATTAAAGTACTTGTTCACCCAAAATGAACTATACCTTTCAGACTGGTATGATAATGATTTGAAGTGCAAGATCATTATACTACTGCCAACATCATCTTTTTTGAAAAAGACAATCAAAGGATGTTAGTTGCCCTCTCTATTATGCTTTATATTGTAAGTATAGTACCTTGATTTTCTGATTTTCTATTATTAGAATGGTATATGTAATTAACAGAAAGTAGGATTTCAGTATTGCTCATTAACACTATTTTTTTGTGTGTGGTCCCTTTCTTTCTTAGGGCATCAGATATGCTTGGATTTGTTCTTTCTAAAGTATCTGTTGGATTACAGGCTTGTCAAATGGAACTGTTAATTTTGACCTTTTTTCTATTTGGTTGTTACTGAAAAAGTTAATGTGGCTGATGTAAATGTGCAATCAATAAATTTGTTCTTGGACAATGAACAGATTTACAGTGAAAGGTTCTGCATAGTCATTTAATGCCATGATTTTATTACACTCATTTAAGAACTGTATTGGTTTTATTTAAATCATTGTGCATTACCTAAACCACTATATTATATTCTATATGCTGTTATTTTCATGATTCCATGTGTCTCTGTTTCAAGGACTTTTATTTTGATATACATTTTGTCTTATGCCTATGTTCAGTTCATGTGTATTTAGTTCCTTTTCCCTTCTCTCCTTGTAAACTTGTAATGTAATCTGTGCATACTATCCATCCTAAATAGTATGTGACATTAGTAATTCTCAATACTATTTAGGGCAGATAGGGTGAATAGTATGCACATTTGGGACACAGGGCTTGTTAGTTTCTATAGATACTAGGGGTGTGACGAGACCAGTATCTCACGAGACGAGACGAGACTCGAGATTGAGTTCACGAGACGAGACAAGATGGCGAAATACATGACTAGAAAAAATATTCTGCAGGTGTATTTGAAATGTTTTAACTAATCATTTTGTAATGAATGTCATTTCAGTTCTACTTTCTGAGACTGAATTATCATATGCAGTAAAAGACAACAATACTCAAGTAATGTAAAAGGTTTTGCCACTAACTCAACTGACTGGCTTCTCTTCAGATCTTACTGTACATGAATTATGAGCTTCTACAGCTTTTGACCTCCTAACTGAACTCCTCTCCACAATCTGATCACAGAAATAAAAACAGTATAAATAAAAATGGTAACACTTTACAATAAGGTCTCATTTATTAACATTAATGTATTAACCAACATCAACTAACAACAAGCAATATATTTGCTACAGTATTTATTAATCTTTGTTAGTTGATAAAAATAGTCATTCATTGTTAGTTCATGATAGTTCACAGTGCATTAACTAATGTTAACAAATGAAACCTTATTGTTTGTACTAGTAAATAATAATAAGAGAAAACTGTTATTCATTTTTATGGTAACACTTTACAATAAGTGCAACCATAATCGCACTCTCTCAATATTCAAAGATCAAATAAGACCAAATTTTTCTTTGATACAGAGCTGAGAGATGGTTACAACTACACTGCCCAGCCTAAAATAGCTTTCATACTGAGAGATATCTGTATTCATCAGTGAGCCGCTTTCAAAATGCGGGGTATTGAAATCACGTTTGAATGCGCGCGCGCGTTTACTTTCACTTTTAAACAGTCGCGCGTACTCTGTAAATATGGAGCGGCGGCGACCGTTATCCAACTGAATTAAATGGGTTTTTTTTATTTAAATACAAAGCAAAACGACAGTGGGGGCATAATGTAAACGTAGCGGTGGCATATTCTTTCCTAATCATCCTAACACTCTGTCATGGCAACATCACGAGACTACTTTTCGCCTCGACGAGAAATCTCGTCACAGTTTAGTCTCGCAAGATCTCGTGCCACGAGATCTCGTCACACCCCTAATAGATACCCTTGTTTATCGCCATGACAACTAATCACCATCACCTGTCTCTCATTACCCCCTTGTTATGACTGTGCATTTAAATAAAGCCACTGGAAGGCAAGCCTGCAACCTTTAGCTAAAAAAGCGTAACGGCTAAAGCTGCGGTCACACTAGACTTTGAACGTGCAAAATTTCTTAGGATGCTGTAACTGGTGTGATATGACGTCACGGTCTACAGTATCTTTTTTAAAAAAAGGATTTCTACATATAACTTAATGTAATACATTCAAAATGTAAAAATATAGAACCTGCTCATCTTTACTGCATCTTACTCATCTTTATGAGGTCATGCCATGACGAATCGATCTTCTACTGGTCGCACTTCTTCACGTGATGCGAATTCGCAGGTCAGAGTTCACCAAACTTGAACTTTGGAAAGCACCGCAATTGGCCCTGTCCCATATCGCACACTTCATGTGCACTTTCGTTCTTGTGGACGTAACCGTAGGGTGTAGGGTGTCTCATTCATCATTTAAGCTTAAAGAAGGGTGCTCGTGAGCGCCCCCTTTGCGGCTGCTATGCGCCCTCAATGCGCACTTCTGCTGAGCCCGCAAGACTGTTATCTTCAGTTATCTTCTGTTCATTGTCTTGTGTTGAAGTGATGTGCTGGTGCTCTCTGTATTGTTCTTGGTGTTTATTAAATGTCATTTTGTCGGTTTTCTGCATCAAGCATCTTTGATGTGGATTATCAAGTCAAGCCAGCATGTGTTATATTGTTTACATCTTAGCAATAGCAATTTTACTAAGTACCTGAAGACAAATGAAGACTTCAGATGCAAACACCGCTAAATGCCACCACCGTTAAAAATGAGATAACAATATTGAGCGAATGCTCTCCGCACATATTATATGTTCATCAAATACTTTCACGTCAAACCCGCTAAATCCCAGCCTCAGCCCATTCAGAAATGCCAGTTTGTTGGCAGAAACCTCTAAACGCCACTTCTCTTTACCAGCAAAAGCCTCTTAGTTCATAGAACCAATCAGAAGATGCAAATTGAAACATATGATTTCAAGATGAATGATGGGGTGCATATGAGCTGGCTTTCAATTATTGAGCTGCAAATTTTTATCCTGTTTAAAGAGATTTTTAATGATTAAAAAAATGCTCATTTAAAAGAAGAATTTCAGACGGACTTCAAATATTGCCAGCATTATGCAAGTAACCAACTTTTTTCAGCTAATTTGAAATGAGACGATGCTGCCAGAATAAATCAGAAATCCTAAATAAATGAAGGCCAAGCATCATTTAAGATGAACTCTTGAGAGTAACTGCAGAGTTTAAATAAATCAAAATAAGTTGCTTTTAAATACTTAACGTCCAAATGACAAGACCAAATTATAGCATCTGAGATTCTGTAAGATTCTTTGCTGAACTTAAAATGTTTAATTTAGTCCACATCTTTACAAAACAACAACAACAACAAAAACAATTCTGTCACAGCAGCTTCTTCAGTGCCTAATGCAGGCCATGTTTTGACTGAAACATGGGCTGTGTTTTGCCATTTTTCAGGTAAAGCTGTGGTATTTTTTGCGATTTTTGCCATTGAAAATAGGATGAGCTATGTAAAAGTAGGTTTTGGTTTACAAAAGTTTTGGTGAATTCGTAGTGGAGCACAGTTCAAAGCTTTTTCTCTCAGCCCTTTGAGTTGTTTTGGTGTGTGTGTAATATAGTCAGACTATTGTGTTGGGTTCTTGTTTTCACTAGAACTTTTTTTTTTTCTTCATATTAGGTGGGCAAAATTGGGCCAGTGGTTTATTGTATGTGTGCTAGAACAGTTTAGATCTGTTGTCTTCTTTGCCAAGTGAGATGTTTTAATCACACTTTTTGTCAAATTTGTCAATATGTCTCCTGGAAAAATCATGTCATATTTTAAGGTGATCAAGCATGTTTGTGGACTATGATAGCTCTACAAGCCATAACAAGCTTGATCAAGGTCTAGAAGGTCCATCTAATCTAGTCTAGCTAATCTATCATCTACAGTAGATCAAATTAGACCAGTTAAAGGATTAGTTCACTTTCAAATGAAAATCACCCCAAGCTTTACTCACCCTCAAGCCATCCTAGGTGTATATGACTTCTTCTTTCTGATGAACACAATATATATATTAATATATTACAGTGCTTCCCACACATAGACTTTACTTGGGCGGGCCGCCCACGTATAATAACGGCCGCCCAAGTGTATTTGGAGACACATTTTTGCTTTTATTATTTTTAAAATATTTTTAATAATTAGTCGTTTCGTACCTGCTCGTTATGTGTGCGTCAGAACTGTTTACTTCCACTAGCATTCCCACAGGCGCTGCATTTTGCAAAGTCACAAGGCGGGCAACAGCGCTTCAGTCTGCTTCAAAGTGATTCTCAAACAATGAAAAGCGCAGATTTATGCCAAGCGATTGCTAATGTACTCAAGTTAATTAATTATTACAATGTCTACTTCATGGCCTTTATATAAAATGTTTTAGACGATTGTAAGAATCTGAAGGATCAGCCTGCAATAGTACAGACATTTCAAAATAAGAGTCCCAGTGTATTTCGGGCTTGTTTATAATTAAAAGTCACACGCTAAGTTTTTTCTTTTGGGCATTATTGGTATTTTGGTTACACAATAAATTGTATTTAATTTGATTTCCATTTAATTCATAGTAAATTATTGTAGTCTCCCCCACAGGAAGAAAAGACTAAGAACATTATTTGACACATATATTATTCATTTTATAAATTTTACTAGTAAAACCTGTGTCCCATTCACTGAGAGAGACACTATATGACAGCAAGGAGAACATAGGAAAAGGTGAACCATTTAAATGCTGTAATTTTGCATAATTTACAATGCATAATAATGCATAATATTAGTATGTAATTAAATGTAATATGCTGTGTAATTCAAATTAATTTCAATAAATAAAAATACTGTTAAAAATCACACATTATTTATTTGTCACATGTAGTAGACCATTTTTGTGCCTTGGGTAATAGGAGGATTTTTCGCCCGGCTACCACCGCAAGTATATTTCAAACCTGTGGGAAGCACTGTAATAATATATAGATATATTAATAAATATCCTGACTCATCCAAGCTTTATAATAGCAGTGAGCGATACCAACGAGTTTGAGCTGAAGAAAGTGCTTCCATCCACATCCATCCATCATAAAAGTACTTCACACAGCTCCGGGGGATTAATAAATTAATTTTATCATTTATTAATTATAAATTAATAAGGTCCTTCTGAAGTGAAGTGATGCGTTTGTGTAAAAAAAGTATGAAGTAAAATATCTAGCTTCCACCAAACTGTCTTCTGTATTCAACTTCCGAAGAAAGTGTAAAACTTTGCAGTTCAAAAAGCTTACACTACTTCCTACGCCTTCCCTATTCAACTTACGGAAAAAGCTTAACTGACGCGACGCCAGTTTACACTTTCTTCGTAAGTTGAATACGGAAGGCTGTCTGGAGGAAGCTAGATATTTTACTTCATAATTTGTTAAATATGGATATTTTTTACACAAATGCATCGCTTCGCTTCAGAAGAACTTTAGCCGTGTGAAATAAGTTTATGATGGATGTGATTGGAAGCAATTTCTTCAGCTCATACTCATTGGTATCGCTCACTGCCATTAAAAAGATGCGTCAGAATATTTATTTATGTATCTCCAATTGTGTTCATCAGAAAGAAGAAAGTCTTATACATCTAGGATGGCTTGAGGGTGAGTAAAGCTTTGGGTAATTTTCATTTGAAAATTAACTAATCCTTTAATGACCATGAATGGTGCCATCAGAACGGGATGGTGCAATTATTCTATACAGAGGCTGTTACAGAAGAGCATTTTCATTTTCCAGTACGTTTGACAATATTTGGCATATTTGGAACAAAAGATATGAATAAAATAAAAAAGATTAAAAATGATTTAATATTATTATTATAATATTAAAAACACAACAATTAGACTGCTAAGTGTGCTGTGAATAGTTAATGTTTGTCTTTTTGTCAGGCCTTTTCCACATTGGTGTAAATACATGCAGCTGCTGTTGCCTAAACCGCTGGATGCAGTTTAGCACTACTGTGCTTCAGTGCCTCATTACAGGTGACAGATTTCACAGACACCACTCTGAGCACTCAGCATTGCATTTTATTCATTTATACAGTTCTCCATCACAAGCTACTGTATTATTTAACACATTCGTCTCACTGTGATACAAATTGTACCTCTCTCATCCAGGAGTGGCAGCCTCTCAAGGTAGCGTTTGTGGTTCATTCAGGCAAACACTTCTGTAGTTTTTATCTCACAGTTGTAAACAGAACTATGACAAAAACATCCTTTTCAAATCAGAAATCAAAAATCAAATCCTTATCAATGATCAGTGAAACTCTGTCTCATCTAGTCCAGTTCACAGTGGAGGCTGTATGTCCTATATTTCTTTAGTAGTACAGGTCACAGAGGCAGCAGGGACAATGGTCGCCTTGTTAACAATAAGGATTTGAGATTTGTGACATATGTTTGTGTGTTTCTGTGTGTAATGGTGCTGCTGATGTGTGTGAGTTTATGTTTGTGGTAGAAGTGTGACAAACACTAGGGATGCACACTCCTGCGGCTGTGTTGAGGGCCTGCAGGGACATGCATGTGTGAAATGCCACTTTGAATCATATTCTAATCTAATAACGCCAGCACGTTCAGTCACTAGGAAGTCTACAGAGACAGATACTGAGAGAGAGGGAGACAAAGGAGATATATGAGCAGTGTTGTTGTGTTCGTGTAGGTACTGCACAACATATGACTGGTGTGTCCTCCCATGTCCTTTGGGTCTGTGTACTCAGTCTCAGAGGTTATGCTCATGGGTTTGCAAGAGTATATATACCTAAAGTTGTCTGTCAGGATTTTTTCTACACATTTGTGTAGAATTTTTCACAAAAATCAGCTCAATCATCTTCAGACCATGCCAGCAAAAAGTTATTAAAAGCTATAAACGTTCTCGCATAACAAATCGTCAAATTTGATGGCATGGTGCCAAGCTGATTCTGAGGCTGTAACTCTACAACTCTTTGGCATATTGACATTAAAGGTGCCCTAGATTCAAAAATTGAATTTACTCGGCATAGTTAAATAACAAGAGTTCAGTACATGGAAATGACATACAGTGAGTCTCAAACTCCATTGTTTCCTCCTTCTTATATAAATTTCATTTGTTTAAACGACCTCCGAAAAACAGGCGAATCTCAACATAACACAGACTGTTACGTAACAGTCGGGGTGTACGCCCCAATATTTGCATAATGCCAGCCCAAGTTTAAGGGATTATGCAAGCCAGTAACATCTGGATCTGTGCACAGATGAAACATCAGACTAGGTAAGCAAGCAACAATAGAGAAAAATGGCAGATGGAGCAATAATAACTGACATGATCCATGATAACATGATATTTTTAGTGATATTTGTAAATTGTCTTTCTAAATGTTTCGTTAGCATGTTGCTAATGTACTGTTAAATGTGGTTAAAGTCACCATCGTTTATTACTGTATTCACGGAGACAAGAGCCGTCGCTATTTTCATTTTTAAACACTTGCAGTCTGTATAATGCATAAACACAACTTCATTCTGTATAAATCTCTCCAACAATGTAGCATTAGCCATTAGCCACAGAGCATATAGCCTCAAATTCACTCAGAATAAAACGTTAACATCCAAATAAATACTTTACTCACATAATTCGAAGCATGCATACAGCATGCATGACGAACATCTTGTAAAGATCCATTTGAGGGTTATATTAGCTGTGTGAAACTTTGTAAATACACTGTAATATAACCGAGAGCTCATTTGGCAGGGAGCGTGAGCATTTAAAGGGGCGGCGTCGAGTGTAAATCAGTGCATAGTTAATGATGCCCCAAAATAGGCAGTTAAAAAAATTAATTTAAAAAAATCTTATATTTTGAGCTGAAACTTCACAGACACATTCATGAGACACCTTAGATTTATATTACATCTTGTGAAAAAGCATTCTTGGGCACCTTTAAATTTTGTATAAGTCATTGTTACCTCACACTGATCACACCATAATAATTTGGTAACAGCACCACCAATTGGTCAAGACTGATAAACAATTAAATCATATTACTAGTGAATGTATTAATGATTTTTCATCCAATTTGCATAAAATAATTAAGGTTCCAGCCATGCTTGTGTAATGGAGGCCAGCTAGTTTCTAGCATCCTTGTTAGTGTGCCCGCCTCCTATGCCAGCGACCCTAGTTTTAGTCCCCCTCGGAGCAGGGTGAGTCCGGTGGGGTTACATTGGTGCCGTGACCCGGATGGGAGTGAGGTTTTGGTGGGTGAGTGTAACAGAAGCCAGCTGTGAGAGCTGTTTTGAGCAGGGCAAGTAGGACTGGAGGGGTTACACTTGCATAACTCATTGTGCTTTTTTGTGCTTGGCCCCGATAATTGCTGCTTGCAGCTATATTTTTAATTGCTACAGCTATGATGTTATTTCTACCATACCAAATAAAACAGCTTGTAAACAACATGTCACGTAATGTTACATTTACCTTAGGATAGCCATTCAATGTCCATATCTCTTTTATTAGCTAGAAAATTAATTCTAGAAGGAAACGTATTGCTAAATTAATGTTCTATATTATATATTCATTGTGTTTTTACCTGATAGTGATGTGTTAGTTATTTAATGTATGCTTTAATAAATCTGTCATCCAAACAAGTTTTTATGACAGCCACTGTTCAATGTTTATAGTTCAACAAATTAGTGGATACATAATTATATACATAATATAAGGAGGTGGTCTGAGTACAGTTCGTTGTACCTGGAGGCTTGCCATACCTGCTGTTCTGTCTTTTCTGTCACTGCTGAAAACAAGGTCCATTCGCAATCGCCTTCTGGGGGGGATGCTTAATATATTTGTGATATAATATAAAATATTGCATTTCTTTGCTACAATATAAACCACTAATGATCACTAGCAACATATAATCTTGGTTAATGTCAACATTTACTAAACCATTCTGTTTATATATTTATATAGTAACAAGTTTAATTTTTTTTTTTTTTTGCATAGTAAAAGTTGTTTTAGCAATATTCATGCACTGAATATTTTGTTTCAACTTCCATGTTCTCTAATCAGCTATTTACAGAGTCCAACTCTTATTTAAGTTTGTAGATGATTGTCCTAACATAACTGTACCCTAAGTCTGAGTTAGGTTGTGAACACCAAAAGGACTAAGATCACTTTCAGCCGGTTCCCTTTCTGGTTCACTCGAACTATAAGTGAAAATACCCTAAGTGAGAGAGATCTTTGAAAAAAAAAAAAAAAAAAAAAAAAATCAATTTAATCATTTGGGCTGTGTTTTTCATTTTCCCTGTATAGTTTACGGCTTAATTGAGGGATATTGTCTTTCCTTAAGCAAAAATTAATCAGTATACCAACACCCTGCCTTAGTATCCAGATTTTAGTAGACAAATTACACTGTTTTAACAATTTTCTTAAAGCTTACAGGGCTAAAAATGCAGAAACACGTATAAAATAAGTATATTAAATATATTTGATTTGAAAATATTATACTTGATATTATAAATCTGTTGCATCACCTCTTCTTTTTTTGTGCCATCAGCATAAGGCATAGTTGATACCCTTTGTGTAAGTAGCACATATTTATTTCTCCTCCCATATAGCTATACTTTAAGCAGGGGTTCTGTTCCATGGAGATTATTAAATGTGAATGTGATGCATATTAAATTTCCTCCATGTATGTTAAATTTCATGACTATACATCTTTTTTTCTTTTCTTTTTTTTTAAATTGCAGTTTCCCACCCTAAGCATCACATAATTTCAAAAGACATCAAAAATTCCTTAAGTATGAGATCTACAGAGTAGAACACAAGTGAATGAATTTCAGTCTGCTCTTTGTGGAGATCAGCGTGTGGCAAAAAATAAATAAATAAATAAACTAAAAAATATTAAATGGTTGTTGACAGGTTAGAGGTCAAACCGAGAGTAGACTCTATTCAGGAGAGGCTTGAGAATAGTGATATATTTAGGGAGAAGCAGTGAAGTAAGTTGCAACTCACTGAACAGTTCTTGACAGCTCCTGCTTTCTGTTATTGCAGTACTTACAGTTGAGAATTTGTGATGTTTCCTTTTAAAGGTAAAATAAACAGAGGCACTCAGACTTTTATATAGTAGGTGCTCTTTGATGCTTTTTTTTTATTTTTACAATTTGACTTTCAGTGTCTTTGCCCGCAGAACATTCAGCCTTCCAGAAGTCAGATGCATAGAGCAGTTTGTCATTCTCTCTTCCCAAATAGACCTATTTTTTTCTCCCCTTTGTCATTTTAGTTATTTTATGGCAAACAGGCCAACACTGCACTATAAAAACAAAACACTGTAACTGTATGACAACAGCAAAACTGAGAAAATTTGACTTGATTGATTTTGTGAAATAAATTTTCACATTTCATTTTCTCAAAAACTGAGCATTGCTAACTTAACATAAGAGACCTGATTTTGGTCATAATTCAGTTTTGACATTGTAAGTGCATTTTTCCTTTGAGTACACTAATACCTACTTTTTGATAGTTATTTCTAAAAAGACCTCTGCAAGAGGCTTTTTTTTTTTCATATTGTTGCTCTCTTCCTGTAGAGGTGTTGCTACAGCCAGTAGTTTAATAATTTCAAAGAACATAACACCATCAGAATTTCTGCAGAATATTGCACCGATAATGTCAAAGAGACACTTTTTAAAAATCAATTTTGGCTATCAAGTTTGATCTCTTCCTGTGGATTCTAGGCTGAAAGGTTATATGCAGTGTTTGGCATTATAAAACAGTCTGTTAAACAGCCTGACAGTCTATTAAAACAAAAAAGAAGACATTTAAGATTCGTTTTAATAGTTCAAGGTATACCAAAAATGCTTGAGCTAATTTAGTTGAATCTCTGTTCTTTTAACATGATTAAAGTATTGCTTATGCTTCTGATGTGTATGCAGGCCGATGTGAAATCATTAAGTTGTCCAGCTTGGATGATTTCTACTTTGTAATCACATAATACGACGTAAATTATTTCTGTTTAAGAGCGCAGCTGTTCTTCTTGTGATTTTCACTGCTTTTGTAATTGGTAAAATTCCTACACTTTTAAATTTCAAAAACAACGCCTCACTACAAAGCCAATATATTCAGAGCAATGTAGAGGCCTAGTATGGAATGCATATGGCATGAGTCAGGGTCATCTTAAAGAGGCTAGTATAATACATTTTATTCATTTAATAGCCTGCACCAGGGGTCAAGGTTTTTAACATGTTCCTTTTTTTATTATTTATTAATTTTCCCATACAGTACTCAAAAGAAAGTGAACCTTTGATACCCTGTATGACTTTCTTTCTTCTATGGAACACGATGCTTCATAATATCTTGAAGAAAGCCTGGAACAATGTGATGTCATGTATCAATGTTTAATTTAAAGTATATTAAGTATATTATAATTATACATAAGTATATTGTTTACTTTTCCATGATGAATAAATTTGGTCAACACTGTGTCTAAGAATCATCATTTTAGCTAGGGATGCACTGATATGAAAATTCTGGTCGATACCGATAAACGATATTTTTTTATATTTGAAAGCCGATAACCAATATATTGGCTGACAAATCTAAATCCAAATTGTTATATAATATTTGAGAGCCTGATTACAAAAACAAAAGTTTCACCATTTAAAAGACATGTCCCAAGCACACAAATTTTATGTAGCCTATATGACAGACTTACACTGCACATGTTGCACTTAACTGTATTTTGACTCCAATAATATTTCAAGCAATTCAAAACCATCATGGTGAACAGTGTGCATCTAAAATGTCTCAGCTGAAGGAAATAATCCATTATTGTTCTGCTTTAATATATTGGCCAAATTGTCTTATTGGGCCGATAACAATAAGAATGAACGGTCCCACTTTGTATTAAGTGGCCTTAACTACTATGTACTTACATCACAAAATAAGTACAATGTACTTATTGGGTTCATATTGAATTGCAAAACACTTTTGCTGCTATTGAGGTGGGATACGGGTAAGGTTAGGGGAAGCTTTGGTGGTATGGGTAGGTTTAAGGGTAGGGGTAAGGGTTAAGGGATGGGTCAACAGTGTAATTATAAATGTAATTACAGAAATTAATTACAGATGTAATTACATGCAGGTGTTTTTAAAATATAAGTACAATGTAAAAACATGTATGTACACAATAAGTGCATTGTAACAAATGATTAATTTAAATGTAAGTACATAGTAGTTAAGGCCACTTAATATAAAGTGGGTCCGAATGAACATATATCGGCCGATACCGATATGGTGGCCGATATATCGTGCATCCTTAAATCTAGCCATTTAGAATTTAGTATCACGTAGCCGCACTTTTGAATATCGGCACACTTTTTGACTTATTGACTAAGTCTAGTCCACTTTGAACCACCTACTTTGACATCAAGAGTACATCTGACACTAGAGCAACCAACCACATTTGTTTTGTGCCATTGGTGGTGGGTGTTTCTGAAATATTAAAGGATTAGTCCACTTTTAAATAAACTTTTCCTGATAATTTACTCACCCTCATGTAATCCAAGATGTTTATGTCTTTCTTTCTTCAGTCGAAAAGAAATGAAGGTGATGAAAACATTCCAGGATTATTCTCCATATAGTGGACTTCAATGGGCACCAGACAGTTGAAGGTCAAAATTAGTTTCACTGCAGCTTCAAATTGTTCTACACGATCCCAGACGAGAAATAATGGTCTTATCTAGAGAAACAATCACTCATTTTCTAAAAAATGTTTTTTAAATTTTATAAATTTTAACCAGAAATGCTCATCTTGAACTAGCTCTCTTCTTCTCTATTAGAATTCCGGCAGTTTAGACACTGCTAAGTGTATTACTGCCCTCCACAGGTCAAAGTTTGAACTAATTGTTATATACTATTGAACTAGCATATTGCATATAAAAATTAGTTAAAACTTTGACCTGTGGAGGGCAGTAATACACTTAGCAGTGTCTACACTGCTGGAATTCTAATAGAGAAGAAGAAGAAGAAGAAGAGAGCTAGTTTAAGATGAGCATTTCTGGTTAAAATGTACTTTTTTACCATTACTTCTCGTCTGGGATCGTGTAGAACAATTTGAAGCTGCAATGAAACTAATTTTGACCTTCAACTGTTTGGTGCCCATTGAAGTCCACTATATGGAGAATAATCCTGGAATGTTTTCATCAAAAATCTTAATTTCTTTTCGACTGAAGAAAGAAAGACATGAACATCTTGGATGACATGGGGGTGAGTAAATTATCAGGAAAAGTTTATTTAAAAGTGGACTAATCCTTTAAATGCTGCAATAATTAGAAACCTATTATAACTGAACTGCACAAAACACAGTGCAGAAAACAACAAATAAATTAGCAGCAAGTGTGTGTAGACTTTGTAATTAGATTTCTTTTTGTCTAAAAGTGCACATGACTCAACAGACAGTAAATAAAGCAGAACATTCCGTTCTGCCTGTGTATGTACAGTTTACTTGCAACGAAGTGCTTCAAACTAAACCTTTTAAGTTTTAGCTCAAAATACCCCACAGATCATTTTTATAGCATGTTAAATTTGTCACTTTTTGAGGGTGAGCAAAAACACTCCGTTTTTGTGTGTGTCCCTTTAAATGCAAATGAGCTGCTGCTCCCAAGAAGAGGGCGGAGTTTCAAGAGCTCGTGTTAGCAGCTCCAATTTCCTCACGCAGACTCACTGAAAATGTCAGAAACTGTTCAGCCTTTTATGTTCAAACCGGAGTCGGAGAATGATGAGAGACTCAAGAAAAAGTGACAACATGTAGAATGCAACAGGACGTTTCTGACCAGTTAGTTGGTGAATTTATGTAGCTGATGTGGAATATTGAATTGTCAATTGTCATTGATTAGCATATTCTGTCAATATAGTCTATAAATCGGTAATGTAGGAACTGTTGTAAGATGCCTACAGAGCCAGAGAATATATACTGCATGAAGATAGAACATGTCATGATCATTAGTGTGAGTGCCCTATCAGCCACTAGAGGGCACTCCATCCTGGACTCTTGTTTTCACCCCGTGGACTTCATTACCCATAACGCACTGCCGGACTCATTATCTCATGATCACTTCATTACTCACAGCTGTCTTGTATTATGTTATCAGTGTCTGTCTATTTATACCCTGTTGGTTTCTGTTCTAGTCATGGAGCTCCAGCCAGTGAGTCCACTCCAGCCAGTGAGTCCACTCCAGAGCCTGCTCCAGTCAGTGAGTCCACTCCAGTCAGTGAGTCCACTCCAGTCAGTGAATCCACTCCAGAGCCCGCTCCAGCCAGTGAGTCCACTCCAGAGTCCGCTCCAGCCAGTGAGTCCACTCCAGTCAGTGAGTCCACTCCAGAGCCTGCTCCAGCCAGTGAGTCCGCTCCAGCCAGTGAGTCCGCTCCAGCCAGTGAGTCCGTTCCAGCCAGTGAGTCCACTACAGAGCCCGCTCCAGCCAGTAAGTCCGCTCCAGCCAGTGAGTCCATTTTGGATGAGCCACCGCCTCACCCTCATAAGCGGAGGAGAAGGAGGAAAAGGGCTTCCTCCATCCTACAAGGCCTGGAGACCACTCTAGAGGTTGTTCGTTGGTTCTCCAAGCGCCTTGCCCTGCCGGCGCCACCGAAGCGCCTTGCCCTGCCGGCGCCACCGAAGCGCCTTGCCCTGCCGGCGCCAACTAAGCGCCTTGCCCTGCCGGCGCCAACTAAGCGCCTTGCCCTGCCGGCGCCAACTAAGCGCCTTGCCCTGCCTCCTGAGCAGCCAGAGCTGGCCACGGAAACCGTCACCGAGCTGTCCGCTCTCCCTGATACGGCCACGGAGGCCGTCACCGAGCTGCCCGCTCGCCCTGATATGGCCACGAAGCACCCTTGGCTAGTCCTGCCGCCGCCGTCCAAGCCTTCTGCCCTGCCGCCGCCATCCAAGCCTTCTGCCCTGCCGCCTCTGCCCAGGCTACCAGAACCGTTGAGACCCGCCTGGTCTGTTCCTCCAGCACCGCCCTGGCACTCAGCCAGGAATCCAGACCTGCCAGTGCCCGCCTGGTCAGTTCCTCCAGCGCCACCCTGGCACTCAGCCAGGACTCCAGAACCGCTGGAACCAGCCTGGTCAGTTCCTCCAGTGCCGCCCTGGTGTTCAGCCTGGACCCCAGACCTGCGGGAACCCGCCTGGTTAGTTCCTCCAGCGCCACCCTGGCAATCGGCCAGGACTCCAGGCCTGCTGGCGCCCGCCTGGTCAGTTCCTCCAGCACCGCCCTGGCCTTCTGTTGGGGACTCTGGACCTGGCCCGCCATCCCTCCCCCTGATCCTCCTCCTGTCCACCTCCCTCCTGAGTTATGGTGTTTTTGTTTTTTTTTCTTTTTTTCTGGTGGAGCGTCTGGTAGCCGCTCCTTTGAGGGGGGGTAATGTCATGATCATTAGTGTGAGTGCCCTATCAGCCACTAGAGGGCACTCCATCCTGGACTCTTGTTTTCACCCCGTGGACTTCATTACCCATAACGCACTGCCGGACTCATTATCTCATGATCACTTCATTACTCACAGCTGTCTTGTATTATGTTATCAGTGTCTGTCTATTTATACCCTGTTGGTTTCTGTTCTAGTCATGGAGTTTTCAGTTCACTTTTCCCGGTCTGTGTTGTTTCTTGTTCCCTGTTTTTGTGCCTGTTTTTGTATGGACTGCTACTCTGGATTTTGACCCTGGCCTGTTTATGGATTCACGATATTGGATTACCCATTAAACTTACCTGCATTTGGATCTGTCTCTTGTCTCCGTGTTTGCAACCGTGACAGAACAGGTATAGTTTAGTTTAATTATGGTTATAACTTATGTTGTCATCTTGCTTTTATGACATGCTATTGCATTTGTGTTACATACTGTATTGCAATAACATGGCCTCACCACTTTGTTGTGTGTTCTCAGGGGCAGGGTTTATATAAATGTTAGGGTTAGTGATGTGAAATCAGGCCTTAGTGTTTTTTCAGAGATTTGATACCACTAACCTGGCAAACTTTGGCAAATCCAGTATCTTGGTACATACGAATTTGTTTCCAGTGGACTGTTGCAGAATGTGTTTTAATTTTTCATTCATAGTCTAAACCACTTACATTGATTTACACCATGTACATACAAAAGTTTGGACATTACTGCATTAAAAGCAGATAAGCAGAACTACAAAAGCACATTCTGAAGTTTTCTCAGAGGTACAGTGCACGCCGAGAGTGTCAGTGTTGATTTCACGGGTCCATTAAGCTGTGCCTGTTCTGTTGGGGATGTCAGGGTACTCAGTATGCAGACTCATCCTGCTCTCCTCTTACATAAATCTTTGCTTTCTAGCTGTGCAGAATGGCTTCTGAGTAGAGAGATGATTTTTTTGCTTCATCTTTGAATTCATAAGAATAATCAGTCACTGCTCTTCAAGAACGTTACTCATTTCCCTGTTGATTTTTATGATGTGCAAAGCTACATATTTTCAAAATTACCTAGTCAGTGGGTTGCCTGAACAAATACTCAACTTATCAGTCTTTTAAAAGCCTTATAAAATTATAGACAAATGATCATGAACCATCTGTAGTTCTGTATGTGTGTTCCCAAACAGCCTCTGTTTAGCTTTTGTTTACATCTTGATCTCATTCCAGTGAAAGCGGACATGCTACAGTCATGTTTGTTTGCTTGTTTGTTTGTGTTGACCGCAGCCATTGACTATTCAAACATGGTGCTTTGTTGCTGTTCACGAACCAACAGGTCTGCATTCAAAAGAATGCAAATTTCGCCCGACGTCTGGTGGGAACCAGTCATTCAGTAGACATTTAGTTATCAAAATGTCCTGCTTGCATGAGGCTTTAAGTCATGAGAATAGCAATGACAAGATCTGCTGTAGTCATATGATACAGGCATATAGCCTGTGAAGCAACCTTGAGCCATATCTGCACTAAAAACACATTACAGCTATGATAAATAGATAATTACGTCTCTTTGAACATTGAATAAATGGCTTCTTTAAGGCACACGGAATGGCACCGATATTAAAGCACATTGCTCAGAGTATTACATCGGCTTTAGTCGATGATCACAAAAGAACAATTTACTAGCTCCGCAGAGAAATAACCAAACCAAAGCAATGCACACAGAAACATTCATAAAAGAGAACAATGGTCATTAGATTGCGAAACTGTCTTCCTGTTTATGAAATGATTCTCAAAGGCGTCTCATGAATAAAATTCTCTCTTGTTGCAGCTTTTTGAAAGATTGAGTTATAGCCTTTCCATTTTCAGATATAAGGCTCATTTATCCAAACATAACAGCACACATCTATTCTTTTTGTATAGTGTCATTTAATGTCTTTATGAATGTTAATATAACATTGTTTGAACGCTACGACAACGTCTTTAAGTATAATTACGTTCTATTAAGTCGTCTGCTGTTTGCACCTATGCATACCATCCTTTTCGAGGCCTACATATTGTCATGTGTGCATGATGCAGAAGTGCCAGGACAGTGCAGGACATTTGCATTTCAAAAATGTTGCAACTGAGTCACAATTATTCATGCATTTAATTGGCATTGCGGGGACCTCTCTGTTAAACTGTGTAACTGTGCACTATTTTCATCCTTCTCTTCTTTTTTTGATTGAATCAGTCATCTTTAGGGAGTAAACCTGGAAACCAAAAGGAATAGTACATGCTGCAGCCCATCAAAGCTTTAGAGGACGCAGCCTTACAAATCCAATTGCTTTCTTTCGCATGGAGCTTGCGATTTTTCTCCCAAGCAAGATCTAATGAATTTTCAATAGATGAGTTGTTTGCCACAGTAGGATAATAAAAGCGATACTGTAAAAGGGCTCAAAGTCATACAGTGCAAGATTTAGAGGAGCATCGGATGTGTCAGAGAGAGTGTCAGAGCTAAATCAAAGAGAATTCAACAAGAGGGTATGACCAACTGAGTCAACAGCATCTAAATGAAAATCAGTGTTGAGAGAAGATGAGAGATGGAATGAGAGCCAAAGGGAGGGGACAGAGGGAGGGATGGAAGAGACAAATGGACTTTCTCAACTTGGAAAGCGATAGAGCTGCCTTTCAGTGTAAGAGGGATTTATGGGCCAATGAACGAGTTCTCTAGGGAGGATCCATCCTTAGAACTATGACCAAAAAAGACGGGTCAGCTGCATGCTGATGAGTCACTTGGGACCAGAGCCAGAGATCGATCTATCTATCTATCTATCTATCTATCTATCTATCTATCTATCTATCTATCTATCTATCTATCTATCTATCTATCTATCTATCTATCTATCTATCTATCTATCTATCTATCTATCTATCTATCTATCTATCTATCTATCTATCTATCTAATCTATCTATCTATCTATCTGTATATCTGTCTGTCTATCTATCTATCTATCTATCTATCTATCTATCTATCTATCTATCTATCTATCTATCTATCTATCAGTCTGTCTTTCTGTCCGTCCGTCCGTCCATCTCCATCCAGTCTTTCCATCTATTGTTTCCATTTATCTTTTTGTTATTGTCTTTCCTTCTATCACTCTGTATTTTTGTCAGTCTGTCTTTCCGTCTGTCTGGTGTCCAGTCTTTCCATCTCTCTTTTTGTCATTCTGTCTTTCCATCTATCGCTCTGTATTTTTGTCAATCTGTCTTTCCGTCTGTCTTTCTGTCTGTCTGTCTGTCTGTCTGGTGTCCAGTCTTTCCATCTATCTTTTTGTCATTCTGTCTTTCCTTCTATCGCTCTGTATTTTTGTCAGTCTGTCTTTCTGACTTTCCGTCTGTCTGTCTGTCTGTCTGTCCGTCTCCATCCAGTCTTTTCATCTATTGATTCCATCTATCTTTTTGTCATTCTGTCTTTCCATCTATCGCTCTGTATTTTTGTCAATCTGTCTTTCCGTCTGTCTGTCTGGTGTCCAGTCTTTCCATCTCTCTTTTTGTCATTCTGTCTTTCCTTCTATCGCTCTGTATTTTTGTCAGTCTGTCTTTCCGTCTGTCTGTCTGTCTGGTGTCCAGTCTTTCCATCTCTCTTTTTGTCATTCTGTCTTTCCATCTATCGCTCTGTATTTTTGTCAATCTGTCTGTCTGTCTGTCTGTCTGGTGTCCAGTCTTTCCATCTATCTTTTTGTCATTCTGTCTTTCCTTCTATCGCTCTGTATTTTTGTCAGTCTGTCTTTCTGACTTTCCGTCTGTCTGTCTGTCTGTCTGTCTGTCCGTCTCCATCCAGTCTTTTCATCTATTGATTCCATCTATCTTTTTGTCATTCTGTCTTTCCATCTATCGCTCTGTATTTTTGTCAATCTGTCTTTCCGTCTGTCTGTCTGGTGTCCAGTCTTTCCATCTCTCTTTTTGTCATTCTGTCTTTCCTTCTATCGCTCTGTATTTTTGTCAGTCTGTCTTTCCGTCTGTCTGTCTGTCTGGTGTCCAGTCTTTCCATCTCTCTTTTTGTCATTCTGTCTTTCCATCTATCGTTCTGTATTTTTATCATTCTGTCTTTTCCTTCTATAGTTTTGTATTTTTATTATTCTGTTTTTCATTCTTTCGATCTATCCATTGTTGTCGTTCTTTCTATCTATAATTCTTTCTATCTAATGTTGTGTCATTCTTTCTTTCTATAATTCTTTATATCTATTGTTGTGTCGTTCTTTCTATCTATAATTCTTTCTATCGCTGTGTCATTCTTTCTATACATTCTTGGTAACACTTTATAATAACTACACGTTTGTCTGTCAGTCTGTCTGTCTTTCTAGCATTCTATTCTATCTGTATTTTGTTCTTTTTTGTTCTTTTTTTTTTTTTAAATGATCAGTCTGTGTGAGTAATGATGATTAGATCTCGGATGAAAATGCCTGACCCCTGCTGGTTGTAAATGATTAGTGCTTGTTATAACCCTACAGCAGATTGTGTCCCCTCCTCCATAATGTCTTCCCTGGACATCTTTGCTTCACGCTGATCTCGCCAACACCAGCTGGGCCTCTTAGACTCTCCATAGACCACAACTTGAGAGAACCCTTATCTGTTTCTGTTTGCTTCTGTGAATGTTCTGTACATCTGATTGTGTACACATTTTGGTGTGTTTATTCTGGACTGTGAGACACTCAGCGGGAATAGCCAGGCTTTTCAAGTCTGAGGTCTTGTTTCTAACATGTATGGAGTGCTCTCTTTCTCTCTCTCACACACACTTGCTCTGATGCCGAAGGAGGAAAGCCCTCGAAAGAGCTACTCTTCCTATCTCTCTTTCTTAATTCAGGAGAGTGGTAATCCTTAGTGACAGGCATCTATTACAGCTGCCGTGACAATGTGTCACTCACAGCCGTCATGGTAACTGCACTCTCTGAAGATGCGTTAGAGGACCTCCCTGCCTAAGCAGGCTCATTGTGACATCATTAACTAAGAGGACTCTTTGATTAAGAGGTTTTCAAGCAAAAGGGACAGAGTGAACTTGGGGAGAGAAAGACTCATCATTTTATATATGCAGTGATTTCAATAAAATCATTTTATATTGCAATCTGACACAAAATGTATGTACCTGTATTTAAAATTACACCCAACACCTGTCAGGCGTTTATTGCAATTGTAACTCACCATATAAATGTAATTTATAACTTAACCTATTACAATTCTTTTTCATTTTGGTTTTAAGACTATTTTGCAAGTCACTGAGCAGCACATTCAAACTAATGTCCCTATTTTAAAAATTTTGCCTGACAAGGTAACAAAAGAAAGAATGACAAATCTCACCGTCTTATTCATTTCAAAGTCATCCATACAGCATACATAACCCCTTTACAAGAGGTTCAAAATGAAACTACAACCGACTTATAACTGCCATGTCTGTAACATTGTATCATCAGGTACTTTTCTTCACATGTTTTGGGAGTGTCCAATTGTTGTCAACCTGTGGACAACCTGTGGACAACTTTATTTTGTTCTCCTTACTATCAAATTGATTACATGTCTAATCCAGGTTTATGTCTTCTCAATGATGATTCTGACTCCTGTATAAGCTCATTACAAAAGAGAATGTTGTTTGCTGGTTTTACAGCTGCAAAGATGACAATAATACAGTACTGGTTTACTTCGCACATGTGTGCAAAAACATATTTAATTCATAGCCTCCTTAAAATAGTGACTTGTGAATGTACAGCAGCACAAATTAATAAGGCTAACCCTAGTACCATTGATGCATGGCAATCTTTTTCTTCCAACATATTAGATTATACAGTTGCATGAAAAAGTATGGGAACCACGTGCAGAATCTGTGAAAATGTGAATAATTTTAACAAAATAGGAGAGATCATACAAAATGCATATTTTTTTATTTAGTACTGTCCCGGGTAAGATATTTTACATAAAAGATGTTTACATATAGTCCACAAGACAAAAAAATAGCTGAATTTATTAAAATAACCCTGTTCAAAAGTTTGGGAACCATTTTTCTCTCTCTCTTTTTTTTTGTCATGGCTATTCACAAGTCCCTTTTTTGTTCTGAGCAGTTAAACTACCCAATGTTATTCAGAAAAATCCTCCAGGTTCTGCAAATTCTTCTGTTTTCAAGGATTTTTTTTTTGCATATTTGAACCCTTTCCAGCAGTGACTGTTTGATTTTGAGATCCATCTTTTCACAATGAGGACAACAAACACAACTATTAAAAAAGGTTCAAATATTCTCCAGAAGGAAATATGAGGCATTAAGTCCCCGGGGGTGAAAACTTTGGAACAGAATGAAGATGTCAAAATTCTTATTTTGTTGGAATATCTTTTTTTTCCATTTAGTACTGCCCTTTGGAAGCAACAGACGATACTTGCATATTTCCCAGAAGACAAATTAAAGGGTTAGTTCACCCAAAAATTAAAATTCTGTCATTTATTACTCACCCTCATTTCATTCTACACCCATAAGACCTTCGTTCATCTTCGGAACACAAATTAATATGTTTTTGATTAAATCCTATGGCTCAGCAATGGTACTTCCTCTCTCAAGATCCATAAAGGGACTAAAAACATTTAAATCAGTTCATGTGAGTTCAGTGGTTCTACCTTAACGGTGAACTAACCCTTTAAGTACAATTTACCTTGATCTTCAAATTCAAAAAGTTTTCACCCCTCAGTCTTAAAGGGACTTTGGTATGTGGCTGCGTCTGTCTTAGAAACCACTCTTAGCCATGTAAACATATGTTTGTTCTCAATTGACCCTTCGCAGGGAGTTTGATTGACACGCGATTTAACCAATCAGAATGCCGAATCCGCCATTTTGTCCGACAAAGCAGTCAGGAGTTAGAAGATTAACCTCGGTGGAGTTAAACTTGAAAAATTATGTGTATTGACGTCTTTCTGCGTTTGAAACAACATTCATTCTCATGTTTATTCATGTTTATTTGATGCTATAAATGGACTAGTAGGAAGAGATGATCGGTTTACGAGCCTCTTGAGCTGAGGTGCTACAGCAATCTGTCACGACCATGGTTACGACACATTAAAGAGCCACAAAACGTTTTTTATTGTTTGAATTTCTTAAAAAACTACAAAGTTTGAAAGCTGGGACTTTGTTTAATATCATAAGTAACCTGCTTTGTCTTGTCCGTCGACGTGTTGTCAGTATCCTCTTTCTTCCGCAATGTATTTTTCACTGCGTGTGGCGTGACAGCGTCACGGCTTGTCGGACAAAGCAACAGTAACTAAGGGGGGCGCGGCTTTGCGAAGGGTCAATTGATTTTGTTCATTGAAGCTTTAACTTACTGCATTATGTAGAGGAGTATTGTGAGAGAGATATTGAGTGTATTACCTGCATTCAGATTTAGCATTTTCCTTCAGGTCAATCCTCTGTTCATAATAAAAAATCAGTTTGAATGTCAGCTGCGATCCTTTTAACATTTAACCTGCTCACACTGATAGCGCTAGTCATTTGTCATTTGCATTTGCATTTTGTTCCGTGTTCACAACAAGTTTCAATATAAATATCGCTCATAAAGACAATCTTTGCTGCCATCTAATGCTGTAATAATGTAACTTCTGTTGCTGTTCACGGTCGGGGACTACTTTTTCCAGAGGAAGGAAGGCTTTTAATGATTTTACTTAATGAAAGTTGCATTGATACATATTTTTGGCTTTAATATTTGTATTGTGTGGTAACCGTTTTATAAAAGCAATAAGCCCTGTGAAGCCGTGGTTTACAGTGAATTTATAACAGCTTATTGCTTTAATCTGTAATTTCCTTTTTTGACTTTAGCTTGCTTTTATTTTTCATTGCTCCTTGTTTATGTTTTGCTATTCCTTTTTTATGTTTTTATATTTTGAAGCGTTTTGAGATGCATTTTATGTGTGAAAGGTGCTATACAGGTCACTTTTTATTATTATTATTTTATTATTTCCCAGCCTGGGCATTTTAAACCTTGTGCATTGTGTTGTATTTACAATTTCTAAAGCTTTTACAAAGCTTTTCTCACCAGTGTGCTACAGAAAATGCATTCTGTTTTCTCGTGTGTGTATGGAATTGTGTGGGTATGTGTGAATGTGGGTGGATCTCAGTCCAGTCTCAAGTGCAATGGCAAAAAAGACTCTTCCCTTTGAACAGACGGAATCTGTTCCAATCTCCTAAATGCAATTATGTTATTCTGGCAAGGCTCGTAGTAAACGATGGATCCAGTTCAATTCAAGGTCAACTGCACCCAAAGATTAAGAAATGACCAGTAAGAAAACGATTACTCCATTGCACAGACTAATAAGACATTAACCCAACAAAGCATTGCCTTTCTTTTAATGACACAGTCTATTTCATTTTATTTTGTCAGTGGGTTCAAGACCCGTTTGCTATTTAAATCCATACGGTAACTCACAAATAAATGTTTAGATGTTTACTGACAGTCCTGTCATTTACAATGTCTATTCCAGTGGTATGGGTTTCATTTGCTCTGCAGAGGAAAAGAGATCCAATACATTGAGAATATTGTGCTCATGATGTTACACAGTCCATGTCTCTTTTACTGAAGCTCAAAATCATTCAGTATTGTGCTGTGAACAATATTTTTCCATCTCCAAAGTGATGCTGAGTGAAGAATTTCTGTGCTCTTGAATGTGTCATTGACATGACATCCAGTGTTGAAGATGATGGCATGTCTTATATAAGGTGTAAATATTTGCATCCTCTGCGCAAGGAATTGCACCACTGGTGGTATCTTGTTCTCATCTGATGTACTTGCTTTTCTCTTCTTCTCTCATTCTCCCCCTGTCAATCACTCGTTTGTTTCCCTTGGTTCTCCGGTTGACAAACAAATGCGTCCATGTGCCCTGTTTTCTTAGTTTCACATCATGTTCTCCCTCATCCTCTCCTATCTTATTAGAAGGAGGTCCTATGTGAGGTCACCGCACATTTAATTGTCCCTGCTTCTACAGAGACATCCTCCTCTGTCAATCAAGTGCTGTCAGAGCGTAAAAGTGTCCAAATCCACCCCAGGTCACACTCTCGGTGGGTGTGCATTCACAGTCTAGTGCCCCCCAGAGGAAAGCATTTTTATAAAGGTTGATATTGATTGTTTGCAGAGGGATCTGCTTGAATGAGGGCTTTAACCTTCTTCTGTATTGCGTGGCAAGTGATCTGTGTTTGTGTGGTTGTGTGTGTCTGTTCAGTATTTTGTGATTATGAAATTTCGTAGGGTGGCAAGATGTCATGAGGTGTGTTTTGACATGTTCATAAGTCATGGTTTCTTGTTCTTAGCTTCTCTAAATTAATATGGAGTTGCTTCATTTTCAGTCTAGCTACTGTCTCTGTTGTTTGTGGTTCTCAATAGTATGACACTGCAGAGAAGGGAGGTTGTTTCTTCAGTATTGCAGGTTAATTTGCAGATACTTCATTGTAGAATGCATTTAAGCAAATAATATATCTAGGTGCCGTGACAATAACCGCATGATTGTTTCTGCCCTCTACAGTTTCCCAAAGCAGCTTTGACGAAATGAAAAATAAAATGATACTGTGTTTCAACAAGCTAAAAGAAGATCATCGATTTCTTTGCATGACACTTGAAAATGCAAGTAAGGTGTTTTACTTCCACTGTTAAAGTTAAATTTCCATCACTGATATTGGATGTGGAATAATATTTTTGGTGACAACAACAATGATTTTGCATTCCATAGTCCTTTGTAGATAAAACCTTTTTGTTTTCTAAAAAATGTATACAACTAATATATATATATATATATATATATATATATATATATATATATATATATATATAAATATATTAATAATTTATCTATTAATCTAATATATATCCTCCACACCAAACTCACTCATCCATGTCTTTATGGACCTTGCTTTGTGCCTTGCTTTGGGGCCATCCCCAAACTGTTCCCACATAGTTGGGAGCATGAAATTGTCCAAAATATCTTGTTATGCTGAAGCATTAAGAGTTCCTTTCACTGGAACTAAGGGGCCAAGCCCAACCCCTGAAAAACAACCCCACACCATAATCCCCCTCCACCAAACTTTACACTTGGCACAATGCAGTCAGGCAAGTACCGTTCTCCTGGCAACTGCCAAACCCAGACTCATCTATCGGATTGCCAGACAGAGAAGCATGATTCGTCACTCCAGAGAACACGTCTCCACTGCTCTAGAGTCCAGTGGAGGTGTGCTTTACACCACTGCATCCGACGCTTTGCATTGCACTTGGTGATGTAAGGCTTGGATGTAGCTGCTCGGCCATGGAAACCCATTCCATGAAGCTCTCTACACACTGTTCCTGAGCTAATATGAAGGCTACACGAAGTTAGGAGGTCTGTAGCTATTGACTCTGCAGAAAGTTGCCAACTTCTGCGCACTGTGCGCCTCAGCATGCGCTAACCCCGCTCTGTGATTTTACGTGGTCTACCACTTCATGGCTGAGTTGCTGTTATTCCCAATTGCATCCACTTTGTTATGATACCGCTAACAGTTGACCGTGGAATATTTAGTAGTGAGGAAATTTCAAGAATGGACTTATTGCACAGGTGGCAACCTATCACAGTACCACGCTTGAATTCACTGAGCTCCTGAGAGCGACCCATTCTTTCACAAATGTTTGTAGAAGCAGTCTGCATGCCTAGGTGCTTGATTTTATACACCGGTGGCCATGGAAGTGATTGGAACAGCTGAATTCAATGATTTGGAGGGGTGTCCCAATACCTTGTAATGTTTAATCTTAACTTGATCCTCCAATGAAAATGACAGACTTTGTGGCGTATGCTGCACTTATCCATATATAATTTCCATATGCATATTTCCATCCATGTGATAGTCTACTGCTGTGTTTGAAGGTACAAGACACTAGGACAATATGAAATAGATGGACTGTAAATGCTGTTTGTGCAGTCACATTACACTGCTAAAAACTGAGTATCCTTATCTTATTTAAAATAAAAAAAAATTTAAATATCCGTAAAGCAAAATACATTTGCCAAAAATGTAGCTATAAAATACTTTAAAGATACATTTTGCAGAGAATAATTATTCTCATTCATTCCTATTGGCAACTATAACTGTAACTGTAACTGTAACTGTAACGACATTTTTAACCCACTCTGTATTGTTAGTACTAGGATATGTAAATGAACAATGTTTACTCATTCACCATGTGACCTGGACCAAGAAATTCCCATGTATGCATCACCAAAAGTCTTTTTACAGCTCTAGGGATTTCATGAAAAAATATTCCACATTTTTGTATCCCCGCCTACGGACAGTCAGATTGACAGGGTTAAGGATTAATGAAACAGTTATTTGTCTAAATACTTTGTCTAAAAAGCATTATGATAAAAATGGAACACTATGGCAACAGCTTTATAACCTGTACACGGAACTAACAGAATGGTAGTTTCTTTCTCCTACGTTTAGCATAAATTCCATCCATAACACTGTGTTCTTCGTCATCCCATTTGAAATGAGACTACAAACACAGGGGTTTTCCCGATTTTCTGTTCGGGTTGATACCATTATGAAAAAAAGTTTGCTATGAAGTATTTCCTATAAAGCAAGGCACTATTTGACTTATCCATAGCAGACTGGTGGGAGTGGCCTTGGAAGGCAACATTCCCCAGTACATTATGGGTGTTGAATATTTCCTACCTATTTATAAAAGGGAAGACAACAACCTTTTTGTTCTCTGTTTTCTCAAGTTAGGTTTTAACGATTTCATTTTTTTTTTCACCTTTATACCGCATAGGCATCCAGGTTTTATTGAAAGCCCATTTTGCCACCAGTGAAATACCCTTTTAACTTGAAATTTACATGCAAATATAACATATTATGCTATTATTATTATTATTATTATTATTATGTAATTTTTTTTTTATCTTATTTGCATTTGATTCTGAGATATTGTGGAAACGAAATTTAACTAGAGCAGGGGCCAGGGGCGGAGCTTGCCCTTTTGGTATGTGGTTGTATTTGATAAACTATGCTGCAGACTGGAAATAGATGGAAAGTGACTGGATGTTGGATAATGTTATTCCTAACAGTGTTTCAGGCTGGGTAGATTTTTCCCACAAAAACATCAGACTTTACCCCCTGAGTGTCCTGGTTTGAGACTTTAAAATCAAGTCTCCCTACTCTGGCACCAAGACTGTATGTCCCTATCTGTCTTCCAGAAGCCTCTCCTCATGCAGTCCCTCAGGCACCAGGCACTCAGGGGTGTGTCTGAGAGACGGGTTTCTGTGGGGGATTTGAACTACTTTACATGTGCTGCTCTTTCTCTTCAACTACTGCAGGATTTAATACCGCAGCAAATCTTTTTCTTTCTTTCTTTCTTTCTTTCTTTCTTTCTTTCTTTCTTTCTTTCTTTCTTTCTTTCTTTCTTTCTTTCTTTCTTCCATTGTTCGTTCATTCTTTTCTTTCTTTCTCTCCATTGTTTGTTCATTCTTTTCTTTCTTCTCTTTTCTGCATTCCTTTCTTTCCTTTCTTTCCCTCTTTATTTTCTTTCCTTTCACTCCTTACATCTTAATTTCTTTTGTTTTTATGTCCTTTCCTTTCCCTCTGCCTCCCTCACGTTCCTTCCTTCCTTCCTTCCTTTATTTCCTTTCCTCTTCCTCCCCTCTTTTCCTCCCCTTTCCTTCTCCTCCCTCCCTCCTTTCGATCCCCTTTCTTTCCCTTATTTCTTTCTTTCTTCCTTTCTCTTTTCTTTCCCTTGTTCCTTTCCTGTACTTCCTTCCATTCTTCATTCTTTTTCTTCAAAACCCTCCTTGCTCTTCCATGTCTGGTCACAAACAAGCTCAAGTATAGTCATTGGGCAGTTCATGTTTGTCAATCTGGACATATGCAGTCAACAAAGATGGAAGGGCCAGGGAGGGAAAAGAGTGGCTGCTTCAGAAATTTATAACTAGCATCATTCACACACACACACACCCCCCCCACCCCTCTCTGAGACACACACACACCAGAAAACACACATGCAGACACACTCACTGCAGCCTCTAAGAAAAGCAGCCGCATCAGTTTTCAGAGCAGCGCTCTCTCCTTTTCCCCCTCCCTTCTCTATCTCACTCTCTCCCAGTCTCATGCTCACCCACTCACTCTCCCTCCTTTTCTGCTTTCTCTCCATCGCACATTCTATCGCTCTCTCTCTTGTTTCCGCTCTCTCTCTCCCTCTGCTTGCTTCTCTCACACTCCGTGTGCCTGTGTTTCTGCCAAGGTCTGAGTCTTTCAGTGTGGGAATGTAGCAAGCTCAGAGACAGGACTGCCTTTGAATTCTGGTGCAATGACGGATGCAGGGCAGAGGCTCGGATGTGCACTGACAGAACGGGAGAACTAAGGGCAGGGATTGGGAAAAGGATCTGATGGATTTAACCCTAGTAGTCGTCTCTGCCTGATCACAGTACATCATTCTCCCCCTCTCCGCTGTTTGCTCCTGTGGGGTGGATTACCGGCTGCCTGTGACCACTGATGCACTGCTGTAGAGACTAGAGGGAAGATCCAAGCTGTGTAGCCAGAGACGAAGTGCCGTGTCAGGGGAGAGAGAGCTGTCCCTTGAGTGGAGCTGTGCTTCTGCCGCTACCTGAGCTTCTCCACACACACAGACACTCGCACACACATACAGAGGCAGGGCTGCGCCAGCCGCGACGACCGATGCGTTAATGCAGCTGTGAGAAAAGATCTGCAGCAGGGAGCTGCCCTCGCTCAAACACTCACGGATTTACAAGGAAAATTTGACTACGGGCAGAACACCCGACGGATCCGCAAAACTTAATTTTTGTTCTATTTTTCGTCGCTATATATGGAGCATCTTGGGAATTACCTTCGGTTCTACGGAAGCTGAACTAAACAGGGGCTTGCTCCCAAAACCCACTCTTTTCCCAAACCCAGTCCTGTTCAGTTCCTTATTGAGTGTGTGTGTGTGTGTACGTGTGCGTGTGTACGTGACTATTGGTGTCTTTGGGCTTTAAGGTTTGTTTACTGTATTGTATAGAATTTATATATTAATGTGTTCATATATATGTATATAGGCTGATGTTTGCTGTTCTATTCATGTGAGTAGTCAGTATTGCATGTATCTGTAGCTGTGGAAGAGTGTTAAATGAATATTAATGAGATGCCCAGTTTTGGCTCCCTCCCTAGCCCCCTCCGCTGCTTGCACTACTTCCTGGCTGGGCCCTGAACCCCAGAAGCATGAGTGAGAGAACGGCACTAGGGGCCACCATGGAGACCATGACCCTGGAAGAGCCCGGGGCTGAACAAGCCTCTCCCCGGGCCCCAGGGCCCCTCCGTTGTGGCCCCTGTGCGGTGTGGCCCCGCCAGCAGACCTGGCTTTGTGTTGTGCCCCTGCTGATGGGCTTTGTGGGCCTGGGCCTTAGCCTGATGCTTCTAAAATGGATTGTGGTGGGCTCAGTGCAGGATTACGTCCCGACTGACCTGGTGGACGCCAATCGCATCGGACAGGACCCCATTTTCCTATCTAAACCCAGTGCTCTGCCGAAGGGCTCAGATGGCTCTACGTCTACCGCTTCCACCACACCCTCAGCGGCTCCGGGTTCAGTGACCCGAGCAGCTGAGGGCACAGGTACAGTTCAAAGGACTCGAATTGGGCAGTCCTCAAACCACACGGCCAGTAGCAGTAGCAGCAGTGGAGGCGGCAACGGGGTGTTAGGGGGAGGGTCGGTAAACAGAGCTCCACACCTGCATAACCGAGTAGGAACGCGAGTGGCCAACACTACCACCGCCACCCGGGCCACCAATCCTGTCCCACCGGGAGCAAAGGAGGTCACCCCTCGCAGCACCACTGTCCGAAAACCCAACGGGGACGGTGGGAGCAGAAACGCATCGCCTTCTGCACGGGCTGGGCCACCGACTACGACCACCACGAGCACGACAACCACGACGAGTACAACGAGCACAACCACCACCCAAGCGGCCCAACCGACCTCCACCCCTGCGTCCCCTTCCAAGCCCGGTCAACGCTGGAACCATGGACGCTCCTCCAAGGGCCCTTCTACCAAGCCTACTCGCCCACACCATCGCTTCAGGACACGTAAGTGCGATCTTCTAAACATTTAGATATGTGTACATGTATGAATGTGGATGTCCAGATATGCACGTGTGCGTAAGATTGCCCCACTGTCTGTGATAACATGATTTCACGAAACACCTTTTTTAGCCATATAGCCACATTGTTTGTTCAGGCCTCATTATTTTTATTTCCTCTAATAAAATCCCTTCTCAACTTCATGTGCATCACGATAGATACATATTCCAGCTCTCTTCGCGGCATTACAAAAGAGGCAGTCAAGCAGTCTAATAGTGTTCGTGCTTGCTGCTGAGTTCATTACTTCTGCATGTTAATGAGGGAGCACATAGGCGACTGTTTTTCATCTGTCTTTATCCTCTCTATATCATGTGGACTAAAATCTGCCCACTTGCTCTGTTTGTTTCATATCAATTTTCAAGAATAATGACTCCCAGTGTTGCAGCTTCCGTTTTTTCCCCCCCATAAGAATAAGCATGCTCGCCCATTTAAAGCAGGTCTATTGTTAGATAGAGATTTTCCTGATCTGAAGCAGATGCTCAAGGTGAGAGGAGGAGAGACAGATAGAAGGCAAAAGAGGAAGTGTAGTGCAGGAGAAGGTGCTGGCTGCTCTCGTCCTGTCAGTGGAGATCAGGTCTTAGGGTGGAGATTCCATTTAGATAAGTAAAGATATGAGTACTGCAGTAGGTTTGGTAGGTAGACTTGAGGCACTGGATACACGCTAAGACACTCACGCAGGGAGTGTACACACACACACACACACACACACACACACACACACACACACACTAGAGAGAACTGAAGAAAAGAGATATGAGAGCGCTGCAAATGGGAAATAGTATTTACATTGTAATCTGTGTTTGTATGATTTCTTGTATGTCCTCATACATCTGTATTGTAATACTGTCAGTACCAGTGTTAGGGTTGCTGTTTTGAAATTATAGCTGTAAGGCTACAAGCTACTCATAATTCAGTCAAGCTCTAGTAGTTTGCTGCATTGAGTCTACTTATCAGGCTGCTTATTCTTTACCTATTATATAGGTTATTTATATATTTTATAATTTAATCAGGCTGATTTGTCTGGAACGAAAACAGTGTTTTTTTTTTGTTTTTTTTTGTTTTTTTGAATGAGCAATGTCAATTAGGCTTACTATAATAATAATAATAATAATAATAATATAACAGTACAGTAAGACTGTAATATTGGGAAATATTATTGCAGTTTTTTTTTTTAAATATATTTAAAAAAAATAATTTATTCCTGTGATGGCAAAGCTGAATTTTCAGTCTTCAATGCCACATGATCCTTTTAGAAATCATTATAATATGTTCATTTGGTGCTCAAGAAACATTTCTTTTGATCATTTAATGCTTGCTTGCTGAATAAAATTAATTTCTTAAATATTTTATTGACTCCAAATTTGTAAATACTGTATACCTAATTTATGGAATTGAAGCAGAAACAAAGTAATGAACATCATAATTTAATTAAATATTCTACTATAAATGGATCCCTAAAATGCAGCATAGGTATTCAAACTGCTGAGGTTTTTTTTTTCAGTCTGTTCATTCACTTGAACCCTAATAAAAGGAACCTGACTTTGCAACACTATGAGAGATGCATATCAGGAGGGAGCATGTATGATTGTTCCTGTATTTTTTCATACTACATGGTACTCATTGGTAAAAGCTACGCTAATTTGAAAAAAGCCAATCTGTTCTACTTCTGAGTTAGTGAGTTTGAGTTAGTTACTCTATAACACTGCTTAATTCATTCATGAATACTGAAAGAATGTGCTATCCAAACAAAATGTTTCAACAACTGAAAAATATTCTGTTTTACTAGGGAATGGGGAATTAGCATTAGTCTGCATGCTAATTTGATGTACTTCTGTAATCAAATCTGCAATACTGTTTATTTATAAAGCAAGGTGGTAAAAACAGGCCATCAATTTTGTGTGTCAGCACCAATTAGCCAGCATGGAGTTTGAATACCATCCAGTCTTGGGACTTTAAACAGCCCCAAACAATGAGAAAACAATTACAGAGGTAACTTAAATGACATTTCACATTACTGCTCCCACTTCTTCTTCGATAATCGTATCTTGGAGATCATGGAGAGGTTTATAGCATATACAAATCTAAGCACTGAACCCTGGTTTGTGTTTTTTATAAGGAAAACAAATCAAGATCTGCATCTTTATGCCCCTGGGTGACATTTGCATAGCTGAGTTTTATTGGGGGGAAAAATTATATGTGGGTGTATATATATATATATATATATATATATATATTTTTTTTTTTTTTTTTCCCCCTTTCTTTCGTTATTTGTGAACTGGATCCAACACCCTAGTCAACAGTGAGAACATGGCAAACTGCTTGTATAAAGAGAAGCTTATGTATAATTTAATACCACACATTCTCTCTTTCACAGTGCAGTGAATTTTCTTTTGAGCTGAAAGTGCCCTGGGGCGAATACTGATAAGGAAGGGGTGAGGGGCAAAAGAAGGCCCTGACTCTAGGGCCAGAGAAGGATGAGAAACCATGCAGGGTTCTTGCAGACCACATGGCTGTCTTTCTCTTTTATTAATACTTTGACATTGTCTGTGCCAGGGTCATTGCTAAAATTCACCCGGGAAAAGTTTTTATGGGTGGGCTCCTTTCCCAGTCTATATACCTAATAAAGCAGTGTTTCTAACATGGTGGGTCCTGACACAAAAATGCAAATATTAAAATGCCTAATGAAAAAACAAACAAACAAATTATATATTAGTTGGGGTTAGGAACAATTCTCGTATACTCACCAAGGCTGCATTTCTTTGATAAAAAATACAGTAAAACATTGTGAAATATTATTACAATTTAAAACTATTTTATTTCTGTGATGACACCGCTGAATTATCAGCAGCCATTTCTTCAGTCTTCAGTGTCAATTATTTCAATATGCTGATTTGCTGTTTAGGAAAAAACTACTGATTCTACTTAATATCACATGAATTCTTATTGAAAACAGATGTGGTACCCCCCCCAACCACCCCCCTCCCCCCACCACACACACACACACACACACACACACACACACACACAGGATTCTTTGAATAGAAAGTTCAAAAACACAGAACTTAGTTTTAATATATGTTTATATACAGTAGGTTACTCCATCCTTGCTGAATTAAAGTAAATAAAGCTGAGTGTGTATAAGTTTTATTTGCATTTTTTAAAAATAAATATTAATATTATATTTAATTCAATATTTAACTTGAAGAAAAGCTCATTACAGGCTTCCCCGCATACATTCATGATAATGTACCTGCTTTTCCTGCACGACAACAGTGGACAGAACGCCTAGGTCTATATGACACATTGGAATTTCTTTATATTGTGAAATATGAGATGGATGGAGAACAGATTTGGTTCCTGGAATATATCTGCATCAAGTAAGGGAGGTGTTATTGTTGGGCCAAGCTGTTTTATGAATAGAATTGGCAACTGGTAAAAGAGTAGTGGACTGCAAGTTGGATTTTGAATGTGCGATATTGTGTCGGGTAATGCATCACTGTATAATATAATACAAGCCCGTTCCGCCCCTGCTTGGACTTTCTCTCTGAGGATCGTCTTGAGAAGGAACATGATGAAATGCACTGGTAGCAACCATGTGCAAACGCATTCATCTTTACGACTGCAAAATGATCTCATGTTTTGGTTGGGACTAGTATGGTAATGCACCGGGAGAGAGTATGTTGTATATTCCATAGGAGCCCAATTGAATAAGCGATACACTAACATCGTTTTAAAATCGGCCCAATGAGAGTGCATCTCTCATTCATATCTGTATTATTATCCCATTGTTCTAAAGGATGACATGCAGCCATCCATTAGCCGCAGCTCTGAAACCTGAGCCGCTCATCTTCTTCCCTGCCTTCTGACTCCATTTCTTTCACCCTGATGCACATTACATTTCCTACTCTAATATTATCCTTTATACTCTCGTCCTCCTCCTCCTTTTCCTTATTTCCTTTTCCCTCGCCCTCATTGTCTTCATGCCTGAGTTTCCTGTATGTGTTATGTTTGTCTCTGTGTCCTATCTATGTTTGGGGTTGATTTGGCTCAGGGGCCAAGCCTCATTACTTCCTGTGTAAGGAGGCAGTGGGCGGCTGGCACTCTAAATGCAGCTGGCTATCTGCCTTTGGGGGGCGGGGATGCTTCTTCACTGACACATCATTGTGATTCCACGCACACCTTCCGCGGCACAGTCGGAAGCCGGCGTGGTTGAGCGGATTTTGTCAGGTATGAAAGCGCGGCGGCATCGGAGAGAGACACCCGAGAACATGTCAGGCTAAAGCCTGGGGAAAAACATAGCCAGTAAATCACATTCTAGCTGCTAAAATAGAGGGCTTGAGGAAGAGAAAACCTCTGACGTGCTGATTAATATTTTTGACGTGCTAACATAGTTCGGCATACGCCACAACCCCTGCGGCTCCTGTGGGGAAGGTGTACCATAAAATCATACACATGGATTAAAGAGAGAAATCCATTTAGCGCCATCTCATGGGAGGTCAGTGAGGCTTTTGCCCGGGCCAACAGGAGCGTAGTTCCAGCTGCTGCTACCACACTGCTCTCCCCAGATACCAGCAACAGGATAGCCACGTGATGCCAGACCACCAATCGCAACCTTAGAGGCTCAGAGAGTGAGAGACGAACTTCTCACTCCACCTGATGTTTCCCAGGCCGTTCTAAAATGAAGTACCATACTTGGTCGCTTTTATCTTGCAGATTAGCTGGCTTTTATCTGCAAACATTGACGTGACATTTTCAGCAGACTTCCAAGTTGTCCTCATGGTCTTTGTGTAACTGTGCACTTACAGACAGTTCTCTCTGGAGCGGCCTTGTTTGTTAGTGACATTTTAGTGCGCCGTAAGCATCAGGTTCTCTCCTCTGTCTGGAGAGAGGGTGAGATTAATGTGCCCCCATGTGTACTTGTGGTAAGTAGCAGTGAAGGCCATCTTAGGCTTCTTTAATGTCACTGTGTGATTTATGTAGACAAAATGTCCGCTAGGAAGCCAAGAGTTTGTCGCAGAGTAGGCTGAAATATTAATGCACAGAAAGAGAAACATGTAGAGCACATGTGGCGGGAAGTGTAAATAATTGATGGCATCTTTTTTTAAAAGTGCTGGGGATGTCCCATTCCGAGCACTGGAAATAGAGTCATGTGTACATGTTTTTTTTCACCGCAACATAGGCTTTCAACGCAGGTGAAAACCAAACCAATATGATAGAACGTTTCATGGGCAAATGCACGATGCCACAACCTGCTTGTACCCATTTACTGTGATGTTGAGGCAGCCAGAACTACTCTTAACCTATAGTAATACACAGATAAATAGGAATTACAAAGTGATCTAATGCAGCAAAAAACTGTTTGGAGGAAGTGAATGTGAATTGAATTATTGGTAATGGCACACTCAAGACTTTGAATTTTTTTGCTGGTCAAGGCTTCTGTTTCTGTTTCTAGCATCTTATAAGTACTGGGGCACAAGCACCCCCCCCATCAAAATGTATTTATTTTTTCTTTTTAAAGGGATAGTTCACCCAAAAATGAAAATTTGATGTTTATCTGCTTACCCCCCCAGCGCATCCAAGATGTAGGTGACTTTGTTTCTTCAGTAGAACACAAATGATGATTTTTAACTCCAACCATTGCCATCTGTCAGTCAAATAATGGGAGTGAATGGGAACTTGGATCAATAAGAGTCGAAAAACCTTACATAGACAAATCCAAATTAAACCCTGCGGCTCGTGACGACACATTGATGTCCTAAGACACTAAACGATCGGTTTGTGCGAGAAACCGATCAGTATTTATATCATTTTTTACCTCTAAAACACCACTATGTCCAACTGCGTTCAGCACTCGCTTAAGCCGCGCACACACTTAACGATTGTAAGGCCGATTATGAATGTAAATTGATACTTATGACTGATCGCGCTCAAACGCGTCCAGTCAGAGCCAGTTGCGTTCAGTCTGCGATTACAGTCGGTGTTCAAATTCCATATGTAAGTATATAAATCTGCTTCAGTCGCAGGAAACAATCGCTGTATGTTGAGCACAGTCTTAGAATGTTTGAGCTAGTCGTTAAATGTGTGCCCGGCTTTAGTGAGGTCTTATCGTGCTCTGACAACGGCAGTGATGTCTCGCGCATATACTTCAATGAGTTGTCAGAGCGCGATCAGACCTCACTAAGCGAGTGCTGAACGCAGTTGGACATAGTGGTGTTTTAGAGGTAAAAAATGATATAAATACTGTTCGGTTTCTCGCACAAACCGATCGTTTCGTGTCTTAGGACATCAATGTGTCGTCACGAACCGCAGGGTTTAATGTGGATTTGTCTATGCAAGGTTTTTTTGCTGGTCAAGGCTTCTGTTTCTGTTTCTAGCATCTTATAAGTACTGGGGCACAAGCCCCCCATCAAAATGTATTTATTTTTTCTTTTTAAAGGGATATTTCACCCAAAAATGAAAATTTTATGTTTATCTGCTTACCCCCAGCGTATCCAAGATGTAGGTGACTTTGTTTCTTCAGTAGAACACAAATGATGATTTTTAACTCCAACCGTTGCCGTCTGTCAGTCAAATAATGGGAGTGAAAGGGAACTTGGATCCCATTCGAAAAAGAGTCGAAAAACCTTGCATAGACAAATCCAAATTAAACCCTGCGGCTCGTGACGACACATTGATGTCCTAAGACACAAAACGATCTGTTTGTGCGAGAAACCGAACAGTATTTATATCATTTTTTACCTCTAAAACACCACTATGTCCAACTGCGTTCGGCACTCGCTTAAGCCGCGCACACACTTAACTATTGTAAGGCCGATTATTAATGTAAAATGATACTTATGACTGATCGCGCTCAAATCGCGTTGTATGTTGAGCACAGTCTTAGAATGTTTGAGCTAGTCGTTAAATGTATGCCCGGCTTTAGTGAGGTCTGATCGCGCTATGACAACGGCAGTGATGTCTCGCGCATATACTTCAATGAGAGCGAGACATCACTGCCGTTGTCAGAGCGCGATCAGACCTCACTAAGCGAGTGCTGAACGCAGTTGGACATAGTGGTGTTTTAGAGGTAAAAAATGATATAAATACTGTTCGGTTTCTCGCACAAACCGATCGTTTCGTGTCTTAGGACATCAATGTGTTGTCACGAGCCGCAGGGTTTAATTTGGATGTGTCTATGCAAGGTTTTTCGACTCTTTTTCGAATGGGATCCAAGTTCCCATTCACTCCCATTATTTGACTGACAGACGGCAACGAGTTAAAGGAGTTAAAAATCATCATTTGTGTTCTACTGAAGAAACAAAGTCACCTACATCTTGGATGCGCTGGGGGTAAGCAGATAAACATCAAATTTTCATTTTTGGGTGAACTATCCCTTTAATATAGTTATGGATATATGGACAACTTGTCATAGCCTGGCTGGAGTAGAGAGTTGTTCACAAGCTACACACTCAATAAAGAGCTGCTTCAGCATTGACTACACTGGATTTTAAATATAAACCTCATCCAGTGTTTTTTTAAGTATCCATAACTATTTCAGTTTGAGAAATGGCTGCAAACGATTCAATGCCTCATCGAACTGTCCAAATGAATCAATCTGAATCACAAACAATTTCAGACCTTTTGCAAACCTCTTTGGCTCTGTCCCAAATGGCACACTTTATAGGCACTTTCAGTCCTGTGGACTTACGATGGCTGCCGTGTGCGCATGTCTGTTAAGTCCAGGAGACCATAGGGTGTCCCATTTGTCATTTTAGGTGTCAGAAGTGCTCCCTTTGCGATCGATATGCGCCCATTTTTGCCCAGTGGTGGACAAAGTAGACAAATCAAGAACTTGAGTAAAAGTACAGATATGTATCATAAAATATTACTCAAGTGAAAGTATTTAGTGCTCCTTTTCAATTTTACTTGAGTGAAAGTACAAAAGGATTTGAGTTTTAATGTACTTAAGTAAAAAAGTACTGATTGATGAATGTTTATATTGTAATTTTATATTATATATTTTATATAATCCTATTGCTCAAAATAATTATGAATGATTATGAATTGTCAAATAGCCAGCACTAGTCAGTATGGATGGAAGATTAGTGGATGCAGATACATAATATGTAATGTGTGTTGACAAACAATATAAAACCACTAAATACATAACATTTTAAAAAATTGCTGCAGCAGTGGGGAAGATGAACGTGCATGTGTTATTTTAATTTGTGTTAGAGTTGCACAATTCTGGATAAAATGAGAATCAAGATTTTTATTTGTTTCTTTCTAATAGAAATGATTCATGATTCTCCCATGATTCTGAATAGACAACTAAACAAAATTGCGGATAATTATTTACTAGAGGACAAAATATTAATTGTTGCAGTATACAAATATTTAATTAATTTTAAAAAATGGGTTTGAATGAATGATTTAATGACTCACTCATAACTACTTCACTTGTTTTATGACTGAATGAATCAATGTTTTTGAACAAATCTTTTGAATGAATCATTCAATGTCAAATACTTTTTATGTCATTTTGGCGCCTCCGAGATTGCGATCTGTAGACACGGTCACTGTGATTTTGCCAAATAAGACATGTTCCTGGATCAACATCTTTGTTGATCCTGAAACAACATTCCAATCAACCAATCAGATTTGAGGGACAAGTTTACCGTTTATGTCATGTTTAGGCTTGCAACCAGGTTAGGTGCTTCTACATCAATGATATTCACATATCTTTCCCCTCTGATTTTAGGTTTAGGGGTAGGAATAGGGTTAAGACTAAATTTTCAGTCTGGAATATTGTTCCAGGATCAACAAAATATGTCTTACTTGGCAAAATCACGGTGACCGTGTCTACAGATTGCGATCTCGGAGGCGCCAAAATGACATAAAAAGTATTTGACATTGAACGATTCATTCAAAAGATTTGTTCAAAAACATTGATTCATTCAGTCATAAAACAAGTGAAGTAGTCTTGGCTAATTTTCAGTCAGACTTGTAAATTCATTCATTGGAGACTCGCTCTGAACGGATCATTGAATCAATGATTTGTTGACTCGAGAACAGCTGCAATAGGACCAGTCCAATTCGCGAATGAATTGTTGATGTGATTTGTGAACCGATTTAACAGGATGACTGAAAAGAATCAGCTTGTGCACAAATCGGACACCGCTTTTGCGTCTCTGAGCATGTGCCGATTTCTTCATTTTGAAATAAGGAGTAACGATATGTTTAAATGTAGTGGAGTAAAAAGTACGATCTTATGCTTTGGAATGTAGTGAAGTAAAAGTAAAAGTTGCTCAAAATAAAAATACTCAAGTAAAGTACAGATACTTGAAAAATGTACTTAAGTACAGTAATGAAGTAAAAATACTTTGTTACTGTCCACCACTGCTTTTGCCGAGCCCGCACCTGTGCAAGCTCCGCAGCAGGCTTCAAAGCAGCGTTATGTCGCGAAAGTGCAGACTTGTGCCATTTGGGACAGGTTGTTTGTCCAGTGTTTGACCAGTTAGACCAATAGTGATTCACTTGCGAATCTATCATCGCCAGTCCTGACAGCTGATAGAAAACACGTGACTTGATTTCTGAAATGTTATCAAGGAAATTAATTCTCAAGTTTTTATATATAATCTCTATTCTCAGAAAAGGATTTATCAGTAATATTTCGACGGGGTCATGGTGCGGTAAAAAGGCAATGTCCCTTTTTCAAATCTGTATGTCTGTCTTTTTCTGTAAAATCACTAGAGGGAGATTTTTTAAAGAAGGTCCTGGTTGCTTTCAAGCTTCAAATAAGCATAATAAAGTGGTCCATATGACTTTTAGAGTTTTATACCAAGACTTCTGAAGCCATACTATTGCTTTGTGAAAGAAAAGGACCTCTTGTTCTTTGGTCTCTTATTGCCTTCTTACCACCTACCCATTTGTTCATAGGCTGAAACTCACATCTTGTTCTATAACAAGATATGACATGACATTATTGCATACTGCCGTGGCAGAGTAAAGGGGATTACAGTTCAGTTATTGCATATCCTCTGTATTGAATTACGCAAGTTATCAGCTCGCCTCTGAATGGATAGATAAGCATAGATGGAAGTGACATTTGGGCTTTTCTGCACCTGGTACATTGAAATGCTTATAAGAGGTTAAAGTACTTAGAGAATAGTACTGTATGTATTTGTTGATGTAGACTCCATTTTAACACTTCTCCCAAGCTAGAGTTGGCAACACTGGCCTGCGGGGAGAGCAGGTGCTGTTTAATGACTGCATTGAGATGCTTTAAAGGCCCGCTCTGGTGTGCTGAATCATCCAACTGGAATGGAGAAATGGCTTGAAAAATTATGAAATAATTATTTAATAATATTGTTAGAAAATTAAATGCATAGTATAGTTCGTGATGACAATTACAAATCATTTTAATATTCATTATATATATATATATATATAGTTGCATGAAAAGTATGGGATCATCAACAAATTATATATTTAGTTGCGTGAAAAAGTATGGGAGTCCCTTGCAGAATTTGTGAAAATGTGAATAATTTTAACAAAATAAGAGAGATCCTACAAAATGCAGGTTATTTTTTATTTAGTACTGTCCTGAGTAAGATATTTTACGTAAAAGATGTTTACATATAGTCCACAAGACAAAAAAAATAGCTGAATTTATTAAAACAAACCTGTTCAAGCATTCTGAGCAGTTAAACTGCACAATATTCTTCAGAAAATTCCTCTAGGTCCTGCAGATTCTTCAGTTTTCAAAGATTTTTTTGCATATTTGAACCCTTTCCAGCAGTGACTGTATGATTTTGAGATCCATCTTTTCACACTGAGGACAATTGAGGGACTCAAACACAACTATTAAAGGTTCAAACATTCACTGATGCTCCAGAAGGAAACACAATGCATTAAGAGCCAGGGGGGTGAAAACATTTGAACAGGATGAAGATGTCCAAATTTTTCTTATTTTTTTTTAAATATCTTTTTTTTTTTTCATTTAGTACTGCTCTTCAGAAGCAACAGAAGATACTTGCATGTTTTCCCGGAAGACAAATTAAGTACAATTTACCTTGATCTTCAAATTCAAAAGGTTTTCACCCCCCATGGTAATCCTTGAAACCTGAAGAATCTGCAGGACCTGGAGGATTTTTCTGAAGAACATTGAGCAGTTTAACTGTTCAGGACAAACAAGGGACTCATGAACAACCATCACAAAACAAAACAAAACAAAACAAAACAAAACAAAACAAAACAAAACAAAACAAAACAAAACAAAACAAAACAAAACAAAACAAAACAAAACAAAACAAAACAAAAAAACAGGATCGTCTGGGTAACCACTCACAATATTAAGAATCAATGGTCATTTGAACGGAGTTATTTTAATAAATTCAGTTTGTTTGTTTTTTTGTCTTTTTTTGTCTTGTGGACTATGTAAACATCGTTTATGTAAAATATCTTACTCAGGACAGTACTAAATAAAAAATAATATGCATTTTGTATGATCTCTCTTATATACAGTGTATATATATGTCTTGCATTCTTTGACTTGGTCTATGTATTTTTTATTTTCACATTTGTGTAGCTGAATAGTATAAATTGCTCAAAAAGGGCTCATGGGGGCAAAATAAATCAAAAGGTTTCAGCAAAGATTTATTTGCTCATTTTGACAGGTTCAGAATGTTGCATTTTGATGATCTGCTGACACAGCAGTGAAATAAGTTGGTCTTTGTTGTAACCTTGTGTATTTGTCTGTTAAAGCAAAAAGCTATTTTTAAAGAAAAGTCAATCACAAACAGCCACATCCCCCCCTCCCCCAATATCATTTTCATGGTGAAAGGATTATACAAATAAATGATCAAAACCGAGCATCTCTGGAGAAGTGGCACATTTGTTGTCTTTTATAACAATCTTTTATAAGCATCTGGAGAAGTGGTACATTTTGTTGTCTCTTTTCCTAACATGTACGGTAACTTTACTTGTCATTTACTGATTTGTTTGATAATAATTATTTTGTGTTGTGATGTGAAATGCATTGTATTAATTGTAAAGGATCCTACATCAATCCTACTCTAATTGTTATGAGCCCCCAATTTGACCTGTTGGCCTCTAGAATCATCCACATTTTCACCCCATCTGTAACTGTGAACAGCCATGATTATTGTTCTGTAAATGGGCTAATTTGCTCTTTGTGCCCCTTTTCCAGTTATTCTGCACTGAAAACCTCAAAAGGTCTTGCTTACAACAAATTACACATCATTTCTGACTTCGGTCTAAATAAAAAATGGCACAAGGAACATTTTCATCAAATGCTTTCAGACTTTATTAATGAAGCAGAATATATTTCGCTGTGTGCCTCATTTGTGTATTATTTAAATAAAAATATGAGGCTGGTAATACTGAGTGTTAATTTATGAATAGGCCTAATTGAAATAGGCTTGAATGATTTTAAAAGCAACCTACAGACCATGAGTGCTAAAAAACATTTTCTTTTCTTTTCTTAGGTGAAAATGAAATGGATTCTGAATGCATCAGAAATTGAGACTGTAAACTTTATAATTAGAAAATGGTTATTATTGCTACATGATGCACATTGTTTGGAAAATGAGCTGAGTGTATGTTTATGTTTAGAAAATGGAAAGAGAGAGAGAGAGAGAGAGAGAGAGAGAGAGAGAGAGAGAGAGAGAGAGAGAGAGTGAGTGAGTAGCTTTGTTTTTTCATGTCTTTGTAGGGATTTGTGTTCTGTGTATATATACAGTATGTGTGTGAATGAGTGTGTGTGGACGGTGAAAGTGAGCAGAGCCATCCAGAGCAGTAGTGTTGGTCTCATTGGTGTAATCCTGGCATGGTAAAAGCTTCGGAGGGATAATGTAAACTACTCCAATCTCAATGTTGTGCTCACCCCCAAACTCTGGCTCTTCTCTAATCTTCCATCTTCCATGTTTATCTCCCTTCCTCATTCCCTTATGTTTCCCAGTAACGATCCGTGACCCTGGCGCGCTGCGTTCCGCCCCAAAACAAACTTTGCACATCTCCTGAATAATGAGAAGGAGAAATGCGGGGGAATCTCAGGGACTCATTGACTCAAGCTACACGAAGTGCTTCTCAACCTGTCAGGCAACAGTGTGAATTATAAAATAGGATGCTCTGCTGAGAATCTTCTCTCCACAACATCTCTCGCTTTCCATTTGAAGTGAAATATTAAATCATTGATAGTTGAGTTACACACCAACAATGCCAAGCATCTCTTAAAGCACCTGTCACAGGCAGACAGAAAGGAACTCCTGCGCAGGAAATGCGTTTGATCTGCTCAGCATGCAACAAAGCACATAAAAATAGCCTACTGAAAAAACAAAAAAACAAAAAAAAAAAACGGGAAGATGCACTTTGACGCCAGCGGTTTTTGGAGTGATGCCTTACTTGCAGTCATTTGCTGAGCATGACATGTAGTTTGTTCCTTTTACCTGAATTGTTGTTCGAATCACACTCAGGTACAAATTCAGGTGTCGGGTACGATTTGTTCTTCCAAGTATGCCAAATATTCCCAGATTTATTCTCTACTGTATTGTTATTTTGCTTTTTTTAGAGCAGTCTTTTTTTCTCAGTGTGTTCCACATTTGGCCTGCATTTTCCCCAGTCTCTTCGTCTTTGAAAAAAGTAAAGTGAAATGTTTATAGGAGTGGCATGGATTTGGGGTTCTTCTGGCAGCCGTGATTAATTCAGCATGCTTACTAATCTTTATTGGGCAGTGTGCTGCAGAAATGTCTGCAATTGCATTCGGCTTCGACTGTGGTGTTGGCCCAGATGTCATTACTTAAAGAGTTAGTTCACCCAAAAATGAAAATTCTGTCATTTATTTCTCACCCTCATGCCGTTCCACACCTGTAAGACCTTTGTTAATCTTTGGAACGCAAATTAAGATATTTTTGTTGAAATCCGTTGGCTCCCTAAGGTCTGCATATAGGGAGCAATGACATTTCCTCTCGCCAAAAAAAAAAAAAAAACACAAAACACTTATAATAGTGATGGCCGATTTCAAAACGCTGCTTCAGGAAGCTTCGGAGCATAATGAATCAGCGGTTCGGAGCGCCAAAGTCATGTGATTTCAGCAGTTTGACATGTGATCCGAATCATAATTCGACACAAAAGATTCATAACACTCCGAAGCTTCTTGAAGCAGTGTTTTGAAATCAGCCATCACTAAATAAGTCGTTATTTTGTTTTTTTGGCGCACCAAAAATATTCTCGTCACTTTATAATATTAATATTGAACCACTGTACTCACATGAACTGATTAAAATATGTTTTTAGTAATGGATCTTGAGAGAGGAAATGTCATTGCTGGCTATGGAGGACTCACTGAGTCATCGGATTTCAACAAAAATATCTTAATTTGTGTTCCGAACATTAATGGTCTTACAGGTGTGGAACGGCATGAGGGTGAGTAATAAATGACAGAATTTTCATTTTTGGGTGAACTAACCCTTTAAGAATTTCCGAAGGCAGATTTATTGTGCTGCCGTCAGGTTCTTGAAAGTACCGTATGTGTGTTTAAGGTGGTGTCTATGGACGTGTTAAAAAGATGATACCAGCATTTCCCCCTAGCATTTTGAGCGCTGTTGAGTGGATTCATAAACACCTCTGATTGGCCGTTGTGTTCACGTGCTCAACAGATACGTCTGTGATTGGCTACAATGATCAACGCTTCAAAAAATGTTGTAAATAGACATCTTTGATGCTCTTCACCAAACACTTGTTTGTACACAGATAAAATTTGAGTGTGTTTTCAAACGCTCCCGTGTGTTGATCATTTTAGCCAATCACAGATATATCTGTTGAGCGTGTGAACACAATGGCCAATCAGAGATGTATATGCATCTGCTCAACAGTGCTCAAAATGCTAGGGGGAAATGCACATTTTTAAATTTTCAGTACCGACTTGGTATCGAAGTTGGTACTTTTGACAACACTAGTCTATTATAGGGGCCAGTTGCATAAACTTAGCCACTATGTTCAAACTCTGTCTTAAGAACTAGTTTGACCACCTTGCAAATTAGACCAATCTACATTTTTATGTAACTGATTTTAAAACGTTAGGACCAGTCTTTAAGAAAAAAATATATGACTAATTTTTAAGACAAGTCTAAACAGACCACCACAGGTGTATCTGAAGGGTATAGTCTTGGTACTGTCACTAGCAAGAGCAAGAAGCTAACTCGCATGTCGACTTGGTCTTGCACGACTAATAATTTTCCAGAAAAGTAGCCAGCTAGCAGGGTATTCACGGGTCAGTGTTTACCTTATGAAACTGACTCACCATACGCCTTGCAGCATCGGCGGTCTTAGCTGTTTTTGGCAAGTCCAACACTCTGTTTACGGAAAGCGTGTGAGGGGAGAGAACGTCCACGCAGCTGAGATGACGCGGGTGAGAAACAAAAGCGTGCTTCGTCTCTGTTGCCAGATTCGTGCTGCTTGCATTGTCATGCACAAACAGTCATGTCTCAGTCGTGCCATTTCTGTCAGCCACTGCGTGACACATGATTAGCTTCAGAGTGGCTTGCAAGACTTTTTGACATGTTTGTGAAAACTTATATTGAACAAACACAGAGCATCCCAGCTGCCAGTGTGGTTTACTTATAACATGTTTATGTCTGTCTGTCTGTCATTTTATCATTCTACCTATTGTAGACAATCTACCTATTGTTCCCTGTCTGTCCTATATATCTATATCTATATATCTAACTATCTATCTAACTTTGTACATTTTAGTGCTTTTCATACTGCGTATAACCCCGGGTGCAGGGTTAGCACCACTTTTGCAGTGTTAATTCTGCATTGTGGTGCTAAACTTGTACAGTGTTAATCGATGCAGTGTCAGAATGTTACAACTAGATGCTTAGCAACAGACAACCAATTGCATGCATTAAATTCACGGGCTTTGGGCAGTCTCGGAAACACAGCATAATGTATAAACAGTCCTTTCTGCGTATCATAGGAAAAATGTCAAACAGCGATGGAAAATGTGACAACTGGAGTGAAAACAAAACTGTCATTCTTACCTTTATAGTTCGAAAAATGTACTCTTATTACAGGCAACATGTGTAATATGAGGACACGCAATGCTAGAGCCTTTATGTAAACAGGTCACGTGCTGCGTTTGTCCAATCAGTGACACTGACACCAGAAATATGCTAATAAGGAAACAACATCTTATGAATACCCACACTGTAAAAAAAATCCCAGTAAAATTTACGGTAAAAAAACGGCAGCTGTGGTTGCCAGAACTTTACCGTAAAAAATACAGTAGCAATGTAAAAAAAAATCTGTTAAATTTACGGTAAAATAACGTATTTCATTAACTGATATAATGTTAATTTACCAACCTAATGAAGTACTAATATCTGTTTTGTACCTTTATAATACACTGACAGTCACCAAACACAGTGGTGATAAGAGTCACATGATGAATCAAAGTTCATCACAAGCAGCTTTTCCACAAACTGAAGAGGACAATACTAATATATAGAAGGAGCACACAGTGTCATTCACACACACACTAAACACCATCATGGTAACATGCATGAAATTTTAAAAATGCAATAAACATTTATTTAACAACATTAGATGTAACATAAAACCCTAATGTACATAACTGATTAGAAAAAAATTAGAAAAACTAAGAAGAAACAGAGTTATTTCAACGAAAATATATCAAATGTGAAGTGTCACACAGGGAATTGTGGGAATGTAAATTTACGGTTTTTCACTGTAAATTTTACAATGAATTGTTATTTTTCACTTCCAAAAACTGTGAATTTAACGGTATTTTACCGTAAAATTACATTCAATGTACCGTTAGATCTATTACAGTTATTCACCGTATATAGTACGGAAACTTTCTGTAAATCAATTGACAGTTTTTCACCGCAGCATTTTTACAGTCTTTTACTGTTAAAATCACGGTCATTTTTTTACAGTGCAGGATTAACTGTTAACCCTGGGTATAGTATGGATTTTGTTTACCAGGGGTTTAGAATGACCCAGTGTTAACTATTTCAAGTGTGAAAAGCACTTTTATGTACATATCACATCATTAATATATTAGTATCATGATCAATAAGTTTTAATTCAAAATTCACTTGGAAAGCTTCAATAGATGCAGTGTGTGGATTGAAGAACTATTGCAACTCAGCTCATACGATCCAGAATTAGTAGACGCAGACCCAACATGTCGACTCTGGCAGAATTAAATGAGTCCGTGCAACCAACTAATGCTTACACGTATACCCGGAGTTCATGGAGCACTTAGGCTGTAGAGTTCAAAGACTCCCCTTTTCACCTTGTCAAACATGCACATCTCTGCAAATATTTTGCGGTCCGCTTTCTCTCTCTCTCCGTGTCTTGGCTGTTGGCGTGCTGTGCATACAGGCCCTTCAACATTAAATATGAGCACTTTGATCCCAGCGTGGCATACTACTCTGCAGGAATATGATAAGATGTGCTGGAGCATGCCGTCTCAAGTAAAATTAAGGCTTGTGGCCTTTCCCACACCTGTCTTATCTTTCTGTGTGTGTGTGTGTGTGTCCCGGCTCTCCCCTCTGGAACTCATTCAGCCATCTGGACGGAAGGACTGTTAATGTATCCTTTGTGAGTGGCTCCCCTCCCTCCTTAGTGATGGCAAACATCACAGTGCGTTTGCCATCCATCCTTCCATCCAGCCAGGCCAGTGAGCTTCAGAGGAATAATAAAGATTAAGGAAAGATATAGCTTGAAGATTTGAGAGTCACGGTAAATGGATGGATTTCCCTTTCTGGCCTACAGCCTCTCTTTTTTATTATTATTTTTCCTGTTTAAGAGCAGTGCACGTCTCTTCAAGGTGCACCGTGACAGCTATAGATGTGCGTGCAAGATGATGATTTCAGCGTGGCCGTCAGCTACTGAAAGTGTTTTGTGTTATTCTGGTTGTGGCAATTTAATGTGTTTTATGTATTTATAAACTTTTTGGGTTCAGAAAGTTTTTTGTTCTGTCTTTGAAAGAAGTCTTTTAGGCTCACCATATAGTATAACAGTAATTTACTGAAATATTGTTACAATTTGAAATAACCGTTTTCTGTTTTTATATATTTTAATATGTATTGATTCTTGTGATGGCAAAGCAGCCATTGCTCCAGTCATCAGTGTCACATGTTCCTTCAGAAATCATTCTGATATGCTGATGTGGTGCTCAAGAAATTATTATCAATAATTGTGCTGCATATTGTTTTTTTGGAAACATTTTTTATTTCAGGATTCTTTGATGAAAAGTCTTTACTGTTTCTTTTAATATATATATATATATATATATATATATATATATATATATATATAAAGCAAGACTGTTCCATTTAATGTTGCTATACAAAGCTAATGTATTTTTTTCTCTCTCTTCAAGGTGTACAGTGACAGCTATAGATGTATGTGTGAGTTCATGTTTTCAGCATGAGTCTGCTGAGAACAATCTGTGTGACACGGTTGTGGCGAAGGATGATTTTTTTTTTTTTTTTTTTTTCTGTCAGGGATCTCAGTTTGTTCTGAGAGCAGTGAAACAGCCTCAAGGCAGTGTGTTTATAATAGAGCATTGGAGAGGTAAGGGCTCTGATGCCTGCCTCTCAGTGCTCAATGTCAAAGGCCAGGCAGAGACACTTGTTGCGGTAGATTGCTTGAAGATTGGTTAGATTGGCAATACTCTTTGTGTATGACTGTTTGAGGGAGAGAGAGAAAGAGGGAGAGAGAGAGAGAGAGAGAGAGAGAGAGGGGGGGGGGGGGGGGGTTTGTATGTTTGTGAGAGGTGTGCATTTTACATGTTTGGGTTCAGTACAGGGAGCGTTTGGTGCTAAATATATTCATGACGTGGAACGGGAACTCTGTGGTTCAGGCAAGCGCGATCTTGCTTCAGGTCAAACCCAGGGCGAACCCATCACGAGCTGGGTGTGCATGGGGAAAAAAATCAGCACTTGGGTTTTGTAATCCACAACAGCTGCATGGTTTGCGTACTGTTCAAATAATAGTGTGTGCGTGTTTGAGTGGGTGGGTTTTCTAGATTAATTTCATTTGTGTGTGTGTGTGTGTGTGTGTGTGTGTATGTTGGTGATGCCTGTTTGTCCAGATGTGGCCAGCTGTGGATCTGGTGTCCTAGATAAGCATGTGCTCGACTCCTCCAGGGTTACATCAGTGAGCTCTGCTTTGGACCGTGGCTTTGGGCTCTCATTGTCATCTCTCATTACAGATGCAGAGATACACTTCCCACACACACAGGAGAGAAGCATGTTCTCTGATTATTAATCAGACAGATATTACAGACAATCTGCTTGTGGTCACAATAAGGCATTTGATTGGGGTAATGAGAAACACACCTGCAAAGTGAAAAACCCAACCTTTGAAGAGTGAAGGTGAAATTTTGCTTGGTTTGCACTTGCTGGCATATGCCGTAACTTACTAACATACCTACCTATTTGTTTATTGATTGATTTATTTAGGATACATATCAACTGATATTGTATATTTAATTGTTCATATTTCTTTCTTTTTCTTTTTTTTTTTACATTTAGATTACCTTTGACATGCTCTTGAAATCAAAAATAAAACCCTAATAATTTTATTTTTATAATAATAATTTATTAATAATTGATTTATTATATTACAATTTATTATTTTTATTTTATTTTAAGAGCATGTTCTGTAAATGTAAAAATAAAGGAAACAAGAATGAACAATTAAACATACAATATCAGTTGATATGTATCCTAAATAAAAATAAAAAAAAATAGTTGTATATATTTAATTTAATAAATAATTGTAATAAATAATGAATAAATAATTGTATATATTTATTTATATTTATTTATTTTGGATGCATGATGATATTGTATATTTAATTATAAAGAAAATAAAGAAAAAAATAACACTAATAATTTTATAACACTTTTAACTGTAATCTTTTTTTTTTTAAATCATTTTAATCTTTTCATTGATAAAATAGTATGAATTTTTAATTTGAAAATATCATATAATTAACATGAAAATAATCATCAGCATATCTTTATCATATCTGCAGCATATATATATAACCACCTTCTCACAGTAAAATGCTTTTTTAATTTGTTTTTGCACGGCTCTAAAAAGTGTGTGTGTGTGTGTGTTTTTTTTAAACATTATTTTAATCATTTTATCAAAAAGTACTTACATTAAAGGTACACATTTTTCATCAGTTTTTGTATTCACTGAGAGTTGAAACCCGTGACCTTGGCATTGTTAGCGCTGTGCTCTACTGTTTGAGCTACCGAAAGAAAATGCACTTGTATTTTTCCACTTGCTGCCTTTCACATCATAGCTCAGCTTGGGATCGGCCAATCAGCATCAAGGCTCTAGAGTGACTAGGCACTTTTATTTGCTTACATGTTAAAAAATGTGTGTTACCCATGAGAAAAGATTTAAATTTCCGAAATCGCATTTACTTACAGTACAGGAGTCCTGCGTCAGCTGAGCAACCGTCATTGACATTTGCTTGAAATGCTAACTATACCGAAGCTTTCTCCTAGTATTATAAACCTGCTTGGTAGAGGCAGGTGAGATTCTCCATTTTTGTCCTCTGTCAGGACTGCACAGGACAAACATTGCTCTAAGGGCCTGAGGGAAAGGCAGATTAATGCAACGGGCTTGAATATTTTATATCAAATGTATTAAAGCCTCATACCGCCTCGCTCTTTTTCCATCAGTCTGTAGTCACAGGTCCTGCAGGGTGACTTTGACTCGTGCAGAGGGAGGGATGCCCCATCCCAGGACTCACACTCTTGTTTGTCACATTTTCTTACCACATTATTTGATCACTCCGCCTTACACGTTGTGTTTGATTTATTCGTGTTTTCAATTTATGATAAGAAATGGCTCCCTGGCAGTGTGTTGTTCTTTGTCATCTCACTCTCAGGTTCGTGAGCTGACAGCGAATGTGAAATATTCATCTGTTTTGTTTCAGTGTTATTTCTGACTGTTCTCTCATTCACTTACAGCGGAGGCTTAAATCTTGGCTACACAATCGACATGTGTTGTATTTGTGCTATATGATATGTTTGCACCATGCCTGCAGTTTGTAAATCTAGTTTAAGAGGATTAGGCCTGACAGCGTCTGCCTCTGTGAGGTCTGCTTAGCAGCGGATGACGCCTGAATGATGCATGTTGAGAATCTGATGGCACTGTGATACTGTGCTGCCTGCTATCGCCCCCCGCTGGCCGGGAGGAACATTTTGGGCTCTTCTGATTGACACTGGGTCCTCTCGTAGACAACGAGGCCCGGATCACAAAACGCACTCTCGCACTCATGTGTAATGAGAGCACTTCAGCTCCTGTTGTGCTTGATGCTCCGATTTGACCAGCGATCAGCCTTAGACATAAAGGAATGCCAGAGTCCACATTTCTCTTAGTGCCCAGATCAAAGCGATATATTCTCTCTAATGCAGTGAATTAAATCTCGGAACACTGTGCGCAGCGCACCTAGCCAACGATAAGGGTGTATTTAAGTCTGGCCACACACTCTCATTCGATCACTGGCTGAGGTGGCAGCTGCTATGCATTGGTTGTGTTTTTCTCTTCGCTCGGGCTTATTCATTATGCATACTGTTTAAAATGTCAATCTCCATTTACTGCTGGTCCTAAAACCCTGGGGCTTTGTGCTGAGTAAAGTGTATCCTCCGAGTTCCCATGCGTCTGCTGTTTTTCTTTGTTGTTCTTCCTTACTTGTCTCTTGATGGGGACGGAATGCTACCCATTCTGCTTTCTGTCCCCTCTTGTATGTCTCTCTCGGTTTATCTTCATCCCAGTTTACTGCATATGGCTGTCGGTGTCTCTTTTGTGCTTTCTGTGGTGTTGTGGTTTTCATTTCGGCTGTTAGCTCTCTTGCTTTTCATTCCCTCTGCTGCTTCTCGCTCGGTTTGGTACATCAGCTGCTGGCTGTCATCTCTGGCTCAGTGTTTTATTAAAAATTATTGTATTTTGTCAAGGCTGCTTGATAACAATTAGCTGTTGGACTATGCAGCAAGGTAAAGCAGAGCTTCAAATAAATATCACATTAATCGATATGGTTACAAGGATGCTTCCAGTGAACAAGATACATTGTACATTGTAAAGTTAATCATTACTCTTCAAAAGTTTGAGGTTGGTAAGATGTTTTTATGCTTTTAAAATAAGTCTCTTATGCTCCCCAGGGCTGCATGTATTTCAAATCTAGAATCTCTTTTATTTAAATCTTTTGTAACATTGTCTTTAATGCCACATTTGATCAATTTAACGTGTCCTTGCTGAATAAAAGCATGAATTTCTTTGGGAAAAAAAAAATCTTTTGAACGGTAAAATAAGTAAATACTATGGAAGTAAAATAATGCCATATGTTTTTGAAACAAAAAGCATGTTGAATTGCACTACTTGAAAAAAATATGCATCGCAAAAAGCGTTATAGCGTAGGACGTGGCGTCGAATCTTCTAATATGGTGCATTATGGAAATATTAATGTTAAAAATTAACAGCAGGGACCAAAAAAATCAGTTAAATTGCTATTTATTTAACAGAAAATAATAGTAACACAACCAAAACTGCTATGTGGATACCATTTGACGTGAACAGGTAAAATATACACACACAACATTTGGTGTTAGCGATGTAGTTGTATTGAGTCGGCGCTCAATACAAATTCAAAAAGTGTGATGACAGTGTACTTACAACAGTTGTCAGTTTCTTGGGTAAATATAAGAAAGAATGATTCTCTCTTCAGGTGACACAAATTCTTAAAGACATTTCTTTCTTCTGCAGCACACAAAAGATGATGTTTCAAGAATTTTGCTAACAAAATGGTTTTGGTTACCATTGCCTTCTATTGTATGGACAAAAAACACAGACTTTTCTCAGACCATCATCTTTTATGTTCCACAAAAGTGTCATACAGGTTTAGAACATCTTGAGGGTGAGTAAAAAATTTGGGTGAGCTATACCTTTACGTACTAAGAAAAATCTGGCTTGTGCACATAAACAGAGTAAAGGATCAGTGTTAGGATTTTAACAATTAATATCAGGATTGTGATTCATCTGAAAAATCAGTGTTTACTCAGCCTTAAAAACACTAAAAAGCACCATATCAGTAGTCCATATGACTTGTGCACTATAATCCAAGTCTTTTGAAGTAACTTGATAACTTTATGTGAGCAACAGACAGATTTAACACATTATTCATTGATAATCTTTCCCTCCAGTGAACTGTTAATTGAGAACCACTATGAGCGGATCACTGAGTTGAACTCAGTGCCTGAATTAGTGAACAAATCATTCTTTTAAGCTTGTGAGCTTGATCCAGTTTACAAATTAGACTGAAGGACTCATGAGTAAATATAGACAAAATTTTAATTTTTGGGTAAACTGTTTTTTTAAGGAACGATTTCTACATGATTTGACCTTTAACCAATGTTTGTCATATTGATTCAATTATATTAAGTACAGGGCTGTCAAGCAATTAAAATTTTATTGAATTAATTACAAGATGTAGCAATTAACCAAATTAATTGCATATTAATCGCAAAAGGTCATTTAAAGTCATTATTGTGTTAAATGAGAAAAGCAACAAACAGACATTACAATATATATAGGGGACCAAACAATTCAGTTCAATTGCTATTTATTTAACAGATAATAATAGTAACACAACCAGAACTGCTCTGTGGATACCAACTGAGTAAAATACTATGGAAGTAAAATAATGCCATGCTTTTGATACAAAAAGCATCTTGAATTGCACTACTTATGCATTGCATTAACCATGCTTGTATTTTAATGCATTGTATTTTTAGGGCTTGCATTTTTATGGGCTCTATTTAAGCTGTGAATATTTCAATTCAAAACATTTCACACGCATTTTCATTGTTAAAAATGCAATAATCCATATATTTACCTTTCAGATTTCACTTCCAAAATATTCATTCTGTTTAAAAATACAACCTATAATATTAAGCAAGCAATTTTCAGTCCATTTTATTTCGCGTCCAAAATTTCACATCCAGCAACTGCAGGAAAGGCAGTAGAGTACTGAGCATAATCTCCATCTTCGGTGATCTTTTATATCACTGTATTTAGTCTATAAAGCTAAGTTAAGCGTTCTATATGTCCCGACAACAGGGGAATCCTGGAGTATGATATCTGAGGGAAACCCCAGTACTGCAGCACAGCGCCGCAATATAAAGTTAAGGAAAGTTATATGTCTACCTCAGATTTAACGTTTTAATTGTACATCAGCATCGGAGAATAACGTTATAATCTTGTTCATGGTAGAGAAAGCTTCTTACATGTAGGCTACACAGGGAAAGTAACAGTGAAGACATTAAATTAAATGTAAACACAACTTTTGTGTCTTAATCGGGTTTTCTGCATATATACTGTCCCTGATAATCATCCAGACTGTCCTCCAAAAAAAACGACCCTGTAGGTCGTTTTTTAAGCACCATATTACGACCTATATTTACGTTTTGAAGTCATACGCCCTCTAGTGGGCGTAAAAATAATGACAGTGTCGTGTTACGTCTGTCGTCATGCAATGATGTATGACTGTCATTACCAATCAAAATGCGTGTTCATTTAAATGCAGTGTGTGGACTTTTTACACCATTTCTCCTATTTCCATTTACCAAAACTAATTTTTATTAATGACTACACCCACCCCACCCCTAAACCTAACCTTAGTGATTTATAGTGCATTTAGGCATTTACACTTTATGAACACATGTGTTCCCTGGGATCGAACCCACGATCGCATGATCACATGATTGCATATTGTTATTGCAATGCTCTACCAGTTGAGCTACGCGAAACCTGAAATATGATGCAGATAAAAGGGAACAATGCATTAAAATTAAAGTGTCCTGTTGTCAATAGGGGCGCAACTATAGCAAACGCTCCTATGGGTCATATTTCATGAATTAAAATGAAAGTGTCCTGTTGTCGATAGGGGCGCCACTTTAGTAAACGCTCCTATGAGTCGTATTTCAGGGAAGTGACAAACGACCTATATGGTCGTATTGGTTGGAGAACATGTTGCAATCATCACACATACACTTACCGCTTGCTCTGTTACTGTAACTCCGTTTTAATGAACTGTTGCACGCACTTGCACCACCTGCTGGAATATGGATTTTTGCATTTTTAACAATGAAAATGTGTGTGAAATGTTTTGAATTGAAATATTCACAGCTTAAATATACAACCATGTAGAATTTTAGCCCATAAAAATGCAAGCGCTAAAAATACAATGCATTAAAATACAATCTCTCCTCTGGTGACACAAATTCTTAAAGACATTTGGATTCATGTGGCGGCGCAGGTGTATTAAATGCGTTAATAATTTTAACACATTTTTTTTCCCTCATAACTAATTAAATTAAAGCTTTAAATCGACAGCCCTAATTAAGTAATATTTTGAATAAAACCAATTTAGATGTTACAGCTCACACATTTTTAAAGCACATTTGAAGCACATTTTTAGGTTACCTAACAAAACATTCTCACAGCATAGCTGGAATTTCTTAATATGCTTAGTGCCAAGACTTCAGCGTCAGCTAAAAAGTGTGCAGAATGTGATGGTGAAGCCCTGTGCCCTGCCCTCTCTCTGCTCAGAGCTTTACATAAAAAATACAAGATGTCTGCAGTTTGAGTAAGCAATAACATCTGTTCCAGCCCACTATATTCATTTCCTATCTCTCTCTCTCTGACCTGTTCTCACTTACCACAGTATGTAAACATTGGGCCTGTCAGCAATAGAAAAGAGGACAAAGAGGAAAAGATCTTCTTTGCCAATAGCTGTTAACATGAGGAGAGCTGTCTAATGGTGGTGGTGCTGAAACAATGCAACTCTGGAGTGCTTTGGCAGACAGAGAGCTGTCCAGTGCTGAAATCTGAGGCCTCAAATGCAGTGGCACAGCGGAAGCTGCAGTGTTTGTGTTTCTGTATGTGTGTGTGGAGAGAGTGCAGAAGAGAGGTCAATTGGAGTTGCATTGTTTCACATGACCGGGCTCTGCTTTAGAAACCAATTATGCTGTAATTCTACAGCCTGAGCAGGTGATTTCTCCTCTCTCTACCGTCTGTGATAGCTGTACTGAAGAGTTGCTCCACTGTGAACAGTTCCAATAAGCGTTCCACCATTCCATCAGAACAAAAACAGCTCAGGGATTGCTGCCAGGAGGTATGTTTGTGTGCTGTATGTGAGTGTTTGCGTGTGCTCAAAATGAGACCTGGGGTGGTTCTGCGTGCGAAAGTGCCATTTGTTGCAATTTCTGTGATGTATATCTTGCAGTCTGTGTGTGGTTGAAAGTTCATGGCACTGAGTGTGGTAGCAGGGAGAGCCCCTGCAGTTTGAACAATGTACAAAAATATCTTGGAGACAGGTTAAAAGTTAAAAGTGATACAGTATTTCGTGGAAAAATGAAAAATCTATCATCTTTTCCTCAGCCCTTATATCGTTCCAAACCTTTCTTTTGTTCAGTGAAACATTTCTTGTAAAGATAGTCTATGTGACTCATTTGCTATATTCTAAGTCTACTAAAGCCATATGATACCAACATGTATTTCACAATAATTGGTGAAAATCTTCCCCATCGCTCTAGATTTTAAATGAAATGTGCTGCATCAAGTTACACAGGATATACAAGTAGACATTTGGCATTTGCTGACTTGTCATTTTGTAGGCCTTATGACTCAATAAGGAATAAAATCTTAATTCAGAAGACAATTTTTTGGTGAACATATCCCTTTAAATCTGAGCTTTTAAAGCTCAGCATCATAGTCTTTGATTATTTAGGTTTTGACTGTTATGAATATGACATGACTGTTCTGAATTCTTAATATGATTGCTTCCTATGGGAGAGACTGAATATATGTGTCCATATATTCAGTATGCAAATGACACATTATGTCAAATGCATTACTGAGCCCTACCCTCTGCAGTCACAGTTCTGTGGTTAGCCTTCAGGTCTCTAATGACTCAGAGATGAAGGCTTTTATGTTGCATGTGGGGCCCACTGAGCTTTGATCTTGCTTGATTGACAGCTCAGGTGAAGGGCAACACCTCCCAACAGGGTTCCCTATAGAATCAATTATCAATTGTTCATGTCTGGACCTGATGCTTTCTCTAAAAGCTCGATGTTGAGGCCAGGGGTCATTGAATTCTGTGCTTTTCATGTTTTACCCTTCATCCGTGTGTTTTTTTTATTGGTTTTAGCAGTTTAAGTTCTTCAAAGGGCATGCAGGCTGAATATGATGAGCAGCATCGTGGGTCCATTTTTCTTCTAAGATGGCCTCACTAAGATGAACAGTGCTAGAACTGCTTGGAAAAGCTAATGGCTGTCCATGAATCTTTAAACAGACTGAAGGAGTTTCAATGAGTATGACTTCATCCTGCGCTATGGGTTATCTTTTTGCCTGGACTAATGACTCGTGAATGAAGCCATCATAAAATCTGCTATTTTAATGGGAAATTTTAGGAGTTCTTTGGATTTGAGAGAATGTAATAAACAGGATACTGGTGTGTGTTTGGCTGTTTGGGGTGAGGAGGAGGGGCTGGCTACTACACAATAAGAAAATAACCCTTAAATGTACACTTTTGTACCTTATCAACTCCTATAGTGTTCGTATTACTACCTTAAATTATTAACATGCCCCTTCATGGTAATAATATGCATTGTAGGGAATGTATATGCTAGCCTGGATGCCAGCCGAACTTAGCCCCGCCCACAACATTTTGAGGTCGGGGTGTTCGGTCTGGACTCGATCCGTAGAGGAGTAATTATGCCCGAACAGAAACTGTTCGGACCAATCACATTGTCAGGGCGATGATTGACAGATTATCACCAGAAACGTAATCAGCCACGTCATCAAAGAGCGCTTGGGGAGTTTGATTGACAAGCCATCTAACCAATCAGAACGCCGCATCCGCCATTTTGTCCGACAAAGCAGTCAGGAGTTAGAAGATTAACCTCGGTGGAGTTAAACTTGAAAAATTGTGCATATTGTCGGACAAAGCAACAGTAACTAAGGGGGGTGGGTCTTTGCGAAAGGTCAATTGGTTTACAACAATGATGGCTGTTGAAGAACTGAGATGTGTAGATTCCGCCATCGCGTCCGTTATAGAAGATATCGACAGCGCATTAATTTTAAAAAAGGAACAGAGGACCGCGATCAAGGCATTTGTCGATGGGAAAGATGTCTTTGCCGTCCTTCCTACGGGATTCGGCAAAAGTTTGATTTATCAGCTGGCCCCGATGGTCGCTAAGAAGAGTTCTGTTGACAACTATGCGTCGCTCAACATACGTCACTTACTCTGTAGCTCTTGTTGGTTGTAGGTCTATCCAATTGAGGTCTTTCCTGGATCGGTTGAAATACGCCCCCATAATCAAAGCCCAATGGAGCAGTATCAGACTCATATTCGAACTAGAATTGAGTATGACCACGTCAGGCTACGTATATGCACCTTTAAGTTACTAATATGCACAATTATTATACTAATATGCAGTTTTAAATGTGCATATTAGTACATTAATTTTTATTGTATTAATATGCAACGTTAATTTACTAAGCAGAACTCTTAAGGTACTAATACCTGTAAGGTACTAATAGGCCATTTTACGGTACTGAAATGCCACTTTAAAGTACTAATATGCACCTTTAAGGTATTAATATACCACTTTAAGTTAATAAGGTGAACTGCTAAAGTACTAATATGGCCATTTAAGCCCCTTTTCACAAGATGCAATATAGGTCTCTGGTATACCCAGAATGTGTCAGTTTCAGTTCAAAATACCCCACAGATCATTTATTATAACTTTTAAAATTTGCCCCTATTTGGGTGTGAGCAAAATATCAGCGTTTTTTAAATGCAAATGAGCAGCTGCTCCCAGCCTGCTTTCCAAAAGATTGCGGAGGTTTAACAACTCACGCTTCAGATACTGGAGAATCTCACACAGCCACAATGGACTCAATTCTCAGGGACTACATTACTGATAAAATGTACTATATTAATAACCCTTGTAGTCATTTGCGATTAAACAAAAACATGCATGACTAAATGTAAATGTGTGTAGATATTTGAGATCATGCATGTTGGGTCTTAACAGTGTAAGTAAATAGAAATAAATTAACATGCAGTGCTATCACTCTGAAGCCAGTGATGATGAATAAGCTAGTAAACAACTGTCTTGAATAGAAAGAAGGTGTTCTGTTGCTAATAGAACATGTCAAACCTTGTGTTGCTGTTTGGTTTATGCCATCAAAGTGTGACTTTTTGAGTGCTTCCAGGAATTAGGTTATACCGAAGAGCAGCAGGTAATGACTTTTATGAAAGCCTGCTCAGAGGAATATCTTATAAGCACAAACTTAACTGGAAAAGAATCAGACAGCTCTCTGAATCTCAGGCTCCTCCAGGCCCACTAAGAGCCAATAATATTCCACTCACTTGCAGCAAATGCAAAACAAATCATGTCAATTTAAGTGCTGAGATTGGGTGCCTTTACTCAGTCTAAATTCAATCTCTCTGTCCGAGAATCTCTGCGCGGTTCTGCTCGGTAAACAAACATGGCCAACCGTTTAATCTAATCTAGGATTAGCCCCACCTGCAGGTCTGATTGTTTGGAGGCACTAACTGCTAAAATTGCTTTAGAATGAGAGGTTGGATTGTTACGAAAGGGTCAGTTAAAGCACAAAGCGGGGATTCAAACTACATCCGCGATTCGTGTACCGTGAAATCCGCCGAAACGAAGGGGCGTTAATTGTAATTTAGCACATTCAAATGACACATTTTACTTTTTAAAAGCAGCTCAACTCTAAAAAAAACTAAAAAAAACATGGTTTTGCTTCTCACTCAATCAAATTGGCTTGACAATGTTTGGAGTTAGCACTCAGGAATGTAAAGCTGAACAAAAGGGAATAGTGAACCATCAGAAATGGCGTTAGGGCAGCCTGCTAATGACACTCGTGCTGCTGTAATGGCAGTGTGAGTAATGATAATCAGTGTGCAATTATAGCAGGTACTTGCAGAGGTTATGAGCCCATTCCAGCCGCCGCAACGCTGAACGCTTTAAACTTCAGGGCTGGAAGCATTGACAGGTGGAGACAGGGCCGTTTGCTATGGACCACTAATACAGAGCCATTTAATCAGGGAGTCCGGGCACAGCTGTGCATTGTGCATTGTAATACTTAATCCACAAAGCTACACATATGTGCATTCGAAAGCCCTGCTGACGCATGTACAAACACACTGGCGGGAATGACAAATGCCACAGCCTTTATGATTACAGCTTGTCACATTATCGCATCTACCTTTATTGCTCGCGTAACAACTAAAACCGTCACTACCAATTCCTCCTCGCACAAGTCAAAGTCACTCGCTCGTATGACTGATAATACCTGCTATTGTGTGCTGGTAATGGCGGAACATAATAGGGGCTTTGCACTGGCTGATTGCAGTGTGTCGCTGTGCTGCAGTGGGCAGATGCGTGAAGGGTCCGGCGGATCGTCCAACAAATCACATCACTCACGGCTCATTTCCATCCTCAATTCCCCCAAGCCTGGCGAGCCGATGGGGCCACGTGCTTTAATTCATCCTCTACGTTGTGGGAGCAGCGTATGCATTATCTTAGTGCCGGGCCGTACTTGATTTCACAGAGTCATTATGGCATAGTGGCAGTTAAAAGCTAGACACAATCACAGTCTGTGATCCATTGTTGCATTAGAAGCAGAGCTGTGTAATTAGAATAATATCCAGAGATACAATTCATTGGCAGACAAGTGGAAATAAGCGGCACAATTCAGCTGGTTGGCACTGCGTTTTTGATCTCTTGATTGACAAGTTAATGTCTTCCTCACGCGGCTTTGTAGTTTTCCAGAAATGCCTGTTTTCTTGTAACATGTTGTTTCATTGCTCCCTGTGGAGGCTGTTAGCTCTGTTGTCCATAAAATAGATCTGAAAGTATTCTTATAAAGTTACAGCAGTGCAGGATTACACTCACGCATAGACAGTGTCTTTTATGACCATAAATCTATCATATTTATAGTGTAAATAGATTTAATGCAACGCCACTGTATTGCTTTACAAGTTTTCAGGTCATCCAGATGAAAGCGCATTGTGGCAAAGTTTGTGTTTGTTCTAGATAACCAGTACAGGCGTAAGAAAGAAAGACACGAACAGAGAGAGGAACACCTAGCTGAGGGCAGAAGAGTGCATTAATCAATTATAGTAAAGGACGATGCCACATAATATCGAATTCATGATGTAGACTGTGACATTTACAACCAAGGTTTACTCTAGTGCTGTGTAGTGATGAGAAACGCAAGGACTTAGCAAAGTACAAATCGTAAGGATTCCGCTTTGTTTCTGGTTTCTTCATGATTCCATTTAATTAACAATTCTCTTAGTACTTTTCAGGAAGCACCGGTCGGATATTACCGAAAGTGATTGAGTCAAATGTCCCGACTGATTCACTGAGCAAGTGTGCCATTTGAGACTCATCTGTGAGTCATTAAAAAGTGAGTCATTTAAAAAGAACTGGCTTATAAGAGTCATTCGTTTGCTAAATGGACCTCACTGGTTGCATTGTGAAAGATTTAGAAAGTTATGTCGCCCATTTATTTATTTGTTTGCTTTAATTTTAGTTTTTTGTTATTTAGTTGGTATGGTGTCTGGTGTCATGAACAATGGACTCTACGTGCAATCACTTTCGCATTTAGTGTCAGAGGCCACAGAAACTACTGCTGCAGTACAGTGTATGGACATTTTAAGCATATTGTTGTCAAAATTAACAACTTGAGAAAGTGCTATATGACAGGACAAATTAAAACTGATATATGATCTACTTTCACACTAAAGGTATTTAAAGCTTCTGGAACTCTTTACTAAAACTTTGTGGTTTAATATAACATATAAAATGTTATGTTTACTATAAATAATAATGTATACAGTATAATGTAGTACATTATAATATAATTACCGTATACTGTTGTACTATTAAAACACATTGCTATTCGTGATTAGTAGTAATGTCATACATCATAAAGCAGTTTTGTTGGATTTTTAAATCAAGGACTGACTTGGCCACCCATTCACTGTAAAAAAGAATTGTTGGTTTATAGCTTAAAAAAAATAAGTTACCTGGTAGCCTTAAAATGTTGAGTTCACTGAAATTAAAATTTGAGTTAATACAATGAAGGCGATTGATTTAATCAACAGAAACTCAAATTATTATGTCATCTGAAATGTTGTGATAACAAATCACGAAAATCGTTTTTTACAGTGTTGGAATTGCTTTGGGGTGTTAAGCCAAAAGTATACTTTGGCCGTCCATGTTAGGCGACAGTCCACATACTGTATGTGTGATGTAATTTTTGTGGCGCGTCAGTGCACATTGTCCGCGTTTAGCCCAATTTTTGTGTCTGTGCGGACAGTGCGCATTCAGCAGCGCATATGCAAGTGACTTGAGCTCCACTAGATGCAAGATTCCACTAGATGCTAGATTCCACTAGAAGTCCACTAGATGCGCAAGTGCCGAACATGTCTTTCCACACTCACAGCCAAAGAGATTGAAAAGCTTGCACAGTCAGCTGTGCGCGAGATGGAGCGAAAGACGGAAAATGAAGTATACCTGGGCCTTTAGACTTTCCACTCAACGGGGGGACCGAGTTGTTCATGACAATGAATGTATGCATTGATGGAAGCCTGTACATTTAAGAATCGTAAACAGAACCAAACACCATTCCAGTATTTTTTTGTTTATTTTAATGAACTTGTTCTGAATAAGAACTGGTTCTTGTTTCTCAACCTTGAGCTTGTATTTATTTTACTCTCCTGTTCTCTGCAGAATATTTGATAGTGTTAAGACTTACTATAATCTGCCAACACTCAGACTTGAAAAGAGGTTGCAGACAAATTACGTTATAAGAAATAACATGCTCAAGTTGTATTTTGTACAAAGTGGAAAGAAATGAAGCATCTTCCTCTCAAGGTTGCCGGCTATGAACACAGGCAGCTAAGAGATGAAAAGAGAGAGAGATAGAGCGTGGATTGCCAAGCAACTGAGTTTGATAGAGTTTACTCGGGTCCTCTTGCTCTGTCCTTCCGGTGATAACCTGACCTTTAGCCGGGGATCTATAATGCCCATCACGGACAGGGAGGAGAGATGTTTCAATTCTCCATGCTGCCATTTCTGTGGCCAAGTTCTCGGCCATAATGACATTCCTCTGTTAGGGGTCATTGGCACTTTGGTTTTTCTGACTTTGAGTGGAATACAGACTCACCACCTGGAGAAGGATCTTATAGAACAGCCGTAATTTATCTCTGCTCAGTGTTTTTTATTATTTATACATGTGTGTAATAATTTATGTTGCATTTTGTTTTTCTGCCTGAATCCTTCAAATTAAATGGCATGCATTACAAATTCATGGTCTGCTTGATTTAAGCAAGGTCTGTTAGAAAGCCAGAGAGCCTCTGTTGTTTCATTTTTTCAGAGCTTCACAGTTAACACTGATGACACAATATGCCAGGAGCAGCATATATCTCATCAATGGGAACCGCTCTTGCGTGCACTTGCACTTATTTGTACGTCACAGGGACAGCCTTGGGCGTTTGACGATTTAAAGAGATTACTCTCTCGGACTTCTGTATGCCTGGTGATGTCGCAAAGAATAAACTCTGATGCAGTGGGTAAGCTCTCACACAGACAGGTCGCTGCTGTGAGGGGAAGCAACCAGATCATAATCCTGGCAACCGTGCACATACTGCAATAGCTATAAATGAGGTAAAAAGGTGAATCATCCTTGCAAAATGCATATTTCATCAAAAAATACCACCGTTAACAAGGGAAGAAGTGTTTCTCTGACAGAATTATTCATATTGCTGACAACTCCCTGCAGTCTGGCCGGGGCCCACGTTGACCCAGAGTGTGCTCGGGGTTATCAAGGGTAAACCAGATTTGAAGTGCTTTTCCATGTCTGCTTTCTCAGAACTTAGAGAGCTGCAGTTTGCACTGGCATGACCTCCATGACACTTGGAATGCCCCTGAGTGAAGAGGAGGAGTGGACCACGGGGAATCGGGAAATATGAAAGACACAGCTGAGTAGCAGGCAAACTTCCAAATTATAACTGCTTTTGCAATGATCTTATCCAAGGAAATCTTTAATACCTGGACAGAGCTAGCCGTTAGCATTTCCCATTTCTCTCAAATCTCAGTGGCACTAACTCTGTTTTCTATTTCAATATATTTTAAAATGTTATTTATTCCTGTGATAGGAAAGCTGTATTTTCAGCAGCCATTACTTCAGCGTTCTGTGCCACTCAAGAAACATTTCCTACTATCAATTTTGAAAACAGTTTTACTGCTTAATATTGATACATCTGTGATACATTGTTTTCAGGATTCTTTGATAAATAGAAAGTTCAAAAGAACAGCAACAGTCGATACTGTCATGATCAATGTAATAATTGGAAATGTTTCTTGAGTGGCACTGAATGCTGATGTAATGTCTGCTGAAAATACAGTTTTCCTATCATAGGAATAAATAACATTTTAAAATATACTGAAATAGAAAACAGTTATTATAAATTATCAGCAAAGATAAGCATAGCTGAGGAAGCGCCAATGAGATTTGAGAGAAATGGGAAATGCTAACGGCTAGCTCTCTCCAGGTAAATCAGCATATTAGAATGATTTCAGATGGCACTGAACACTGATATAGTATACAATTTTACTGATATACATCCAGTTTACCCAACAGTTTACTTTCACTGGAGACATAACCAGCTGTGTTTACAAGAATGCTTCACACGATGGGCATTTTGACATAATTGCATGTGTATTCGAAAATTCAAGCACAATAAGATGTGAAAGAGAACTGAATTTGCGATCGCTTGCTGAGACGCTGCTTTCTGTGCCCATGCTTAAGCTGTGCCAGTCAGTGCGTGCACCACATTGAGTTCTTTTTCACTGCTTATTGTGTATGTAATAACACTTTTTAACATTGAGCACATCCCAAATTCAGCTTCTGAGCGGCAGCTTTCTGTGAGCGGCAGCTTTCTGTGTGCCTGAAAAGTTCCTTTTCAGGATATAGTGCGTAATTGCACTTATTATTCTATTTAACATTTAGGACGCCCCACTCTTTATAGTCTCATTCATGCATTTTATTACTCTAAAGTAGAGATGCAACAATATATTGGCCAATAATCGGTATCGGCCGATACAGATTATTGGCCGATATATCGGTGCATCCCTACTTTAGAGTGAGATAGAGATAGATGTGAGATAGAGATTGATGTGTTTTGGTCTGGATGATTAAGTTTTGGCATCTTCCAGCCAGGGTTTTGTATGTGTGTGTGCGTGCATCTGTGTCTATAGATTGCAAGGAATGAGTCATGGTGATCTTCTGATGCACACCTCTTTTTAATTCGCTCTCCTACACATCTCTTGCCAGCAATCGAGTTAAAGCTCACAGGGGCAGGAAGGAACAGTCAGGGTGCATGAGCCTCACAATCTTACCTTCTTCAGATTCTGAGGGCTCTGGTGTCAACAGAGATCACAGGATGCAGCTCTGGAAATGATTTAAAAAGAATTTGAAAGGTGACATTAATGTTAAATCTGCAATTCATGACCTTCTGAGGCAAGAAATTACATTTGACATCCTGAAACAGTCGCAAAGCCATTGTGTGTGAGTCAGGAGGTTCCATTTTCATACCCCAAGGTGAACAGTCTGACTATCATCATCTGCATAGCTAATCATGTTTGTGCAATTTTGTTTCCTGTGCAATGAAGGGCCATTTTTCTCCTGTGGATTTTTGAACGCCATCTACAAAGTGGATAGTATTTCATATCTTGGTAATATGTCAGTGTAGTCTCAGACCATTTTTCTGATTTAAAGGTGCCATAGAATTTAAAATTGAATTTACCTCGGCACAGTTGAATAACAAGAGTTCAGTACATGGAAATGACATACAGTGAGTCTCAAACATTGTTTCCTCCTTCTTATATAAATCTCATTTGTTTAAAAGACCTCAGAAGAACAGGCGAATCTCAACATAACACCGACTGTTACGTAACAGTCGGGATCATTAATATGTACGCCCCCCAATATTTGCATGTACCAGCCCATGTTCAAGGCATTACACAAGGGCAGCCAGTATTAACGTCTGGATTTGTGCACAGCTGAATCATCAGACTAGGTAAGCAAGCAAGGACAATAGCGAAAAATGGCAGATGGAGCAATAATAACTGACATGATCCATGATAACATGATATTTTTAGTGATATTTGTAAATTGTCTTTCTAAATGTTTCGTTAGCATGTTGCTAATGTACTGTTAAATGTGGTTAAAATTACCATTGTTTATTACTGTATTCACGGAGACAAGAGCCATAGCTATTTTCATTTTTAAACACTTGCAGTCTGTATAATTCATAAACACAACTTCATTCTTTATAAATCTCTCCAACAGTGTGTAATGTTAGCTTTAGCCACGGAGCACAGCCTCAAACTCATTCAGAATCGAATGTAAACATCCAAATAAATACTATACTCACATGATCCGATGCATGCATGCAGCATTTTGTAAAGATCCATTTGAGGGTTATATTAGCTGTGTGAACTTTGTTTATGCACTGTTTTATAGTCAAGAGCTCGGGGGTGGGGAGCGCGAAGATTTAAAGGGGTCGCAGCCTGAATCGGCGCATATTTAATTATGCCCCAAAAAGGGGGGTTAAAAAAATTAATTAAAAAAAAAATCTATGGGGTATTTTGAGCTGAAACTTCACAGACACATTCAGGGGACACCTTAGACTTATATTACATCTTGTAAAAAAAAATGTTTTAGGGCACCTTTAATAGAAAGATTTTTATTATATTATCAGCATAACAGTTTTAGTGAAAAGCTGCATTGAAAAATGTAAATGAATTTCCAAAGATGATCCAAAGAGCATCTTTGCTTGAATTCATTTACAGCAAACATCAATGAACAATAGTATATTTCTAATTTACATTACCCTGTAAAAAATAATTGTTGGTTCAACTTAAAAAAGTAAGTTTACCAACATTAACCAATGTTAATAATTAAAAAAAAAAAAAAAAAAATCAATGTCATCTCAGGCTTTTGGACCTCGCAGTAGTTCCGAAAACTTGCCATTTGTTCTATATGCGCTTCAGGCTAATGCCTGTGTTTCAACATCCATGGAGAATGTTAAATGCAGTTGTTGATAGTATAATGGAACAGTCTACAGTAAGTTAACTCCTTTAGCCTGATTAAAAGCATTTCATTTCATGGCACGGAACACATTTCATCTGAAAGAAAAGGCCAATTAAAAGCTTGTTAGTCTGCAAGATTAGTTGCGTATGAGAGTATTGAGTGTTGGTAGCTTTATCCTCTCTTCAATCCAATCATGAATTTGCATGGTAACGCAGGATGCGCTGCAGCTTGTTTCCGAGCGAGCGGCGTGGAGGCACGGCCATTTAATGTCATGTATTTAAGCCATTCTTTTGCCCTCTGCTCCTGCTCCTCTTGTTTTGGTCTAGCTAGAGCACTTAATGTGAACTTAATATGAACCTTACATGCTTTAAGTAAACATGTGGCCCTTTAAAAGGTTATATAACTCTGATTTTTGGAGTTTAATGGAGTCCCTGTAGGGTATAACCTCTGGAATTGCTCGGCAGACCTTCAGCACACTAAAGAAGTAATCCATATGACAGTGCAGTCAGCCATTTAAGAGAAAAAGGAGTGAGTGTGTGTTTTTATGGGAGTACTTACGGGCTGGATTGTTGGATATGTCAGTGTATGTCAGCAGACTGCTCATTTGGGTATCTATATGGTAAAGTACAGCTGAATAATGCATTTTTGTCCACTCGAGAGAGATTTTTTGACTGCAAGGAAAAATACTGCATATACGTAAGATTCACGTACACAAACACACACACTATTTGACCGCAGCGATGGCAATGAACTGAACACTTTCAGGTGTTTATTACTCCTGCTCATCTTTAATGAATAGTTCAGCCTGAGTACACGTGTATGGCTGCACTGTACGCTATGGAGTAGCAATTAATGTCAGCATGAAGAGGAGAGTGCTGCCCTTCGGCATGTCAGTGCGGCTTTTTAATGTCACATTTCACAGGCACACAATCCATAATTTATATCTCAGTGAGGAGGGACTGGAGGTATTAGAACATCTAGGTGAAGATGGTCTCCTAGAAAACATGCAGTCCCTGAATTAAACTGTGTTCGTATGTGCATACTAAGATTTTCCTCACAGCAGGCTGAACGATCTGAGTAAACATTATCACTATACTTTAGTATTCATTTAGAGGCGAAAATGAGGTTTATTTTTAGAGTACCATTTGAACCGTCTGAACAGATGTAGTGTCTTATACATACACTAATTTATTGCTTTATTTATTTAATTACAGTGCTTGTGAGGCAATTGATATTCCTGCACTTATTGTTCTCTACAAATGTCTGCAATTAATTCAGCTTGAGCTATTTAACATGTAAACTCATTTCAAAACTTTAATTATTTAAATGTTGCAATAATTTCTAAAGTCTTAGCTGTTTTTTTCTTTTAATAAATTATGCTAAGTTCTCCCATTGACTCACATAATTTTTTTTTTTGTTTGTTAATTTATTTTTTGCAAATAAAAAGAACATTTACAAGAGAAAAGGCACAATATTCTAAGAGGGTTACAATACATGGAATTCTGAAATGAAATTAAAGGTGCAGTAGGTGATCTGGGAAAATGCTAACTTTAGCCTGCTAGCATTGAAAGTTACGTCCCACCCTCCCTGCAAATCGCCGTCCAAAAGCCTAACATGACAGCTGATGAAAAACTAGCAGCATTGAGTACAAAATAAACCACATCACTGTCTTTATAACCAGAAAGATGATAGTATTTCAGCAAAAATATAATGTAAGTTAAACATTGTCAGAATATCAAGCGAAGGAACAACACAAAACAATCTTTTGTGCTACGGACGGCATTCACAATACACACAGGGGCGCTGAGAGTATTTTCATTGACGGAGGAAACAATGTTTTACTAATTGTTTGTAGCAAGCCTCAAAAACAAATGAAACATCTGGTGGTGGTGGCCTTACGAATCCATGTACCAAAGATGTGGATGTTGTAGTTTGTTGGTAACTTTGACAACATAAAAATAGCTCCCGATTAGACGCTAGATGCTGCTGTTGTTGAGCTTATTAGTAAAGGTACACAAACTGCATATGCTACATTATGTGTTACTATATCAAAACACATCAACATCAGATCACACCATGTACCTACCTGTCCAAAAGTAATACTGCAACCATGGCATCATCTTTCAGACACTTTGACTAACCCAGTTGTCTCCAGCATGGAAAAGCAACACCGATATTAATTCTGGGTTTTAGCTCTTTTATGGTCCTTTTTTGTTGTTGTTGTAGACTGTCTTTCTTTTCGTCGATACTTTTCCAGTGCCACTTGTTGTCGGTTCAGAAGGAAAGTTGAGTTGTTGCTGTTTGCCTGTCATTCTCGCTCTGACTCTTCACAGCATACAAGAAATGCGCTGATGCCGTATGATGCCTATGTGAACAGGCTGTGCAGTGGTATGCAAACACATGTTGACTGACGGAACAGATGCTATCGGACCGTTCGGACCAAACGCAATAATTCTAATAATGTTATTATAATAAACATTTTATGTTCCTACGCCTTCCACAGTTGATATATATATTTATAAAAATACATTTAGACTGCTTAACATAATGATTGCTATCAGGATATGAGGAGACTTTTAACCAGCAAAACAAAAAATGTTTCTGAAGGGAATCTACTATTGCAACTATTGCAAGCATATGTGACCCTGGACCACAAAACAAGTCATATGGGTCAATTTTTTTAAATTGAGATTTATTCATAATCTGAATAAATAATCTTTCCATTGATGTATGGTTTGTTAGGATAGGACAATATTTGGCCTAGCCGAGATACAACTATTTGAAAATCTGGAATCTGAGGGTGTAAAAAAAATCTAAATATTGAGAAAATTGCCTTTAAAGTTGTCCAAATGAATTCTTTATTAATACATATCCACTCACAAAAATAAATTTTTGATATATTTACGGTAAGAAATTTACAAAATATCTTCATGGAACCTGATCTTTACTTAAAGGTGCCCTAGATTATGTTTTTAAAAGATGTAATATAAGTCTAAGGTGTCCCCTGAATGTGTCTGTGAAGTTTCAGATCAAAATACCCCATAGATTTTTTTTTATTAATTTTTTTTAACTGCCTATTTTGGGGCATCATTATAAACGCGCCGATTTTATGCTGCGGCCCCTTTAAATCCCGTGGTCCACGCCCACAGAGCTTGCGCTTGCCTTGAACAGTGCCTTAACAAAGTTTACACAGCTAATATAACCCTCAAAATGGATCTTTACAAAGTGTTCGTCATGCATGCGGCATGCATGCGTCGGATTATGTGAGTATTGTATACTGTTATATTGTTTACTTCTGATTTTGAATGAATTTGATAGTGTTCCGTGGCTAACGGGTAATGCTACACTTTTGGAGAGATTTATAAAGAATGAAGATGTGTTTATGCATTATACAGACTGCAAGTGTTTAAAAATGAAAATAGCGACGGCTCTCTTGTCTCCGTGAATACAGTAATAACCGATGGTAACTTTAACCACATTTAACAGTACATTAGCAACATGCTAACGAAACATTTAGAAAGACAGTTTACAAATATCACTAAAAATATCATGTTATCATGGATCATGTCAGTTATTATTGCAGGGTTGCCAACTCTCACGCATCTGGCGTGACACTCACGCTTTCAGCATCAATCTCACGCTCTCACGCACACGCAAGAAATGTCATGCCAAAATCCATTTTTCTCCCCTCTCAATCCGTTACTTGCTGTTGATGACTAGACCACAGCGTATTAATGACAGGAGAGGAATTTAAGGCCCACAGCTGTTACATCTCCCTACAACGTTCTCACTGCAGTATTCTCTGATCGTTGATTGGCTGAAAACCTTGCACCTGATACGTCAGTTGCGTGTGAGAAGTTCAGAGAGAGTTCGGAGCATAGGTTCGGAGTCGGAGTCGGCACGTGTGAAAGTTTGGAAGACAATCAAGGTAAGCAAATAATAAAATGGTGAGCCTTGTCACTACAGACGTAGCCTTGCCTAATCAGTCTGTGTGCCGAGACTAAGTTACAGACTTCAACTATAGTTGCAAATGTTGTCTGACGTGCGTTATGATGTGGGCTAGCTAAATTGCTCAATAAAAATGTAGGGTCCGAAATTAACACCCGCCAAGCGCCAAATGCGGGTAGATTTTCCGTTTGGCGAGCAAATCTCAAAAGGCTATCCGCCACACTGGCGGGTTAATGTTCATACCAAAATATGAAATTTTCAGCGCGCACGAGCAGAGAGAGAGCCCCGGCCGCGCGCGCGCACTCAATATACAGAGCGGCCATAGTGTCACGCTTCCCCGTACTTTTTGACAAGCGTCTTTGACAAAGCGGCCAGAGCTTCTTTGCAGCTCAAGTCGGCGGCGGTGTGTACGTACAGTTAACGCTCTATTTGTTGAGGGCGCTGAGGAAAAAGGATATGTGAAGCTCCTGCCACTGGAAGAAGCGGTCGCCGCCCATTTGTGGCCGCGCACCCATCAAAGCCGCGCAGAACGTCTTCAGCACTCCCGGATCGTGCACACTCCGCCGCTGGACAGGCTGCTTCTGCTTTACACATGGCCGTTATTTTCGCGAGAAAAGGAGTTTTCTCATAGCGTTTGCAACGCAATACTCGTTCCCTTATCTCTCAGGGAACCGAGGTTACGTAAGTAACCGAGTATGTTATATACGTTTTGTTATATAACAACCGATATGACAACTTTAGCACATTTATCAGCTATACATTCATTCAGTGTTTCCCATTAATGACCCTCTGCTGCCGCCACCGTTTCATAATGAACTGAAAATTTAAAACATACTACGTTTGCCAACGAACTAAAATCGAAACTGTGATATGGCTTTGTGCCTTTATAAAACAGCAAAAGACAGTGATTAAGTATATATGCAGTCTGTCTGTGCTGCGTGTTTTAAAGAGAAGTGAGCGCATTTGCGCACGCGATCAGCTGGTATTGTAAAAAAAAAAAAAGTATTGTAAAAAACATTTTTTGAACCCTTTTTAATGCCCAGGTACAAGTCAATGCTGTTTCTTTGTTCAATTTGCACACTGTACATGGGTTGAAGCTCTTAATTTTGAGTTTCCAGAGTGCACCAGATTGATGCATTTAACCTTAAAATGTACAAAATTTTCTTCCGGGGGGGGGCCTGCCCCCGGACCCCCCTAGCAGAGGTACATCCAACAGAGGTTTACAAATTACAGTGTCAAATAATGTACATTTTCTAAGCAAGAATACGACAACAAAAGCTCCTTTCAAGTCAGTATTAATAGAAAATTGAAATGTCTTTGGACAAATATAGATTTGGGCTAAGCCCCGAATGTATACAATGTCTGGCTCCGCCCCTGTCAGGTAACAAAACTGACAAAAAATAAAATAAATTATTTCACCCCAATGATACTAAGTAAACATGGACTGACATTGATTTTTAAAATTAGGGTTACCAAACATTTTCTCCGCGCACACGCGCAAACTGAAATTTTACAAAGTCTCACTCCAGCCAAAGTCCCAAAGTTGGCAACCCTGTTATTGCTCCATCTGCCATTTTTCGCTATTGTTCTTGCTTGCTTACCTAGTCTGATGATTTGGTTGTGCACATCCAGACGTTAATACTGGCTGCCCTTGTCTAATGCCTTTTATAATGTTGGAAACGTGGGCTGGCAGATGCAAATATTGGGGGCGTACACCCCGACTGTTACGTAACAGTCGGTGTTATGTTGCGATTCGCCTGTTCTTCGGAGGTCTTTTAAACAAATGAGATTTATATAAAAAGGAGGAAACAATGGAGTTTGAGACTCACTGTATGTTATTTCCATGTACTGAACTCTTGTTATTTAACTATGCCAAGATAAATTAAATTTTTCATTCGAGGGCACCTTTAATATCTAATTATTTTTGGCATAAAAGAAAAACCGATAATTTTGACCCATACAACGTATTGTTGACTATTGCTACAAATATACCTGTGCGACTTATGACTGGTTTATATTATCTTATAAGTATTACATCATAGAAGAGTCTTACAAGCAATTGAATTTTAGGTGTTCTTTAAATAATTGAATTATCAACATGTTTCTTTAAAATAAAACATGAAGGTATTTACTTTATGCATTAACTAATGAAATCAATGTCATCTCAGGCTTTTTGACCCCGAAAATTAATTACGAAAACAATTGCCATTTGTTCTATATGCACTTCAGGCTAAAGCCTAGTTCGACATCCACAGACAATAAAATATTGCAAGGGATAGTTATAAAATTATTATACACGTAATTTGAAAATGGTTCATAATGTTTGGTGATAGAGTCCTTTTTACAAATTTGAAAGTCAATTCAAAACACTTTGCAAAACACAATTCCAAAATAAGTGGATAATTCAAAGTGATGGCAAAATCAGCAATTGTGTGAAATACTGTTAATAAACTTTACATATTGTTTTATTAATATTTTCAAAAAGAAACTTTGATTCAAAGTCTTACAGCGCTGTCATCAGTAATATTTGCATATGGAATTGTAATTTTGTGCATTTATTTGTATACTGAAATGTGATTGGCATGTTCTTTCAGCTCCCTTTTGCACAGATTCTTTATCTAAAGCAGAATGCATTTGCTTCGCCACCCAGGTAGTCATTGACTTATCAGATAGCTATTTAAGGCACCTTTTAAGAAAAACTGATTTCTGGCTTCCTTCCAAGCCTGCATAAATTCACATCTGATTATAACAAATTCAAGTGTGCTTTAATCCTAATGAAATATTTCATGTGATTGTATTTCTACCAAGAAATGTTTAAAAATGAAAGATAAAATGGTCATGAATTAATTACATTTTTTAGTTTCATGCAGCAGGCACCATTTTTATTCTTTTGACCAACCACTGAACGATTGTGGGATCCCAAAATCTTAACTGAAACTTCAACATTATTCTTTTGCTTTCTTACCAGCACTGCTGTCGGAAGTGTACATCAAGAAGTGCAAATCTATTTTTTTTATTTCATGTTGCAGTAATAAAACAAGCGGATATGGTATTTTGAAGACATGTCTGGATGGAGATATCATATTTTCATCTATTCATCATATTGCTGTTTTTTAGAACCTTTCATAAAATGAGACTCCCTGGAGTTTTCTCCCTTCTCATCTGGTTCTTATTCTGTCAAGAGACCCAAATAGTCAATATGAAGTTTCGGAATGTGTCACGGTGTAGGTCTGCCTGTGGACAAGCTTAAATGAATGGACAGCCCACTCACCCCAACAAAGAAGAGCCTTCATCTGTCAATCAAGTGGAAAGGGCAGGCAAAGAAAGGGGCTCCCAAAGGACCGGGGGGTAAATCTTTGAAGTGATTCTGTGTTCAAAAAATTTTTGTTTTGGGGGGACTAAATCAAATCGGCTGTTGAGACTTGAGGCTCCCTGAGTGCGAGTGGCAGACATGTTGCCTGGCGTGTTAGTTGGCACTCACCATCATCTCTTCATTTTACACTGATGGAGTGTCTATTCTTCATCATAACCGGAGAGGGGACAACACAGCTGAGCCTTCTGTTTCTCAAACATCAGGGGAGTGAAGGCCTGATGGATTTCTGCCAGATTACTTAACCCTGATATAGTAGGCAATGCCAAATTCTGTACTGAGCATTCAGTAGTGATGGAAAATACAAATAATTTCTGATCTTTTGAAAATATATATGAATTAATTATTACATTTAAATAGAATTATATATTAAAATAGAATATATATTTTAATATAAAAATGAATAATATTTGTAATATTTTAATATATTAATTATATATTAAAATAGAAAATAGTTAACAATATAATTCACAAATGTATTTAAAATAAATATCTTTTAAAATAAATATTATAAATGTTTTACAGTAATTTTTTTGATCAATTGAATGTGTCCTTGCTGTGTAAAAGTAATAATTACTTAAATCTTTCCTCTGACAACAAAATTTTGAACGGAAATAAATGTCCCAGTTAGTTACAGCCATGATTGAGCTCAAACAAAGTAGCCTAATTTAAAAGCTAAAGATCATTTGCATTTACATAATACAATTTCATTTACTTTTACATTTATTTTGCATTTACTTAATACAAATTCAGCTGAAAAAGACCGGTTTGTGACAACGGCAGTGATGTCTCACGTAAATACTTCATGAGTGCTAGACATCACTTCGGCTGTCAGAGTGCGATCAGACCTCACTAAGCGAGTGCTGAACGCAGTTTGACATAGTGGTGTATTAGAGGTAAAAAATGATATAAATACTGTTCGGTTTCTCGCACAAACCGATCGTTTCGTGTCTTAGGACATCAATGTGTCGTCACGAGCCGCAGGGTTTAATTTGGATTTGTCTGTGCATGTTTTTTTGACTCTTATAAATTGTGTTCCCATTCACTCACATTATTTGACTGACAGACGGCAACGGTTGGAGTTTAAAAAAAATCATCATTTGTGTTCTACTGAAGAAACAAAGTCACCTACATCTTGGATGCCCTGGGGGTAAGCAGATAAACATCAAATGTTCATTTTTGGGTGAACTATCCCTTTAAGTGTGCCATATGCACCAGACATTCAGCCAGTGGTCTGTGGGCGCGAATGAAGCGTTAAGCGCGAGTGATTTACATGTTAAGTCAATGCAAAGACGTGAATAGACATCCTGCGGCGCGAATGAGGCGGCGCGAATTGAGCGTTTGGGGCGTTTGACGCTCGTAAATGTCCAAGCGTCCAACTACGCATAAGTCGCGTCTGGTGTGAACGCAGCATTAAAAGACGCCAGTAAAACAGCTTAGACTTTAGTGTCACTTTTACCTCAAGAAAGTTATTCAATGTCCAAGAACTCATCAGTTAGCTAGGAAAAAAAAACCTCAGAAGAGCTTTTTGCTAAATATATGCACTGTATTACATATTATGTTATGTATGAATGAATCTGTCATGAAAGCAAATTATTACAGTTAATTGTCCTTTAAATGTTTAGATTTCACCAACGAACTGGAGTAGAAACAATTCTGTTATTAAAAAGTTCATATAAAAAACTGCCTTATGTGCAATTTAAATGTTTGTACAACTCAGTTATTAATTATTTGAGTGTTGATTATTAAATTTAGTTTGATTAATTAATGAATTTATTTTTGGTTTCGGTTTTTGACCAAGTGTATCCTGCAGTTTTGGCTTTGACCCAGAATTTTAATTTCGGTGCATCCCTCAGTTTAACATACTATTTATGCCAAGTTGCCAACACTGTTTGACAATTTTATCATTGTGGAATGCACATACATAAAAATCAAGTAAGAAATATTCCAGTGGCGTAGTTTTGCTTATGACAATTGCTAGCAGTTCAGCTAGTTACTTTTAGCCCCATCTGTCAAATACCGAATTAACCTGCTTCATTGCGAATCACACGTTTAAAAGAGATAGTCTGTGGGTGAGCAATTGAATTGAATCACCCTGATTTGAAGATGTCCTGAAAGAGACTGTTCAGCGAGTCACTGAGTTGTTAAACCAGATCATTAACTGAATGTTCTGCTTGATTACATGTCTGAGAAAAAAAAAAAAAAAAATCTGGTCCATGTTCACAGAGTTTGTGAGCTTTTAACATGCCTCTTTAGGAGTCCAACATGTCCAAAAGAAATCCTTGTTACAAGTCTGAAATGTCTGAAAGATGCTGTTCTCAGTTCAGTGATTCCTTACATCTATATTACAATATGATATATTGTTAGTCTCGAGAGTATTTACATCAGTCAATAAATACGTAGATCCGCATCAATAGTTAGCTTGTCCTGATGGACTAGTGGTAGAATTTTTGTTAAGCGTGTCAGAGGTTCTGGGTTCTAATTCGCCCTTGTATGGTTTATTTTGCTTTGCAAATTGCTAATCAGCTGGATACATTCATGCCACAAGATGTTTCAAAACGTGGTGGGACAATATCGACCCTGGCAAAAAGTGGTGGGGACATGTCCCACCCACAAATTACACCTATGCAGTAAATTGTTGATTTGAGAAACACTATTTGTGAACAATTCATTGAAAAAATGCAACAGGTTTCCTCAATTAAGTGTTATGTGCGTATCAGCGGCCTTAAATGTCTGACCATTGACTACCCGCGTGTGACTAATGATGACATTTCCTGCAGAGAAGTACTGACGGAAGCAGATCTTATCTGACTCTCCCACCCACACAAACACACTCATACATATATACACATACACGGAGGCAAGCAGCCCACATTCGTCATATGTATCACCCACATTCAATTAAAGTGGCTAGCTGACGGTATTGTCAATGTGCTGTGGGCAGCTTTGAAATGCATAACTGCCTGACAGCATCTTAGGTCTGCTTGGATAAGCAGATGTGCGTGAATTGTTGTGACTCTGATCATGGGTGGAGTGTGGCGAAGCTGTCGCGAGCTCTGCCTTACATAAGACATGACAAATGTGGTTATATGGACACCCAGGTGTGTGTATGTTTGTCTCGAAACACTGCACTGACTCCTGAAGTGTGTCAGGCGAAGCATGCTGGATGCCATCAGATTAGTGTTCTCCTCCTTCCTCATGTTCATGGTGAGATAAGAGAATCGGCAGACTTTAAAGTTTGAACATGGATAGATGCACACGCACGTACTTATGACATACCTGCTACCCCACACAGCAAAAGGAAAAGGGTTTGTTAATAGGGCGTTTACAATTACAGCTAGCATTTCAATTAATTTTCCTTCACACAACATCGTCTTTCATATTCAGCTTGAGTTATTGTTATGTGTTTGTGTGCGAGATTCTTTCATGTCAGGCTTTTTAATATCAGTGATATCTGCACATTTCAGAGGAGAGCTGTAATTCATTAATGTTCAAGGTTTCATCGCTTTATTTCTGAGAACCTGTACTTATTTGGCCCTTACGTAATGCTAATTAGTAATAGCCTGCTCCCTAGAGCGTGGTGCATTCCATCTGTAGGGGGTGGATTTCTGCACTGTGCTGCGAGCACCATCTCATTAACAAACACTGAGCACATCCAGCATTGACTGGCTTCATTTGCCTGCATGTCTCTTGCAGTCAGTTGGTTTCATTCCCATTAAATCTGTAGTCCTCCTCCCAATCACACTGTGAAGTGTTAATATGAGCAGTTATTTAAAGGGATGGTTCAACCCAAAATGAATATTCTGTCATTATTACTCATCCTCATGTCTTTTTTTAAACCTGTATGACTTGCTTTCTTTTGTGGAACACAAAAGGGAATATTTATAGTAGAATGTCCAAGCTGCTTTCCACCACCACAGCTGTCAAGCAAGATTGTTAAAGGGGACATATCATGAAAATCTGACTTTTTCCGTGTTTAAGTGCTATAATCGTGTCCCCCGGGGTGTATCTACCAACCCAGAAAACGTGAAACACAGGACAACCCAGTAACTTTGTTTGGCAAGCCTTTCTCTGCAAGTATGTGAAAAAACAGATTCCACTCCCCTTGTGATGTAGGAAGTTGTCCATATTATAATATTACAAGCGACAATGGTGTACCAGTTCTATCGCTATGACAAAAGTTCGAGCAAAGCATGCTAACTGTTCTGTCGTTGGCTGTACAGACGAGCGCACAACACTATTTAGAGTGTCGTTAGCTTGGATAGCCTGCAAGTTGACCCTGGTAAGCTCGATTGCTAAAAAAGGAGCATTTCTGAGTGCTATTTTGAAAAAAATATTAGAGCATTTGATAGCAATCATAAACGTTAGCCTGGTGTGTATGGCTCTGTTTGGCAAACAGGTACGCTATGTGTAGTGGGCGTCCATACGGGTTTTGCACAAAAGATTAACATGGAGGCACATGCTAGTCGATGAGTTGAATCAACTCCACAGCAACTACATTAATTTATCCAATAACTGCTCAGAAACATCTAGTTGCATTCTAAAAGTTGTAACTTCTTCCTGAGTCTCTTCTTCAGTGTCCAACTCCAATTTGAACAAATGTAAGGCTGAACACCATTACTGACAATCGTCATTTTGGCTGCGTGAGATTCTCCAGCTTTGTTGTTGTTGAGCAACTGAAGCACGAGCTGTTAAAGCTCCACCCTCTTCTGGAAAGGGGGCCAGGAGCAGCAGCTCATTTGCATTTAATGGGACACAAAAATGGCGTGTTTTTGCTCACACCCAAATAGGGGCAAATTTGACAAGCTATAATAAATGATCTGTGGGGTATTTTGAGCTGAAACTTCACAGACTCATTCTGGGGACACCAGAGACTTATATTACATCTTGTGAAAAGGGACATAATAGGTCCCCTTTAAAGCAAGATTTTTGGTGAATAATGGCTTTAATTTCAATGTTTTTAAATATTTTAACATAGATTACAGTTCAAAGTTTGAAGTCTATAAGATTTTTTAAAACGTTTTTTTAAAGACTTCTGAAGCTCACCAATATTTATGTATTTTTTCTTTATAAAAATGCAGGGGAAAAAACAGTAATATTATTACAAGTATTATTGTAATAAGAAAAAAATATTACTACAATTTAAAATAACTTTTTTCTATTTTAGTATATTTAAAAAAAAAAAAAAAAAAAAATTAACTAAATTTTAACATTTCTGTGATGGCAAAGTGGAATTTTCAGCCACCATCATGTTCCATGATTGTCCATAAATGATTATACTGATTCTAGTTTCTGCCTAATATAATTTTGTAGAAATTGTGATACATGTTTTGTTCAGGGTTCAAAAGAACAGCATTTATTTGAAATATGACTATTTTGTAACAATGTAAAAATCTTTACTGTCAGTTTAGTTTATTTTGTGATATGACAAGTCACTTACTTGATATTTATCTTAAAGGGATAGTTCCTCACTGTTCCAAACCTGTTTGGATTCCTTTTTTTCTGCTGAACACAAAAGAAGATTGAATTTTGAAGAATGTCTATATCCAAACATTTGATGGGCCCCATTGACTTCCATAGTATTATAGTATTTTTTTCCATACTATGGAAGTCAATTAACTTGCGGGCGAGTAAATTAATAAATTTAATTAAGATGTACCAAAATGTAAGTTATTTGAGGACATTTTTCAATGCATTCAAAAACGGAATCAGACTCTCAGCTGATGTGAAATTCAAGAGAAGAACCGGTGCACAGAGTCAGAGAATCTCATTCATCCTGACATGGGAGGACCAAACGCTGTAATGGCCGCCGTGGGGCGGGGGGAGGGTGGGAACAGTCAGAGTTGATGAAGAAAAAGAGTCAGGGTGTGGGAGTGGGGGATAGATGATAATGACAGTGGGATCAAAGAGTGTTATTTCCCCTTAGGCCTTGCAGTGTTGGAGAATGATGGTTGATGCCCATTTTTGATAATGAACTCCACTGGTTGGAGTCCTGTAGGAGTGGGAGCCCCCGCGTTCGAACATGACAACAAGAGATCCGCTTGGCGGCAATGACCCATGGGTCAAGCCTATTAAATTATACAGCTGTGCTGTGAATTATCGTCTCTGAGCTGTCTAACACAATCACAATTAGCTTAGACTGATTACAGCTGTATTTAAAAGCAATAAACATTTGTGTAGACGTTCCGGAAGATGGGTGTCTTTTATTAAGCGCAGACAATCTGCCATATAGACTTGCTTAACACAAAACAAATGCACATTTCTTTTTTTTGATACGGCTACATGCTTGTGCTTTACTTTATTTATCCACCACATTCAACCTCTGGAGTAAAGCTCTTCCAAAATGTGGATCTTTGATTTAAGCCGCTGTTGTCCCTCCCATACCCGCCTTATTAGTCTGTGCCGACTACCCACACATTTAAATATTTCCAAGAACCAAGGGTATTCCGCCAAAGCACAAAATGAAACGGGCATATAGTGCTTTGGTATTCTGTGTGCACCATGGGCAACCAGTTCTGCTGACAAATGAGGCTGCTTTATATTTCCATGGCTTTGGAGGAGTATTCGTCACCTTTTTGAAGACCCACACAGAAAATGATAATAAGGTTTCTGTGAATGCATATATAAATATATTTATATGGGATATATATATATTTATGGTTGAACAGCATGAATATTTTACCCTCTTTCAGAACATGCACAGTTGGTGACTGAAGAGTTTTTCTCGAATTAATAGTCTCTTTGAAAGCAAAGGCTTTTGGGAGTGGCAGGGGGATTTAATAGCATGTAGCATTTAAGGCTCGCAACACAGAGAGAGGATTCAAAGCTGGCAGAGACAAGGCGATATAGTTCTAGACGTTGTTACCATGCATAGGCTGTCAGAGTGGCACTGACAAAGTGAATAGCTGGACTGAGGGGGAAAATTAAGAGTCATTTTCTCCCCAAATGAGATCTCTCACTCTTGCAAGTCATTTCCGTGCAGCAATTTCAAATGGTTACAGTACCTCAAACAAAACATGAAATGTTGGATGACAGTCTTGGCTGGCAATAGATAATGGTGTCGTTATTAATTAACGATTATCATGATATGGGCTTGAGGTTCATTGGGGTGATGGAATGTTGCACACATCACTACACAAGTCTTTGTAATTATGTGGGCGTTCACAATCAGAACAAATTAGTTTTATGCATCTTTGTCTTTGATATTATAACAGAAACATTCTTCGTCGATATGATTATACATACAGTGTTAGTCTAGAATCTGGATCAGAAGCAGTTTTGTCCCACAGCACAAATACAAACCATTTTGTTTACTTATTAAATATTGCATCACTGATATGGGCAGGATGCATGTGTGTAATTTCATTTCATTTTCCATTCACAGTCCCATTTGCTGTTAACGGCATTTAAGCATCAAAATCGATGAGGAACTTGTCCAGTGTGCTATTACATATAGCAGGAAGTGCTAAGGGGAAGCAGTTCAGTGTCACACAGAGGTCTGACCTGTCATGAAATATGAGATTTTTATCAAATATGGAGAGAATGCACTGTGGTGCACTGCTTAGGCAGTGCTGTATTCTGCACTTGAGCTTGTTATATTTGTCTTTTTAATAAGAGATGACAATTATATGTCTCATGCGACAGGTGAGTTAAGAAGGGTAATTATTGTGTCCATTTGGTAAATTGAAAGGAAGAGTATTGGGTTCAATGCTGGAGAACAGTTTTTTTTTTTTTTTTTTTTTTTTTTTTTTTTTTTTGTACACTCCAGTGTGCTATGTTAAATAGTATATTTTATGTGGTACACAGTGTACTCACGGTGTGCTTGGGAGTCCAATAAAAGAAAATTATTGACTTTCTCTATAATTTCACAGCATATGTCTTGTCGAGTACACTTAACACAGAGTGAGTTCTCTGTAGACGAACTACTGCTCTCTAGCTGTAGTGAGAAGGATGTGTCTGCAGCGAGACTAAACTCAAACAGTAGCTGACAAAAGTGTTTCCAATTCAGATTCAAAAGAACACCCCACGCAACCGCAGACAATCAAAAGATAATGAGGAGGACAGACAGTAATGGCATGTGGTGCCATGTTCTTATTCCCACCCCCCTATATCATTCTCTTCTTCTTTTCCTCCCACTTTTTTTTTGTTTTGTTTTTTTTTAGCCTATTCTTTCCATCTGCGAGAGCGTGGGTCTGTTGTCAGCTGGAGGACTGAGCTGTGACGGGTTATGAAAAGCAACCTGTTTAAAAATGTTGGCTTGGCTACATAGCTGTGGGGTCTTACTAACGGGCATGAGAGAACATGTGCTTGCTCACACTTGCCATACCTGTCTTGGCCAAAGTGGTCAATGTTTGGCTGGTTAGCATGGGCCTGTTAGCCTCAGCTGGTAAATGCTGTGACTACGCTCTCTAGACCCAAAAACATCTTTCAATTCATTTAGTGAAATGCTCCCCTCTAGAGTTCTTTTCTCTAGTATACTAACATGGTGTGGACAGTAAATGACTTGCCTGATGTAAATGTATTGCTATGTGAGATATTATTCTCAATTATTCTTTTTCCACGGTTGAAACACCAGTTTACACGCATATCTACATCGTCTGTTCTTCTTCTTTATCCTGTTGTGGCAGTTAGCAAACAGCGTTGCATTACCATACACACCCCCTTCTGGATTGTAGTGTGGATCGCTTGTAACTGACTGTATTCATCGTCTAATTGCATTAATCGAACTGTGACGTCCGTACTGTACGGTTCGGATGAATACATGTACTGTTACATCCCTATTATATATATATTCCTTTAGCTCGAGAGTTATTAGTCACATGTCATGTACTGCTTAGGTGATATGGCAAATTTCAAACTGCACACTTCCAGGGGGGTCCTGTTCCGGCCGAACAACTGGCAGATGAATGGGAATGCTACAAGATAGTTTCTCCAGATATTATAGACCACGTTGGTCTGCAATATCTTATAGTTGTCTTTGTCTGTCACTTTATGTTTGCCTCCTTTATCTTTCTCTGTGATCAGCACTGCACTACAGACTGGAGCATGTCATCTGACTGGGCATCGCTACTGGCCAGATGACCTCAGAGACTAGAGCAGCAGTCTAGAGCAAGAGAGAAAATGAGAATTGTGAGTGAAAAAGTGAGGGGGTGGTGGGTTATGAAAGACAGAGAGGGAGACCGTGGAAGAAAAATGAATAACAGAATCAGTTCCAGGGATCAAAGATTAAGCCTGTGGCCTTGGAGTTGAGGCCAGGCTAAGCTATGCCAGCTGCCACGAATACAGGCGTACAGGGAGGAATCCATTTTCATGACAGGCAGGTCTGGATCCACCATTTCACCCTTCCTGATCTGGAAACTATCCATCCTGTGGTGAAAAGTATTCCCACAAGGAGGTCTCCACAGGAGGAGTCCAGCTGTGGCCCCAGTTGGAGAAAGCACTTGTTGAACGTAAATAATAATAAACGTTAATAAATGCGACTAAAAACATAATGGGCCCTATAATACACCCAGCGCAATGCGACGCAAGGCGCAGCGCAAGTGTGTTTGCTAGTTTGCGTCCGGCGCCGTTCGCGTTTTCCCGTTCAGCGCCACGTCCTTAAATTAGTAAATGGATTTGCGCCAGTTAGTGCGCCCATGGGAGCTGGTCTAAAAAAGAGGTGTGTTCAGGCGCATTGCCGGCGCATTGCTATTTTAAGGAGCTGAAAATAGACTGCGCCATAGACCAACTCAAACGTGGTCTAAAGTCTAAAGTCAATGGCGCAATATTTTTTTGTTAGAGCGCGTTGGTAGAAACTGCGCCTCTGGGCGCGTCCACAGTGCGCGTTGACTTTGCTTATTACACACAGGGATGCGCATCACACAAACATGCCAAATATTAAAAACAAATGGATTACAGTGTAAAAGAATATTATTGTGTAGGCTACATAAATATAAAAATGTAATAATGAATAGTCATTGCGTGTATTAGAATTAGGCTACCTATTTTCAATTCAGCCTATTACTACTTATAATGATGAACGAAATTGGCTAATTAATTGAACAATCGTGCCAATACACACACATATATATTAACTGACTCATCGCGTCTACGCCATGTAAATAGCAATCCGCCATGGCGCGAGCGCATCTCGCTCTTAAAGGGAATGGGAGATGACACTCTGATTGGTTTATTGAACGTTACACCCATTACTCATTAAGAGAATAGGGACAACCCATTTCAAAAATGCGCCCCGGCGCACGGACCGTTTATCCGTCGTTAAAATAGCAAAAGTGGATTTGGACACGCCCTGAGTGCACCTGCGCCGTGCGCTTTACACTTTGCGTTTAGATCGTTAAAATAGGGCCCAATGTCATTCATATGAGTATTGAATACAATAGAATTAAGATATTAATGCCGCAATTTTAATTTTCATAAATAGGGATTTGTACACATTTGTATATCGGTAACGTTTTTAAACATAAATCATTAACGTTTTAGTGCTATCAATTTCGTATGTTTCGGTGTCTGTGGAAACATAAGTAAATATACGTGTGGCAGAATACATACGAAATGAGATCACATTGTGAGTTCTCGTTTTCAGCTGTCTGCCTGGACCTTTTTGTATTTCTGGGTTTGGTATACATGGAAGTAAACAACAGCAGGGTAAATAAGAGTTACCATAGCAGAGTATAGAGAACAGCACATGTCAATACAACATTCCCTTTTACACAAAATGCAAAAGAAATAGTACTTTGCTGTACAAAAGGGGGGAAATTAAGAGAGATGGATTGCAGCAGTCAGAAGAGGAAGGTGCCAAATTTACTGTCACTCTCTCAACAGCTGCATATGAATCTGTTTGTAAAGGCAGTAGAGTTGAAAGCAATATAATCATTTATACAATCCAGTTAATTCTTGTCAACACTACTAAACAATTTAATGTCACAATTACTGTAGCATTTCTCACACAACATTAAATAAGATTATGGACTCATTCATCCAGTAAACTAGCTGGCTTTCTAACAAATAAAACAAGAGCCTAATCACACTCACTCTTGTAATGGAAGCGATATCCCATACAGTATAGCTGATTTGGGGAAGACTTGATTATTAATGCTGTAAAATCCATCACAGCAGTGATGGTTAGTTTTCCAGAATTTTATTTTAATTAAATTTGATTTAAATTTAAATAATTAATGGCAACTTAATGCATTCAAAAAGCAGTTGAAGAAAGTTCTCTCATTTGAGCACTTAAAGGGGTTAGTTCACCCAAAAATTCTGTCATTAATTAATTACCCTCATGTCATTCCAAACCCATAAAACCTTTATTTGGAACACAAGTTAAGATATTTTTGATGAAATCCGAGAGCTCTCTGACTCCTCCATAGACAGCAATTTAATTACCACTGTCAAGGCCTAAAGACATTACTAAAAACATTGTTAAAATAATCCACGTGACTACAGTGGTTTAACCTTAATTTTACGAAGCACTGAGAATACAATTGTGTGCAAAAACCAAACAAAAACAAACAAACAATTTCTTCTCTTCCCTGTCAGTCTCCTGTGTAGTTCACATAGTAAACACAGTGCAGTGCTTCCGTGTTCTACGTCAGAATGCCGACTAAGTATTGTGCTTTTCACGTTTACAGTGTTGGCCAATACTAAGCTGGCGTTCGGACGTAAACACGGAAGCGCTGCACTGCATTCACTACGTCGACTGTGTAGGAGACTGATGGGGAAGAGAAGAGATTGTTGAATAAAGTCGTCATTTTTGTTTGGTTTTGGCTTCATAACATTAAGGTTGAACCACTATAGTTACGTGGACTATTTTATCGATGCCTTTAGTACCTTTCTGGGCCTTGAAATTGGTAATTAAATTGCTGTCTAAGGAGAAGTCAGAGAGCTCTTGGATTTCATCAAGAATATCTTAATTTGAGTTCCAAAGATGAACAAAGGTCTTACAGGTTTGGAACGACATGAGGGTGAGTAATTAATGACAGAATTTTCATGTTTGGGTGAACTAACCCTTTAACTAAACCACAACCTTGAACAAAGGCACTTTCGATAACATCTGTTCTTCCTACTATTCCAGTTTTCTGCCATAGCTTCTGTAGTGTACTGTTGAAACTTGGCATTTTGTACTGCAAATATTGTTGGGTCTTATTATGAATCGCTTGCAATGTTCCTCTTTTGTTATTAGATTAAAATAATGTAATGTAATATAACATCATTGCACAGACAAGGCTTAAGCCTAGTCCTAGACTAAAATGCATTTTTGAGCTGTTTTAACTGAAACAACTTGCACTGAGATATCTTTTGTCTTAATATGCACACCAGTAATATTTTTCTAAGACATGTTTATAAAAGCTACTTAAATGTCCTAATTTAAATAAGGCCTACTCTAGTTTAAGCCCTGTGTGTGAATCCAGCCAAAATAAAGTTTGTATGAACCAATCTACATTAAAAGAGAAAAGAAAAAAATGGCTAGATTTATCCTGCTGAATTAAAGCAGAAATACGTCACTGAGCTCAGTAGGGCCATTGTGACATCTCAAAGAGAATTACAATGTTGCCAGCTGAAGTGTTTAGCCATCTCTAAAGTGGGGGGCAGATGAGCGCTGATCCACCGGATTAACATGGTTTGTGGCAATGAGAAATATTTCACTCACATTTCAAGTGCTTTATGCCGGCTGAGCAGCCTCCTGCTCATTGCTGACGACATGTTGGACACCACACTCTCACCTTCACTCCTGATCTAAATTAAGAATCCTACTCATCCTACACGTTCATTAATAGCGCCCCCTCACACCGCTTCCCTTGGGAATTTTGCCATGTTATGGCAGCCATCTTAATATCTAAACAGTTGCCATTTCAAGTAAGTTTTCACAGCATAAATAAGTAGAAATTTATATAAACTTGTCAGCATTACTTATCCACTAGTTTATTTTTTTCGATGACTAGTCGACCAGCATGACTCATCTCTCGGTCTCCATTTTCATCACTCTCTCTCCTCGCTTTGAACTGTCACCTAATTTGCTTTGGCTGTGTGGTTATGTTAGGTGAAAGTCGTGGATTTGAAGCTCCACAGGGGTTGTGGAGGTCTTTAATGAGTGTGTGGACTAGAGAGGGGGTAGCAGTTGTAAGTGCACAAGGGTATTTATGAAGCTCATCTGCAGTCTGAGCAGGGTTCACAGGGACAAGGCAATGACGTCCTCATCAGCCCTGTCGGATTTAATTCCAGCATGCTATGTTTCGTGCGTCTTATTTCCATAACTGGATATAGATAGACAACAGGTCTTACTCACTAATCAAGTGTGTGCATATGTGTTTGTGTGTATCTTTGCATACAGAAATGATTAATCAGTAACTTTATTTTTAAAATAAAATTATGTTTTTAATCTTAAACAATTAGAATCAAATTGAGAACCAACTGAATCCACTTATAAAAAAAAAAAAAAAAAAAAAAACACACCTCCAGTTGCCTTAGAAACATGAAATGTGTTAAGATGAAATGTTGTTTTTGTGTGTATTAGTATTAGAAACTGAATAATTAAGAGATCCTACAGTAAGTCTTATTTTAGTGTTAACAAAAATGATATGCGTTATAGATTAATCTGTGATACGGGTTTATAAAAAAGGTTTATATAATCGTGCTCTCTGACCTGAGTGTGTTTTTAGATGGAATAAGTAAATGTTTGCAGAGAATAATGATTGGCTGTATGGGTCAAGTTGTGAAGAAAGCCCTTATATATGGGCGTTGGCCATGTATTATGCTAAGTACCACATAAATGTAGGCATTCGCTCCTTCAAGAACAAATTTATGTGTGTATACACACCAGTTGTGAATCTGGCTCACATACTGTAAGTGAGTCGGTTTCAATCACTTTTATGTCTCAGGGGTTGATTTCTAATAAAACTTGGAAGTCTTGAAAATATTTTATCACCATGTATTTTTGATACTTTTGTTTTCTTGTCATAGACCCAGACTTTCAATCTTAAAATATGAAAATCCATTATTAAAAAAATATCATTGCATGTTTAAAAGTGGAATAATTGTGAGATTTATTGTTTTTTTGTTTGTTTTTTTTTTACAAAATTATGACTGTGCCTCAGTTTTGCTGTCATTTTGTATGCAAAAAAAAAAAAAAGGAAAATATTATTTAATTGTGTGCATTTAAGATACATAACATTCTAGCTTTAGCAAGAAAAGGATTCAGCCATTTTATTCCAATTTTAAACATAACTCCTCATTTGAGGTGTTTCAAATGGCACAATGGTGGAAATTTTTTATTACACTGTCATTGCATGTCCGCTGTTGGACATTGTTGGTTGTCAAATTACTAGTGAGAGTGTGAAAAGTATATTTTTTGAAAAGTCTACAGGGCCAAAAGTGCCCGTAGTTCAAGAAACAAGAATACTTGCTCATTAGTGAATAAGACCCAGTGTACCTTCAAGTATTATAATAGGCAAATTTCAATAAGCCTGCATACTTGTTAAAAAGCACAGCAGTTTCTTCTTCCAGCAGTCTCTTAGTCAAAACTCTAGCAGACCCAGTTTGCCACATGTTGCGGGATTCTGTGATCATTGCTCAATTATAGACTTGAACTGACTTGCAGTCATTTACAACTAATGTATTGCATGTGAAATGATGCACCTTGGAGACCAAGGACAAAATGCTCTATTATGAAGCCTGGCTGGTTTGGTTTTCCCATGGTTCACTGATTTGGCAGACAAGTTCATCCAGCATTACTTGTCTAATTATTCTCTTGTTAAGTCAGAATGTGGCAGAAGGCCGCATCCCTTGCATAGGTTCTGCAACAACATTGCTTGGCCTTTTTCCGAGAGGCTCTGTAATGAATTCAGGAAGTAGCTCACAAAATGGGCTTTGTCTATGTGATGTGTTTATTTGGGAAAAGAACAGAAATGCAGACAGAAAGTGTGTTTGATGAGATTATTGGTGCAGCTGAAGACAAAGCACTCCCTATAAGCTAGCATGTTTGTTTGTATCAGTATATGAGTGTGTCTGTTTGCGTTGAAAGAAGTTCTTTCGTTTCCTTTTTCATGCAACCCTGCTGCGGTTTATGCATGCTGTTCTTAGTTTACAGAGCCACGCAAAATCTCTTTAGTCTGTCAGTGTGTCTAAATCTCCTCTTTCCTTCCCGCTTTCCAGGAATAATTGTTTTTGCTTAGTGAGAGGTGAGATGTCACAGAATTTACAGCTGCTCCAGAGATAAACGTTCACTGAAAATGGAGGGTAAAGCCTTGTATTTCCGTGCTTTTGTCGATGCGTCTCTCTGGCAGGTTGAAGGTCATTTGAATTGTTCAGGGGAGTCTGTCAATCGCAGTGTCACTGGCCTCTGAACGGCTCATTGAAATGCAGAGCAGTATGTATCAGTATTCATGCTTGAATCCGTGATTAATTTTTCTTTGTGACACGTTTCCGCGATCGGCCGTCGATCTCCACGTCAGTCCGTGGTATTCGTCAGCCTCTGGGCAGCCTGCGCTAGCATTTTCCTCTAATCGCTCATGCATAAAGAAGCACCACATCTGGGGACAGGGACTGGGAAAGTGTAAATCTACATCACAAATTTATAGCCTTTATGGAACCAAGTTATATTCGGAAGAACTGTTTTTTTTCCATTTTAATAGGCAGCAGAAGAATTGGCAGAGCCAGGTTGAGAGAACACAGGAAGTGAGATAAAGTTGCGTACTTCTTAATGAAGGAGGAAAAATGTCACGTTTGTCACGTCAATACATGTAGATGTGGTCTACAAATACAACCAGGCCATAGTTATTCATGTTATTTTTTATACATAACAACATACAAAGCTTACAAACAGACTTGGTTTACTGTAACTCTGTGCCAATATATTTATTTAAAAAAAAGTATACTTGCCATAAAGTGTAAGTTCACTGATTTTCAACCCACTTCGTATTGTTACAATGTTGGTAGTTTGAGTAAACTGATAATGTTTACTTTTTCTCTGTGTTACCTGAACCGAGGAATTCCCGTTTATGCATCAACCGGCGGACTTTTAACAGCTTCATGGCTTTTGTGAAAACTACAGATTTGTACTTGTACCGCATTTTTGTATCCCCGCCTATAGACAGTTGGATCGACAGAGTTATTAACAAACGTTATCGTAAGAGTAAGTTTATCACTAAAAATTTTAATGTACTTTGTCTGCTCTTTAAACAACATTATGGTAAAAATAATATAGCAACAGTTTTAGTGGTGTTCTCTCCATATTTTCTCCAGTGTTAGTCCATATTCATAATTGCAGCCTTTAGCCACTGCATACACCGTACACTATTGGAAACCGAAACAACTCAGTCCTGCTAAACATTTATTCTTTAAATTCTTGCATCTGAGAACAAGATGTTGACATCATTGTGACTAAAAGTTTGCTAAGAAGTATTTTCTACTCAAGCAAGACAGTATTTGACACTGATCAAGCCTATTCAGTAGGAGCAGACTGGGAGTGGCCTTGAATGGAAACATACCCAGTGCATTATGGATGTTGAAGTTTAATTGAAAGCCCATTTTGCCAGCGGTGCATTACCCCTTTAACATACTTAGTGTCGTTTATTACCCTGCTATTAAATTACAAAAAATGTTGACTGTGAAAAGGTGACATTTTTTCATTCTTCATTAAAAATGTCATGTTTGTCGATAAAGAAACGCTCAAGGGCTTGTCTTTACACATTCATCTGCTGCGTATAGATGTCAATATTGCATGTAGATGTTGTCCACTTCAAATGTTTACACTCTGTACTGAATGTAAAGTAGCACTTTGCCTCTAAACAATGCTACTATATTTCCCAGACAGTTAATATTCTCCCAGGAGCTCTTCCATGGCTTGTCTACTCAGTCAATGAACTCTGAAAGACATGAAATGAATTGAATTGTATGCAGGGGGTTCAACCAAAACATAATGGGAAATATAATGGTGGCATGTTTTATGTTTTTCCCTCATTGCTGGAGGTTAAAGATTACCTGACATTTCTGTCTGAGAGTTTCTTTATTTGTCAAGTGTCTCAGCTGTGCTGGCGGACACATATTCAAGCATACAATGTATCAGCAGTAGTTGTAGGCCTCAGTGGTTTGTCTGGGCCAAACAACAAATGTGCCTAAATAAGCAGTTGCAAAAAACAACAAGCAATCTCAAAATGACATTTGTGTCAAGAGTCTCTCAGGTGAGTGGAGACAAGTGAAGTTTAAACAGCCCACTTCACCCAGAGTGCTGATTTTACTAGCAGTGAATATACATGAAAATGTGAGTGATACCAGTGATAAAAAATGAGTGTTTCATGCCCCTTTACACAGGAAAGTTTTTCATGCTCTGTGTTTGGCACTGAAGAGCTATGGGTGAACAGCTCCATGAATGGATGGATGAATTGATACCAGTAGAATTTCACAACATTGCATTACGGTTGAGGTTAGGTAAAGACAACATAAGATTTTAAAAAATGTTATGGAAACACCAAATTTTAGGTTGTTTTTTACTAATATTGTTTTATGTTATTGGTAACACTTTGATAGATTAAAGCAAACATGTTTTGACAATGGCATACTGTAAGTCGTATCAAGTTAGATGTGTTAATGAGGTTCCTTAAACGTCACAAGGAGGATGTGCTAATGTCATAACATATTTGCAATGAGATCATACATATTATGTTAAAAACATCTGTGGTGTTAAGTGAAACCTTATCAAAACCCTTTATGACTTAAATGGTTTTACAACATAGTTATGGATGAATGGATGGATGGATGGATGGATGGATGTGTTTAGAATGTCTATTTGCGTGTATCTTGTGAACACCGTTGAGCAATGACCATGCTCTGTTTTGCTTGTGACATAGTTCCCCAATTGTAATAGTTACCCGATTGTAAGCCCTCTCTGTATGCTCATATTAGATATGTGTTTGTATTTGAGGTTGGCAGTGTTGACAATGTGTGTGTATGCATTGTGTGTCGACTGACGTGTGTGCTAAGAGGGTTGCGTCAGCCTCTGCTCTCTGATTCTTGGCAAACGGCCTGTCTGATCTCAGGAGAGGTACTGACAGTGGTCAAATGGCCCAGTGTACACATATCCCTCTAAGCCACCAGCACTCTCTACGAAAATCACACTGTGTCTTCCTTATTATAAACTAACACTGTTTATTTTCTACTAATTGTGCTTTTCCCTCCACCCTCCTCTCTGCAGTATGACATGTTTGGTTTAATCTGAGCCATCTTTATTACGCCCTAAGATATTCCCAATTGAAGCAACCAGCATAATCAGTAATAAGCATATGTTGTGTTTTGGATGGAATACTGGTATCCCTACAAGGCTTTTTAACTACAAAAAAATGTATTTTCAAATATATATTAGTTGGTGAGTTGCCTTACAACTTTTCGAGGGGTTTTCAAACTGGGGTCCAGGGACTCTCTGTGAATACAAAGTGGGGCTAGGGGAGTCCTAATTACTAAGTGAGTTTTTTTTTTTTTTTAAAGTCTGTTTTTGAAGTCATGTTAACTTAAGATATTAATTGAATATGTTTACCAAAATATGTCATTGATTACTCACCCTCATGTCATTCCAAACCCGTAAGACCTTCATTCATCATCGGAACACAAATTAAGATATTTCTGATAAAATCCGATGACTCATTGAGGCCTGCATTGACAGCAAGATAATTTACACTTTCAAATGCCCAGAAAGCTACTAAAGACATATTTAAAACAGTTCATGTGACTATAGTGGTTCAACCTTAATGTTATGAAGTGACGAGAATACTTTTTGTGCGATAAAAAAAAACAAAATATGACTTTATTCAACAATATCTAGTGATGGGCGATTTGAAAACACTGCTTCATGAAGCTTCAAAGCTTTATGAATCTTTTGTTTCGAGTCAGTGGTTAGGAGTGCATGTCAAACTGCCACAGTCACCTGCCATTGAACCTTCGAAACACTTATGACGTAACGAATCCATGTTTACTGAAATCATGTGACTTTGGTGAAACAAAAGATTTGTAAAGCTTTCGAACATTGCACTAGATATTGTTGAATAAAGTCATTATTTTGTTTTTTTGGGGGGCACAAAAAGTATTCTCGTCGCTTCATAACATTAAGTTTGAACCACTGTAGTCACATGAACTGTTTTAAATATAACTTTAGAAGCTTTTTTTATACAGTGAGAGTACTGTCTGATGTATAAACCTAAAGACTGTCAGTTTAAAATAATTAATAATTAAATTTAGAGCCCGACCGATATGGATTTTTGGGGGCCGATGCCGATATTAACTCGAAAAGAGCCGATTTATAAGCCGATATTTTGATTTTGAAAATAAACTGGATATTAGACCCATTTCCTATAAACTACACTTACACAACATTCAATAGCAAAGTATCTGCCTGTTCTATGTATGTGGGCTGTATAAACCATTTTCCAGAAGGGATTATGTTAAAAAAAAGCTTAGATTACAGTCTCAATGACTAAACAATTGCACATCAAAAGTATATATTTTTTAATGATCAAAAAACAGTCTGGTTTTAAACATTTAACAGTTTTACTTACTTCCAGTTGAAGCTGGTTTTAACAGTCTGTGTGTGTATACTGTAAATAAATTATAATACTAAGTAAAAGAGCTATACCAAACAAATTCAATATTCCACAAAACCATGTCAATGAATTGAAAATAAAATTAAAATAAGTTAAATGGGAAACACTGCAGATATATTTAGAATAAGTTAAACGCTAACGTTATAGTTTGACCTCTTATTAACGTTCGCGCTCTTCCACTGATAAACATGGTATTAGCTTTGTGGCTAATCTAATATAGCAATGCATTAGCGGCTGTAAGTGATGTTACAGAATATTTAGAAGTGATAATGATAGGACCGTTAGCTAGAACTACCACACTGTTTTTATATACAGTGTATGAACTGGTAACACTTTAGAATAATGGTCATTAGTTAACATTAGTTAACTACATTAGTTAACATGAACTAATAATGAACTGCACTTATAAAGCATTTATTTATCTTTGTTAATGTTAATTTCAACATTTACTAATACATTATTAAAATCTTGTTAACATTAGTTAATGCACCGTAAACTAACATGAACAAACCATGAACAGCTGTATTTTTATTAACTTATGTTAACAAAAATGAACAAATACAGTAACAAATGAACTGCTCATGGTTAGTTCATGTTAGTTAATACATTAATGTTAACTAATGACCATTATTCTAAAGTGTTACCTATGAACTAAATCTATCATTTCACATGACGAACGACAGACTCACCGTCAAAAGGCTCGGCTGATAGCTTTCTTCTGTAGTGGATTTCTGGCGCTGTTGTCAACTGGGGAGTTGCAGAGCTCCCTCTGGTGGGCAAACTATGCAACACTCATAACATGAGTGAAGCATGAGACTCTGTTTCTCATGTTTCATCGGCCGTTATAAACGCCGATGCCGATTTAAATGCAATTAGCTCATATCGGCCGATAATATCGGCCGGCCGATATATCGGTCGGGCTCTAATTAAATTATTAATCTCATGTTGTCCAACCAGAATCAGAATGAAACTGTAATCTGAAATTCTGAAATATAATGTTTTATACTATTTTTCTATGTATTTACACACAGTTTTTGCAGACCCCTGGTTTGAAAACCCCTGAGCTAGTCACTTGTTGCTCACACAATGCTAACTCTGTCCTATTTTCATAGAAAGAGATTGAAAGCAAAGCATAAAGCCATTTTGATTATTCACGTCACGGTTGCTGCGTCGTCAACAGTGAATTTCCCCTCCATCATTGTATAAATCATGTCATAAAACATCTTATCTTGGGTAGATAAGATATTTTATGCCCTTCACTGACTTTGCATCAAAATCTTTATTTCTGGCCACCCGTTGTCTCAGCCAAACAGAAATCACTTGACACCTGCATTCTAAATCACAAAGTTGCTCTCCATGGCAACAGCTCCTTTGCATCTAGTGCTCGAGAATCCCATCCATCTTCATAATTTAACCACGATGGAATGGTTTAGGTAGCATTATCTTGTTAGTGGGGAAATGCTGGGCTGCCTAAATGTACTGTGTGATTGTATGCCATAATTCAACACTGTAATAACAAAGATTACGCGGTGATGTTTCAAACTAACACTGAGGCGAGCTGATAGGGAGATTGGCACTTTTAGCCGGTGTCCATCAGATAGCCTCTAGATGCCGTTTTCGCAAAGGAGATCCCCTCAAAATGGAAGGGTCGACTGAGCCACTCATGATCCCTGTTAGTGACATAGTTAGGCTTTATCTGAAGCAAATTGAAGTGACTGTACCCGCCATTCCATTCTTGCAAGTTTACACTAGAGAAGATAAAGAGAGACAGAGTGGAAAGCCCAGTAGAGACCTGGGGTCTGAATAGACATTGTGTCTGTTCACACACGGATATGGCTGGACAAAGGGCGACTCCATCCAGAACACTAGATTGGGCACAGCGCAGTACATTATTCCATTCAGCACCAAACAGACGCTGTGCCTCTATTCAGCTCGACAAACCTCTTGCCATTCTCGCCTCCACCACTGTCAGAGCAACAAAGCCATCACACGCCAATCTTCATAAACCGTTCTGCTCAATTGCGGTTTATTTCGAATGAATAAGAAAGCAATGAATGTTTATGGTTTATTATAAGTAACAGTATATTATTTTATGGAGCATCGACAGCGCTTTTTATTAGATACTTGTTAAAAACTCACAAAGTCAGCGTTGTGTTTTCCTTTGCGTTCGCTTGATTGGCACATTGATATCTTGCGTCATTAATTTCACCATTGGAAGCCAAATGAGTTCCAAGTTGTGTCACGGGTCCTGGAGGACCATGCGCCCGGCATTCGCACTTCGCCACTGGCTGTCAACGTAAAATAAACACGTAGGCACTTCTGCAACTGCGCGGGGCCCGAAGCTAGATAGATGTGTAAGGGAGAAGACAAACACGGCATGCTGGGATATTGGTGGCAGGGAAACCAGTGCCCAAATGCTAATTGGAAACTCACCCTGAGCCGGCGGAGTGGTGATTAATGATGATTGTTTCTGTATTCAGCATACTTTCCTGATTGAGCCTGAGTTTCACATGAGTAACTCTGCACATTGGAGAAAAGGAGCCAGGCTGCCAGATCTGCCTATAAGTCATCAGCCACCCGCTGCTTTGCATCTGCAGTGTGAGCGTACATTTATATATCTATCTCCTGCTGGAGGCCTGGGCCTGTTCCTGGTCCTAAGGGAGACAGAAGAGCTGGAGCTGGGAAGGGCTGGCCGATTAGCCTTCTCCGCAGCTCGCTCTTGCTCACAGTCTGTCACCTTCCATTTTGAAACCCAGTGCAGAGAATGCAAGGGCAGGCAGAGGTGGCACGGGAAATGGATTAAGAGGCTCTCACCTTCCAACTCTGGCTCTGGCAGGCTGGCGGGATTCATTTTCACTTTCATTTCTAGCCTTCAACCCCCCACCTCCTGCTTCTCTGTCGCTCCTGTCCTGCCCGCAGGCCTTTAACCCACCACCGACTTCCTGCCCAAACATTGTATCTCGACCTCAGAACACGGATCACTTAACTCAAATGAGTATGAGAGGCCTTGTAAAATGGGGACGAGAGACCTTTCTGCATGTGCATAATAGAGTGAGTTCCTGTCAGGCCTCTTGATCAGAGAGGTAAAAATGGCACGTCCTTGCAGATTGGGCTTCGTATGTCTGAGTACATGCTCATTGAATGGTCATAGGGCTTGAACCCGCTATTAGAATTAAGCTCAAAGGGGAAGTAAAAAAAGAAGGTCTCTGAAAAATAGACAGAGAGATGGCAAACACAAGCATGTGCGAGCGCTGAAGATGAGCACAGTGTGGCCAGACGTTTTCTATAGCTATTTATATTCAAGCGAGTGCTCCAATCAAACAAGCATGTGCAGGGAATAACACGGCGATTTAACGGCATGCTTTGTGCTCCATTCTTCAGTCTCAGCGGGATTTTGTGCTACCTCTGAGCAGATTTAGGGAGGCCCTGACTGTGCTTTACATAGATTGCCTCATTCCCCCGTTGCCAGAAAAATGTTCTCGAAACGTGTTCTAGCAAGGTCTAGGCATGGGTCACCCCAAAGAGCGAATCCAAAAATAAGCTTTGGGTGCCGTTCCATCAAATGTGGCCTTCATTCTCTCTGAAAGCAGAGGTGATTCTAAACCCTTTTTTTGATACACCCACAATAAGGCTCAAATTAGTCCTTCAAGTGAGAAATATGTTCCTTTTGAACTTGTATCATCATTTAGCATCATTAATATTATTGAAATTACCATCACTATATTGACTCACTTTTAAACTTAATTAATAATGTGGTTGAAACTCTCAAACTAAAAAAAAAAAAGCAGTTTGAGAGATTTTGTATTTCTTAACAACATTTAGTTAGTTTGACTGGCTGAGTCATCTGTTGAGGCAAAAATAGAAAAGAGTGTTGTTTTGTTATGGAGAAGTGTGAGCGAGATACGTAAAGAGCATTGCTGCAGAAATCCACCTCTGTATTGAGTCTTTATACATGCATGTTCTGCTACAAACCCAACACTTAATAATTATATTATTAATAATTAATTTAATAGTGTTAATAATTAAATTAATAAATAATTTAAAGTCATTATTGTGTGAAGAACCAAAGAGCTTCAGAAAGATATAATTTATTTGATTTAACATAGATTTTATTACACATCAACATTTGGGGGCTTTCACACTTGGCTCCTTTGCCGCGGTCCGAGCCCGGGTGCGATTGTTCCCAGTGCAGCACTCCTGCTCGAATACAAGGTAAATCATCAACACTGTCATCTCTTACATGTGTTTTATTCAAGTAAATACATTACAATCGGCAAAAACACATGCGCAGGTTACTTTACTTCCTGAATAAGTGCGCACCGAGTCCGTGTTGCTTTCATATTCATGCGAACTACGGCAAAGTTCGAGTGCAACCGAACTCACACCACCTCCTTCAGGCAGTCTCAGGTTTGGTACCCTGGTGTGCACCCGGGTTCGCATGACAGCTTTCACATTAGCATTTTTTCATGCAAACCGTGCCCCGTTTTGAACTAAACTGCCAGTGTGAAATCCCCCTATAAGACCATGAGGTTGAGTAAATGATGACTGAATTTTGATTTTTGGGTGTACTATAGGCTACCTTTTAACAGTTTTTTTTTTTTTTATTAAAGCTGCAATTCGCGATTTTTGGCCCTCTAGCTGTTAATAAACAGAACTGCACGCATCTTGCGGAAGAACATTGTAGCCGGAGCTACTTTCCTCCGTGTATGTCTATGGCAAGTCAGGTACTGTGATACTCTGCGGCGGGTCCTACCAGTCCGGTCTGAAATAGTCCAAATATAAACACTTATTGTAAGTGTACCATAATGATTCAGGGTAAGACAAAAACACGGTTTGGAAAATGGATTCATGTTGTACATTCTCATTATATAATTTTTGTAAATTTTGAACACAAAAAAAGTTACAAACAGCAGATTTAATATGGATATATTAAATTATTATTATTTTTAATGAAAATAGACTCAAAATATGAAACTAAAACTGCCAGTAGGTGGCGGTAAATGTCTTAATGATACATTCATTCATTCATTCATTCATTTGATTTGTTCAAATGGCTGATTCATTCAGGAGTGTAGTAAATGGTTCTCTTCAGGCTTGTTCATCTCAAAGTGGCGCTGCACAGAATGATCAGTGTATGGCATCAAAGTACCGCAAGTGTGATTAGAGAGCAGACTGCTGCATATGCTTTTGCATCGCTCTCGCTGTACTTTGTGTTCGACTTTCAAGTCGAACAAGCCTTTTATGAATGGTCAGTTGAATCATTGGTTCACCTGAATCGTTCAAAACGCGGATTCAGAAAAGAAGCGCCACTGTGTGTTGCTCGGAGACAAACAGTTCTGCTTTGTCTTTATATTTTCATTGGAAAATTGAGCAAATCAGACAATCAAATCACAATATTGTGTCTAAAATAACACAATATTAATTTCTTATTTATTGAACTGTTGTGTAAAATCAGTATCCCTTTGCACTCATGTTATTCTGGACAGAAAAACAACACTCATGATATTGTGCTGTTAATGAGAAAGTGTGTTAATGAGAATAATATATATATATATAAAATATATATATTTGAAAGAAAAGTGCAAGGGTTGCTGGGGAGGCTGTTTGTTCTTTTATTAAAGAGATCGTAGATGGGTGATTATGGGTTTTTACGCTAATGTGTCCAGGTGGTTCTGGAGTAGCTGACTCTGATAAAAGCTCGTTTCTCATTAACACACTGACAGACTATCTAACTGTGCAATCACATTCTCCTCAGTTTATTAAAGTGGTTAGGAAGTCACTCGTGCCCTGCAGTGACTGGTTGTAATTTTTCACCCAAAGGTCTGGCGAGAGATTCAGCGAATGTGAGCCGTTCTCTCTGTCTCTCTCCTTATCTCTCTCTCTCACTCAGCCTTTGATTCTTCCCTTATCTCTCTCTATTTCTGTCTTTCGTCTTCCTCACTCTCTCTCTCTTTCCTCTCCTCTGACTCACTCATCTTCAGTCTTCTCCACACACAATGAAATTTAATCTTGTTTTTTCCTTCCTTTTTGGATTATTTTTCTTTGGAAACCCAAAATAGCAACCCTTGCAGTAAGTGCAGTTTCCCCCTCTGACACATCACCGTACCAAACAGCAGCTCCAAACTGATTGGCTGAGATAGCTTGTGGTAGCCGTCTGGAAGCACTTGGCTTGATTGGCGTTTAGCCAGAGGCTATAATCACAGTTTACAGCAGTGTTACAAAAGACCCAAACACACTCATATCAGTCCCCTGAATACCAGTTGCCACACAAAATATATAGCAACAAAAGCATCAGATCAAAAACAGCAGACCTTTGGCTAGATACCTTATGATTGAGATGGGCTGTTGCTTGAACGCTTTTTGTTACCATCCACAGACTTTTTCTGTGAAATCAGGTAGGCACATTAGAAACGTTTGACAGCTCTGTGTGATTATTTATCACTAGAACTGCTAATGTCAAATGTCATGGAAAAAATCCATAGTTTGTCAACGGATAAAGTGAGTTACTGTGAGGCACATGGAAATGATGCCTAGTGACTTTTCTTTGCCAGATAGAAATTATTTTCCCCTCCTGCTGAGTCCAAGACGGCACTCAAAGAAAGCCACCTCTGGGCTCGGATAAAAATGTCATTTACACACATATACGCAAACAGCTTCTCCTCCACTTTACCCTCAAATACACACATGAACACACATATAATGTGAGTGCTTTAAAATGGTTATTTTCCTTACCCAAGAGGGAGGAGATACACAATTCCTGCCAGTGATATAATTATGGTTGGGATTATTTCAAGTGGATGATACTAGGTCACAGATATGCTGTGTACAAGATATTTTGCTTTGTATTGCACCATTTAAAATCCATATTTGATTTGCATACTGTTACGGTCACCATCATGTTCTGTTTGTTTTGGTTTGCATTTTGTCACGTGTTCCTTTGTTCTGTTTCCCGCCACATTCAGTCACCATGGACACTCATTGGACCACGCCCCCTTGTTAACCTGTTAAGCTTGTTTGTGTCAGTGTGTTAAGTTGTTTGTCGGGTCTCGTTTATACTTGGATGTGTTGGTGTATGCTCTGCTCTGGATTCTGTGTTTCTCCCTGTGGATTATCAAGTAAAGATTTATTATACGTTACTCTTCCTCGTCGTGTGTTTGCTCTACCAGCATCCGTAACAGAAGACCCGGCCCAAAAAGTTGCGGCGTTAATTGTCGTCTTTGTTTTGCTTGTTCCGTGTTTTTTGTGAGTTTGTGTTCTTTTTGTTTTTCCTGCACTATGGACCCTTTTTTCTTCTGTACAACTGCTTTGCCTTGAGCAGAAGGAACACTCCCTCGAGGCACACTTAGAGGATTTTATCCGTCTGGTACCATATACTACTTTCCCGGATACTTTCCTTTTCCTATATGCCGGCCTCAACACCGCCACCAAAGCACTGCTGTCCGGGGAAGGGACTCGAGGGAGCTTCATGGAATACGTCGAGTGGGTGCTGGTGTCCTGTGATTCGCCGCTCACAGTTGACATCATCGACGACGACACCAGCCCCACCAGCTACCCAGTGCCCAGCCAGCAACACCCCGACTGCGAGGAACGACAGCCTGAGCCCACCGCAGGCAACGAGAGCCACTCCACCGCGATGTACACGCCAGCGCACCCAAGAGCGACCGAGCTGAACATCGCCATGGAGCCTGAGCAACGTGTGCCTGACCAGGTGTGTGAGCCGGCTGCCACTGCCATCGCTGAGGGAGTCTTAGTGGAGTTCGACGGGATGGAAGCGAGCCCTGCCCAACCCCCCACCACTGAGAATGAGTGTTCGGCCACCGCACTGGAGAGGTTTTTTTTGATGTTGGAGAGGTTTTGTTTCCCCCTCTGTTATCTCCTGAGTCTGTCTATGTTTCCGTCTCCCCGCTGGTTCCGTCCAGCCCTGAACTGTCCGTCTCCCCGCTGGTTCCGTCCAGCCCTGAACTCTCTGTCTCCCCGATGGTTCCGTCCAGCCCTGTGTTCCCTCCAAACCTCCCTCATTCACTACCTCTCCAGCACACCTTGAACTGTTTTTTGTATTGGACCTTCCTCTGCTCCACAGTTTTTGCCCCAGTCCCCAGCTGTTCCTGTTGTCCCGTCATCAATGCCTCCCATCAGTCCCTCAGCGCCTCCTCTCAGTGGTGAGGCTACACCTCGGGCCCTCTGGGAGCCATCTCGTCACTGCTGTGAGAAGCCCTTGGCTCCGCCCTCTGCCTCTGCACGCTCCAGTCCTCCTCGATCTGACGTCCCAACTCCTGCGACTACGCTCCTTCCTCCCTCGATGCCGGCAGAGATCGTCTGACTTTCAGCTTCGCAGGACTCCCTCAGTACTTCGGCTCCACCTGGGTCGGGCATCGCTATGCCTACGCCACAGAATTACGGGCCGGTCGCTACACTCCGGCCCTCCACCCCTTTGTCTTCGGCTAGCTCCTCCCTCCCTCAGGCTCCACCTCCGCCCTCGGTTGCTCCTGCTCGCCTTCAGCCCTCCGGACCTCTACCACCATCTCGGGGGGTCGTCACTACGGCTACGTCGCAGCCGCCTAGATCTTCGGAGTCCCTCCACTACATCGGCTCTCTGGCTTCGCGGTGAGCTTCATCATCGGTGTCGCTGCCATCCCCATTGCGGCTCCAAAGACCTTCGCTCCATGGCTCCTTCCTCCATCCACAGACTTTTTCTGTGAAATCAGGTAGGCACATTAGAAACGTTTGACAGCTCTGTGTGATTATTTATCACTAGAACTGCTAATGTCAAATGTCATGGAAAAAATCCATAGTTTGTCAACGGATAAAGTGAGTTACTCTGAGGCATATGGAAATGATGCCTAGTGACTTTTCTTTGCCAGATAGAAATTATTTTCCCTTCCTGCTGAGTCCAAGATGGCACTCAAAGAAAGCCACCTCTGGGCTCGGATAAAAATGTAATTTACACACATATACGCAAACAGCTTCTCCTCCACTTTACCCTCAAATACACACATGAACACACATATAATGTGAGTGCTTTAAAATGGTTATTTTCCTTACTCAGGAGGGAGGAGATACACAATTCCTGCCAGTGATATATTCATGGTTGGGGTTATTTCAAGTGGATTATACTAGGTCACAGATATGCTGTGTACAAGATATTTTGCTTTGTATTGCACCATTGCGGCTCCAAAGACCTTCACTCCATGGCTCCTTCCTCCTGCGCCGCCGCCATAGGACGCAGTCTCAGCTGTGGCCTGGGTCAGCTCACGACATCTGCCCCTGCTCAAGGCTCCATCCTGGATTGCTCCACCAATTTCACCCCGGACTTTTATTTCCCACCTCCTCCTGGCCAGCCACCACCTCCAGAACCCCCTCCAGCCCTCCCTTTTGATGTCACTTTAAGGAGCGAGGACGCGCCTACCGGGGGGTGGGTAGTGTTATTGTCACCGTCATGTTCTGTTTGTTTTGGTTTGCATTTTGTCACGTGTTCCTTTGTTCTGTTTCCCGCCACATTCGGTCACCATGGACACTCATTGGACCACGCCCCCTTGTTAACCTGTTGAGCTTGTTTGTGTCAGTGTATTTAAGTTCCTGTCTGTGTTCAGTTGTTTGTCGGGTCTCGTTTATACTTGGATGTGTTGGTGTATGCTCTGCTCTGGATTCTGTGTTTCTCCCTGTGGATTATCAAGTAAAGATTTATTATACGTTACTCTTCCTCATCGTGTGTTTGCTCTACCAGCATCCATAACACATACACACAGTTCAAGATCATAGACCAAATGAATATGAATGATATGAATTTTGATGATACCGCAATACCGGTATGTGTCGCTTAACCAACGTTAGGAACGCGGCGCAGCCCGTCACTGTTTGAGAGCGTCCTGTTTCACTGTTGCACTGCAGCGAGAGCACAGCTGAGATCGCATCACAAGTCCGAAATCACCCCCTAAAGCCTCATTCACTATTCCCTACGTTATCCACTTATATTGCTCACTTGAAAGAGTGAATGAAAACGAGTGAATGAATTCGGACAGCCGTTGTGTGTGCATCGGCTGTACACTCGTTATTGCGGTGCAATGTGAGATTGAATGAGTGCACTCAATAATGTCCACTATGGTTTCGGACACCACTACAAATGGCTGTCACCTCAAATAATGCCCTATTTGAGGTTATAGGGGGCGATTTCGGATTCAGCCCTTCATTACAGCGGAGAATTCAAACTACACGCGGCGCGCGCGAAAGAGTGGTTTCTGTGCGGATCGCCGTGATGAGATTAACAACTTTCTCCACATGGATCATATTATATAGACCGGAGCGAGCGTGTTTAAGTTTTTTATGGACCTATTTCATATACTCTAGTGCTCTAAACATGAACCAGCAGTGTGTATGCGCACATATTTCATCACGTCGTCTTCAAATGAAATGATCACGACCGCGATGACACGATGGGTTATTCTGCTACACAGAAGATGATGTAAGTTAATAAATAGACTGACAATTCAAAGAAGAATGGGCAAAAATGTAACTGCTTTATTCTTTCTGTGTTAAACTTGCGTGTGTCATTTGTTCAGAGACTGTAGAGCTCTTAAATGTACTGAAAATATCCTTAGACAGTTTAAATGTTCTTCCGCGTTTCTCCTTCATTTTGGCAGTTTGTTGTTATATAGGGTTAGATTTTTAAAATGCTTAAGGTGCCCTCAAAATTTTAATATTTATGTGTCTGTAATGAGTGTTGCAGGTCAGTGTTTTATTGGTGGTTGTCTCCCCACAGCATCATTTTGTGGGGCTTTGTAAACCTCTATTCACTCTAGTGTGGAATTTTTCTACAATATTCTCTCATCATGACAGTAAAACAGGGCCTTCTAGTCAATCTACTGCAGTATTTCCTCTCCCAAAAAGTAGAAAATGTGGTTAACGCAGAAACGCAGTTAAAACAGAAAAATAGAGGTGAAAACTCATGTGACAGGAGGCAGTGCCACCATGTTGTTATGACTGGCTGATTACCCTGTCAGTGAGATATTGCCTACCTTCACAGCAAAATCTCCAGAGTTAAATCAACTCTTCACAGAGTACATATGGTCACTCTCTAAATAGTGTTAAAATAACACTAAAGCAGAGTTAAAGTTAATGAGATAAAGCAATTAATTAAGTGCTGATTGTGCATTAGTGATGAACACCTGCTGTTAACAAGCAGAATCACTGAAGAAAAGAGAGACACAAGAACTATAACTGACTTCAGTCACAGCCTTATTAATTGCTTAATTATCTCATTAACTTTAACTCTGCTTCAGTGTCACTTTAACACTATTTAGAGAGGGACCATGTGTACTCTGAGCAGAGTTGATTTAACTCTGGGGATTTTACTGTGTTGTTGGTTTATGAATACACCTGAATGGGTCAAGCTGGTGGAGGACTGAATAATTAGAAAGCAAACACCTTTTGTGACACAGATTAAATATACACATCGTATCCGGATGGTACTTGAGGTGACAATTAAAAATAATAGCCAAACAGCAGTTGGTAGTGATAAATAGAGCCTACATGCACTCACCTGCCACTTTATTAGGTACACCTTGCTAGTAATGGGTTAGACCCCCTTTTGTCATTAGAACTGCCTTAATTCTTTGTGCCATAGATTCAACAAGGTGATGGAAACATTCCTTAGATATTTTGGTTCATATTGACACAATAGCATCACACAGTTGCTGTAGTCAATTGCAAATGCTCAGTTGGTAAAAAGGCCCAAAGTGTGCTAAGAAAATATCTCCCATATTACACCACCAGCAGCAGCCTGAACACTTACAAGGCAATTTTGGTGAGGCCATGCGAACTGTAGCCTCAGTTTCCTGTTCTTAGTTGACAGGAGTGGCACCCGATGTGGTCTTCTGCTGCTGTATCCCATCTGCTTCAAGGTTCGACATGTTCTTGGTGGTTATTTGAGTTACTGTTGCCTTTCTATCAGCTCGAACCAATCTGGCCATTCTCCTCTAATCTCTGGCATCAACAAGGCATTTTTGCCCACAGAACTGCTGCTCATTGGATACTTCTCTTTTTCGGACCATTCTCTGTAAACCCTACAGATATTTGTGTGTGAAAATCCCAGTAGATCAACAGTTTCTGAAATACTCAGACCAGCCCATCTAGCACCATCATCCATGCTACGTTCAAAGTCATTTAAAACTGCATTCTGATGCACTTTTTTTTAACATTATATATTCATAATATTTTGACCTCTTGGTGATTTCTTATTTGATGTATTTTTAAATAAATTTGTCATGAAAAGAAGTTTCAAATGCTTTGACTAGTGCTGTCAGTCATGGGAAAACCCCTTAACTGTTAAAATGACAAGATAATAGATAATCAATCTTTTTCTCACAATACTTTTCTAGTTCTACATAAAACAGTAAGCTTCAATGAACAATTTCAACTGAGAACAAACAGTTTACGTTGCTAAGAGTGGTTGCCAAGGGTGTTGTGTGTGTGTAGTGATACACAGAACCATTGGGTAAAGCAGTCATAGCTTGTTTTATCGTGAATTGACCAATCAGAATCAAGGACAGGAATTAACCATTTTATAAAAAAATAATCTATCTAGCTTACAGATTCTATTATTTAAGAAAAAAAATAAGATAAAGTAAGTCTGACTGGACAAAACACTTTTCATTGGCTTCACAGCAGATACATATGTATATATTTCAGTTATTTTGCAATAACATTCTTTTGACCCATTGTTCATTCTGTTATTTGTTCTACCTGCAGCTGTGAACAGTATTATGTACAGTAATTTATAAAGAGAACATATTTTGTGAACTTTTAATCTATTTCACCTTGAATGTTGGACAAAAAGTTCATTTAGAAAGCAGCCCTGGAGTTTCAATGTTATTCCAGTTCATGTTTGACTTATAAACACAAATCCCAGTGCAGATCGAGAAAGCAAAAATACTTTATACAGTAAAATATGACAGTATTGGGAACCCTCTAACTTGGTACATTACCATAGTATTAAAATTAACAACATAACCAAAATAATTGAGTTTGATTGACAAGCGATCTAACCAATCAGAACGCCGCATCCGCTATTTTGTCCGACAAAGCAGCCAGTAGTTAGAAGATTTACCTCGGTGAAGTTAAAGTTGAAAAATGGTGTATATTGACGTCTTTCCGCGTTTGAAACAACATTCATTCTCATGTTCATTCATGTTTATTTGACACTATAAATGGACTAGTACGAAGAGATGATCGGTTAACGAGCCTCTTGAGCTGAGGCGTTACAGCAATCTGTCACGACCATGGTCACGACACATTAAAGAGCCACAAAACGGTTTTTATTGTTTGAATTTCTTTAATGACTACACAGTTTGAAAGCTGGGACTTTGTTTAATATCATAAGTAACCTGCTCTGTCTTGTCTGTCGACATGTTGTCAGTATCATCTTTGCTCTGCAATGTATTTTTCACTGCGTGTGGCGTGACAGCACCACGGCTTGTCGGACAAAGCAACAGTAACTAAGGGGGGTGGGTCTTTGCGAAGGGTCAATTGCATTCAATTGTTTCAATTCCGTTCATTTCTAGATATAATTATCAACACAAATAAAATCAAACAAGTTGTATATAAATATTACAATTTTAATATGTTTTTGTGAAATCTCATAAACTTTGATTTGATTCACTTATAGTAGCAGTATTAGAGAACTATGTTAGAAGGACTTAAAGTATGACTCAGCAATGGCAGGCAGCATGTTGTTTCTTCTGCTGTGCACTGCAAGAGGAATTGGTGAAGAGATGAGTACATATTGTATTGTCCTGAAAATCCAGTGAGGATTTGGTGTGTTCTCATACAAAGCCTCAAATCTGCACCTTTGGGATGCAAAGTAATCCAGTGTAGTAAGTAGTTTTATTCCGTGGCTCAAGCAGTGCGTTCCTGCTCATCTGGGAACTGTCCATGGGGTGCTCCAGTTGGCTTAGACAGTGTGTCACTGCTGTTTGTGTCTTTGATCTTTGACAGTTTTTGATTCAGCAAACTCGAGCGCCGACACTGGCCTGCATACGTCATGCATTGTCCCACGTGTGCATTGGTCACGAACCTGTCTGCTCTGGCCCCTAAAGGTGTGTTTGACTGGGAACATGTTACAGCTGCCTGATCCGTTATGGTTCAGAGTAGGACTGCTGTGACTGGAGGCATGTCTGTGTCAGTTTAGTTGTCACTTCATTTCTGTTCTCACACCATTGGTGCCAGTCTGTAGTGAGAGCACAGTTTAAAAGCATTCAGAAACTAACTATCGCACTCCTCTCATACCTTATTGCTTACTTAAATGATACATAAGGCTGTTTTATATCAACTTTCTAATTATATAATTAGGTTTCTATTTCATTTCTTTGTTGAAATATGAACATTTACATGATGGCTGTCATAACTTCTGTTCATGACAAATGTATTTAAAGATACATTAAAAATCTCTATCTATCTATCTATCTATCTATCTATCTATCTATCTATCTATCTATCTATCTATCTATCTATCTATCTATCTATCTATCTATCTATCTATCTATCTATCTATCTATCTATCTATCATTTTATCCATCTATCCATTCATCCATTCATTCACCCATCCATCATTCTGTCCGTCCGTCCGTCTGTCTGTCTGTCTGTCTGTCTATCGTTCTATCGTTCTATCGTTCTATCTATTGTTCTTTCATTCTATCATTCTATCAGTCAGTCTGTCAGTTAGTCTATTGTTCTATTATTCTATCATTCTATTCATTATCCATCTATCTATTCATCTTTCTATCTTTCTCTCTACCATTGTATTGTTCTGTCATTTTATAATTCTGCTCTATCTATCTATCTATCTATCTATCTATCTATCTATCTATCTATCTATCTATCTATCTATCTATCTATCTATCTATCTATCTATCTATCTATCTATCTATCTATCTCTGTCTTTATCTATCTATCTATCTATCTATCTATCTATCTATCGTTCTATCGTTCTGTCAATCATTCTATCACTCTGTCAATCATCCAATTAATCAATCAGTCCTATCTATCTATCTATCTATCTATCTATCTATCTATCTATCTATCTATCTATCTATCTATCTATCTATCTATCTATCTATCTATCTATCTATCTATCTATCTATCTATCTATCTATCTATCTATCTATCTATCTATCTATCTATCTATCTATCTATCTATCTATCTATCTATCTATCTATCTAATCATTTCATCCATCTATCCATTCATCCATACATCATTCTATCTATCTGTCCGTCCGTCCGTCTGTCTGTCTATCTATCTACTCATCAATTATATCTATCTATCTATCTATCTATCTATCTATCTATCTATCTATCTATCTATCTATCTATCATCATTTCATCCATCCATCATTCTATCTATCTGTCTGTCCTTCCGTCCGTCCGTCCGTCTGTCTGTCTGTCTGTCTATCTATCATTCTATCATTCTGTCGTTCTATCTATTGTTCTTTCATTCTATCTAGCATTCTATCAGTCAGTCAATCGTTCTAATATTCTATCATTCTGTTCATTATCCATCTATCTATCTATTCGTCTTTCTATCTTTCTCTCTATCATTGTATTGTTCTGTCATTATATAATTCTGCTCTATCTATCTGTCTGTCTGTCTGTCTATCTATCATTCTATCTATCGTTCTATCTATCAATCATTCTATCACTCTATCTGTCAATCATTCAATTAATCAGTCAATCTATCCATCTGTCTGTCCCTCCATCCATCCTTAAATAGATGGAACTTTGCAACAAATGACAAAATTTGGAATTAAAAACTCCACCAAACACAGAGTGCTTTGAGGGAGACATAGTTAAAGTCTGTCATAGCACATTTACTTAAGTATTCATAATTGTGTCTTTTGCCTAGTGCCTTTTGTAAATATTGAGATAATAAAAATACAGTTCTGAGTTGTCAATTGTTTTCATTAAGTAATTTAACTGTTAGTCTGAGAAGCTTTTAGGAGCAACATTACAGACATCAAAATGAACTAGATCCGAGTACACATTTTGCCAGTGATAAGTGACATCTGTGCTCTGGCACTTTTAAAAAGCACCAGCCGTCACTGAATCTCTTTAACTGTCAATGTTAGTCAATGCTGAGGTGTCTGGCTGTGAAGGACTCTGGTACTGCACAAGCCTTATGGTTGTTTTTGTCCTCTTTTTTGAGTCCCTTTTTTTGAGCCTGAGCCGGGTCACAAAACTGTCATGATGTGATTTACCAAAGTAGAACATCTGCAGGATCAACATCCTTTTGGTCATGGAGGGCATTTCAATAACTTTCCCCTAAAGTCATTGAGAAATAGGTTGATGATAATGACGTTCATGCCCCTAACCACAGCTATAAACCCAACCTTAACCCTATAATCTGAATAGAACATACTATATTGACTTTCAAAATCATGTTTTATAATGTCTATTCAGTTCTTTGCCCGTCTATCTTTTGAAAACAAATATTGATATGCATTTAGTTTGATTAATCTGCATATCACATCATATCATTTTCTTCAGTTGACAGTCCTATAATTTATAGTAATGTTGGACCATCAAGGATGTTTAAGGAACATATCCTATTTGAGTAAATCACAAAAAGGGATTGTTCCATCCCCTTTAGGCCAGAAGAGGCTGAGCGATAGTAAAGATGTTGCTCACACAAGCAATGTACACACACATTCACATGTCATATGGCATGAACAACCAGCCTATCATCATGTCTGCCATTTGTCACTGACCTGCCAGACTGACGGCCTCCTGGAAATGACGGATAGGCACCAGACAGAGATGTGTTCCTCAAATATTCAAGCAAAGAGAATGTGCCCATGCATCTTTTGTGTGTATGTGTGCTTGTCTGTCTGTGTGAACAGGAGAAAAGTGGAGGATAAAAAAAGGATGGTGCAAAAAGAAAAATGAAAGATTAAGAGGCACCAATTTCTTGTGTCTGGATGTGGAAGTAAAAATTTGTACAGAAAGCAACAATAGTTACAGTGGTTAACCAAACTCCCTCTGGATGTAATTAAAACAAGTACCACACTTCTCCCCCCATATGCCCCTAAAGGTTAGAGCAATCATAACTGTAATAATGATGATATGGAAGATATAAATTGCCTCCAGCTTTGCATTGTTTGTGTTGAGAGCTTCCTCGCTGTCAGCCTCATAATCATGACTGCGATGTGTAATAGCCAATCAGTGGCAATAAATGAGCGGAATGCGTGGCAGAAAGTGCATGTGATTATGTGCATAAGTGCATAGACATGCATTTGTCCTTCTTTAGAGATCAGTTTTGATTTCACGATTGCCTGCGCATTTATGCGCGTTCACTCGTGTTTACAGCCGCAGTTATGTTGCATCTCCCCCGTGAGTGCTATTACACATAAAACCCCCATGTACATTAGCCGTCCCTGTTGAAGATTCAATGGGGACGGCTTCTCTTAACTATCCACCGTCAGAGCAAACATGGTTGCCAAACAAACACATTTCTGCTTTGTCCCTACTGAGGCTCATTCCTGTTTTTCCCCTGTCTGCCTGTCGGGCATCTCATTCATTCGTCCTCCTGGGCCCCGGGGCCTCGTGACTGAAGTTAGGCTGAGGAAGAGCTTCATTTACTGCCAACGAATGAGAGGAGAGGCTCCTTCATGCCTCATTGGATCTGTTTTCACTCGCTAATTTCCCGCCTCTGTTGGCTGTCCCATACACGTCTGGGCCGTGCCGTGTCCCTTGACGCCTGTCACTCTTTCGCTCTCCGTTCTTAAGTAATGCCATCCTCTCGCTTGCATAGGTGCCCCTGTACGCTTCACAGCACACTGTTCCCATTACAAACCCATCCCATATTGCAATTTGAGTTTGCTGGCATGCATTGTGATCTTGCACTGGTCCAGTGAGGGAGGCTGCAACAACTCATCGATAAAATTTGGAATAATTGATAATGAAAATAGTCAAAAACTTATTTGCATTTATGGCGTAAGTGAGTGTTATTTTAGTATAATATACTATTATTCATATTTTGAGTGATGTTTTTTACTAATTTAGTTTTGTGCTTTTGCCATTTTTCTATATTTATTTTATTTTTGTATTACCAATTTTAGTACTTCAACTTATTTTATTTCATTAAGTTGCCAAGGCGATACTTCAATTTAATATAATTGTATCCCTTAAAACTTATCTTTGATCACCAAAATTACATATTTAAACATTTCTCCTGTAAAAAAAAAAAAATCTTCATGCCTTAAAATAACTAGTATATAAATATGCTAATTAGCCCCGCCTCCACTCAGCTCAGAGATCCACTTGGTCAACTTACTGAGGTAAACGCTGCACAATGGTATCACTTTTTACAATGTCGGACACGTGACGGTAATTAATACGATTAGCTTTTTGCTTGACTACATTATCAAACAGCTAATAATGTGTTGCTAATGTTACACAAGCCATGTTCTCGTTCGCGAGTCAGACAGCTATCCTTAGAATCGCTTTGAACAACTCAGAAGGTCAGTGGAGAAAGGCATATAGTTCATCATAACATCATAAGTTTGTGATGTCACAAACACCAGCGATTTCAAACAGCGTTTTTGAAACTGTCTTTAGATCATTGCTGTTTTAAACAGAAAATTCTCAGCAATGGTGTTGACTTATGAATTTGCACATGGTTTGTCTTAAAGCATATTAAAAAAAAAACACATAGACATATAAACAACAATAAAAACTTGATTTTCACCACAGGAGGACTTTTCATCTATTTTTCATCTAATATTTATATTTTATTTTATTTTAGCATTATTTTAATTAACGAAAATTAGTTTTAGTTCACAATAACAACAGTGAAGTGATGTATTTCTGTGGAATAAACACATTTGAATAATGGCTAATTATCACAGAATGTACTGCTGTGGGAAAAGTGCATGACAAAAGCTGTCAAAAGCATGAGAGAACTTTGTTTAATGCTTTAAAGGCACTCATAAGAAGTTCTTGTTGGAGCGTGTGCTGTTGAGAGGTGTTTTTCTCTAGTGCAATGTTATACGTTCACACGATTATTTCCATTTTGCATAAAGGCTCATCCAGACAGTATGTCTCAGTTAAACTACACAGGCTTCATGAAGCGAGCAAGTATACACGTTGGCGTCTAAGAGAGAAAGGCAGTGCGGTTTGCTAAAATATTAATTTTGGTTAAATATTTGTTGTTGGGTGTTAAATTTAGCTTTTAAATTGACAAATCCTGAGTGTACTGTAATGCAAATAATATTTTTATGAGATAAGTAACTGTAATGGGATTTACATGTAAGACGTCTCTAATATTTATGGGAAAAATAAATGACAGCATCATGTTACTATGCTATATGCTTGTAGATTCAAATGTGATTAAGAATGAGAGTAAAGACATTTATAAAGTTTAAACTAAACTAGGTTAGTAGTTTTACACTGCAAGTATACTTGTAAGTTAACATAACATCAAAATTACAGTTTACTATTTATATATATTTTTGCACTTTAAGTATGCTACTATGTTCCTGTTTAGGTATTATTTTTTTAATACTTTAAATATACCTTTAACTGTGCTTTAACTCTTTCCATTTTAAAAACATTTTATTGTGGCTTCATGCATCCTTTTTTATCAACACTTGAATATGGATGTTTCATTAAAAAAAAAAAAAAAAAAAAAAAAGCTGAGAAAATCAAATTTTTGTCAAAGACTTCAGATGGGATTCTTAACGACGATCAAAACAGATGGAGTAGATTGAGTCCATCAGCACCCCCAAAGCTTCACAGTCGTTTCCTCTTCATGTCGACAACATTTCATTTGATAACGTTAGGCAGTTTTGATTTCTGTATAATGTTGATGATCGCGTTGTTTTACATTTGCGTTAGCAATCTTACAGCGCTTGTTTCTGTTTCTTCTTTGCCTGTGTTTTGATCAGAAGATTCAGCCCTCTTTCAGAAGAAGTATAATAGAGCCCCCTATTGTATAACATTGAAAAAATGGATAGCCTTAACTACTATGTACTTACATTTAAATTAATCATTTGATACAATGCACTTATTGTGTACATACATGTTTTTACATTGTACTTATATTTTAAAAACACCTGCATGTAATTACATCTGTAATTAATTTCTGTTATTACATTTATAATTACACTGTTGACCCATCCCTTACACCTTACCCCCACCCTTAAACCTACCCATACCACCAAAGCTTTCCCTAACCTTACCCATATCCCACCTCAATAGCAGCACAAGTGTTTTGCAATTCTATATGAACCCAATAAGTACATTGTACCTATTTTTTGATGTAAGTAAGTTTTGATGTAAGATTAAGTACAATACGTCAAATAAACTTACACATTTCAGTGAGTACAAGTCAAGTATACTTAAGTGTAATTTTAAGTATATTTCTGACAAGTACATAAAGTATATTTCTGTGAAGTACATCAAAAGTCGACTGTAAGTATACTTTCTCATTTTTAATTTAAAAGAAGTATACTAATAGCACACTTGAATAAACTTACTCACTTTACATTTAACCTCTGAAACAGCAGAGCTGAAGTCAAACAGCTGAAACAGCTGTCTGTAGTTCTAAATATAAAGAGTGTGTTTGACCAATTGTAACTGATCGATTTTTATCTTATTTCAGCCTATTAGCAGAATTTATTGATCACTTACAAAGAGAATGAGTAAAATGAACACCAAAGATGGTGTCCAGAGTTCCAAAGAAGATAAAGATTGACCAATACTAATAGATTATTGGATTATTGACTAATAGATTAATTGCCGCATGCGCCTGCAGAGCAAAGAGAAGAGCAGGTCAGGGATGGTCTTTGAAATTAAAGTGTCTTTCTCTGGTTGGATGAAGCTGTGAGAATGTTTTGGTTCAATATGAGATTGGACAGCAAATTCTAACCCAGGTTGATCCTGCTGACAGGTTAATTATATGAACTGGCTGCGGTGGAGTGTAGCCTATCAGATAGAGGCAGAAATGAAAGCGGGATCATGGGCGGCTGCTGCAGTGAGTTCAGCTGTGAACTGATGGCTGCAGTAAAGGCTGCTGGCACCTGGCTTCACCCTGATTTTCTGCTAGAAACAGATAGAAAGCTCGAATTAGAGAGAGTAAAGAGAGCCATAAAGAGAGTGTGTGTGTGTGTGTGTTTCCAAGAGAAAATGAGAAAGCGCTAGTCTTATTTTGGTGATTATCACCTCTTGTCCCCACTCAGATGAAGGAGGAACACAAAATTGCACAATGAAGGAAAAACATGTCCTCCTTCATTAACTAATGCTACAACAAATCAAGCCCAATGTTTCAAGCACGACTCTCGAAATTTACAAAGCTCCAAGTAGAGTTAGTAGTGGACATTTACCCACAATTCAATTGGATTTCACTTTCCCCACAAGCAAGCAAACGAAAATAATAAAAAGACACAATATCAGAGTTTAGCGTAACAGTGATGAGAACAAAAATTGAAGAGAACCATGTTAGGTCATGTGAATAATGGGCTCCAAAAGCTGCTGTCCTTGTATGAATATGAAAAATATGAAAAGGAAAGCAATTACCAATGACGGCAGATTGAAGGGGGCGGATATGTAATTGAGGAACAGATCTCATTTCCCCCCCCAAATAATTTGTTTGCTCACAAACATGGTTTCAGTGCAGCTATTTCATCTCAGCTCTAAGTGAACATACAGACCTCTTAGCTCAGGTGGAATAGGAATGCTCCATGCAGAGCAAGATTAAGGGAACAGGGAGGACTGTTTGTGCTGCTCCCCATGCAAACTCATAGCCGGCTCCAAGCAGAACAAAAGCAAACACCTACTTCAGGTGCAGGGTTTGAAAAAGCTGAAGCTAATTAACTCGATTTGTCTCCTCAGAGCTGGCGGAGTGATGCAGACACAAAATCTCCCGGCGTATCTGCCTGTGTCACTCACACACTCCACCCCTGAACGGATGTTTTTGTTAGAGTGTGGAGCTGGCTTTGCGAAAATCACAACATGCCTCAGAGCAGAACATTTTTGATAAATATGTCTAGTAGGAGTGCTGCGCTCTGGTGGAAACCATTTTGAAAATCAGGTCCATCAGTCTGAAGCTACATTTTGTGTGTCAAGGCTAACGTTTTTAAATGTCCTTCCAGGAAGTGGTCTGTTTTTCACTAGCACTCTTTCACTAAATTGTGCCTGTTTCTCTGCTCTTTATGAGTAACTATTTCTCTCTCACCATCTGCTAGTAGTTATAATAGTAGCAAATAGTTGATCAAATGCTTATATCTGGAATGTGTGAATATCTCTATATCTATCTATCTACACACACACATACTTGTATATGTGGTTTACGGGGACTCTCCATAGACGTAATGGTTTTTATACTGTGCAAACTGTATATTCTATCCCCCTACTCTAACCCTACCCCTAAACCTACCCATCACAGAAAACTGTCTGCATTTTTACATTTTTAATAAAACATTGTTTACTATGTTTTACACCATTTTAATATGAGGAAATGTCCTCATAAACCACATTTACATTGTAATACCAGTGTAATAGCCTTGTGATTATACAAATTTGTGTCCTCATAAATCATATAAACAAACACACAAGACACAAACACAGTTGTGTTATTTTGAGAATATATCTCCATATTTTACATTAATTTTTAATGCCATTAATATGGAATGTGAAGTATGTACATATAAAATATTATATTAACTAGTGATTTTATTACTCATTTATCAAGAAAACTAATGCATAAAATACGCTTCAAAGTAAATAAAATGAAGAGGCCCTTAATTTCAAACTGAGAGAGCTGACGGACTACATTATTCATGCTAAATAAAGTCAAAGCCTAAATGTGATATTAATTATACTGGGTTTATGTGATGATTGTTGTAAGTTTATTTAAATTAAAAGATGTAAGATTGATCATGTTCTGTAATTGTTGCTAATTAATGACAAACAAAAACAGCAGTCTGATCATTTAAATATTAAAGGGTTAGCAAAATGAAAATTCTGTCATTAATTACTCACCCTCAATGTTGTTCCAAACTCGTAAGACTTTTATTCTTCTTTGCAACACAAATTAAGATCTTTTTGATGAAATCTGAGAGATGTCTGTCTATCCAATGACTGCCTTTGCAACGACCACTTTGACACCTCAAAAAGTTCATAGTAATATTAATAGTGGTATTGGTACTGGCCTGTGTAGATGTAGATAAAACCATACAATTAAACAAATTTTATTTAAAATTCTATAGTAATATACATCTCGTATAATGTAAATAAAACAAGATGTCATTTAATGCAGTGTACGAATAAATGTCGAAGTTAAAGGTGCACTATGTAGTTTTTTCATCCGCTAGGGGGCGCCTATTCAAAACTAAGGCGTAGCTTGATGACGCCAAGTTTGAGCCCGGAATCTTGGGACATGTGGTCTTCACCTCAGAGCCGGTGGAAATAAATCGGGATAGGACTCGGGCAGAAATCATGTTCATGGATGCGATTATTAACGTTACTATAGTATGAAGCAGAGCAGGACCGAGTGTTGTGGGACCGAGGGAACGAGGCCACTGGAGCGATTGCACAACACACACCTCACAAGCAGCAAAGCTTTTATTATGCCACAGTCGCCGGCGCCGCTTCCGCTTTTCCGGTCATGAGTATGAGGTAACGCAGCTCTGTTTATTATATTAGATACATTTGAGAGTGTTGAAAATGTTGTTATAACGTTACTCTGTGCGTTCGCTTGGCGGCTGCTGTAAGACACTTGTTTGAGACACACTGCAGTAAGTTAGATCGATTTAGAATATCATATTTAATGCTGGATGGCTTGTGTTGATAAATGGCATGCAATTCATTTTAAAACGTATTGTATGATGGAGAAAATTCTGTATTACTGTTACTAAAAATAAAGCTGCATCTGATTATGCTATGTTAGCCACTTGACAAAATAGTGTTTTTCTCTGAAGCATGGTAAAGCATGGTACAAGAAAATTAGATTTTAAACAATAAGACTAAACGTGTTGAGCTATATAACAATTGTTTTCTGTCTATAAACGTAACCAAACAGTTGTTCTCTTGTCTACTAAAACATGTAATATATTAAAGTGTCTTTGGTGTTTCCATGGTTTCTACAAAACAAAACCGGAAACCAAGGGTAACACGGGTATGGCGCAATTGACAGGCGACTCCTCTCATGTCCCGGAGCCTTGGTTAAAATTGCAATTTTCTCACGATTTACAAATAGTTGGAAACGTGGGATATTATAAGTACTCAACTGAACAAAATATATAACACTGGCCTAGTGGTTTTTGAATATTTTACTGCAAAAATGTTACATATTGCAGCTTTAAATTAACATTTAAATATTTCAAAATAGGAAATGTCAGTCTTAAATCTTAGACTCCGGATATCCAGCAGACGCCAGTGAATGCTGGTAATCTCTAAAATATCCAAATGTCGGCCAACTAATCAGCTTGGCCTACTCTGCTGTATCAGTCAGTACTTTCTGCCAGATTTATATTTTGTTAAAGCAACTCTGTTTTGTATCAGTACAGTTCAAATGTGATTAAACAGGTTTGATGTTGGCTGAAAACATGTAAGATGGGCTTGACAATTCTGAGTACATAATTTGCTCTCTCACTGAAATGATTGCAGCATAAAGGTGAAGTGTGTAATTTATGTGGCACTAGTGGCACCAAACAGAATTGCAATTGGCTGAACATAACATCAGTGTAGATTTTGGGCTGGGACTACCCAACTGAAAAATGGAAGATGTTGGAAACCATTTTTTGTTTAAAAACAGTCCTTATTTTCAAAGTTCTGATTGTTTCTCCTAGAATGACACACTTCACCTTTGAAATTTGTGTGAAGTGAGCCACTCAGAGACAGATTGTTTCATCAAATTTGTGTACTCTCAATTAAATCTTATCTTCGGTTCTTCATCAAAAAATGAAGTGAAGATAATTGCAGCTGCCCACTGTGAAAAGAGCAATTTTACAAACACAACTGATGCAAATCGGATGCAGTATATATATTGTGTGTTTGTGTTTCAGGGTATGTTTTTAGCAGCACATCCGTGTGCTTTTGAGCAGAGGTGTCTGTGTGTTTGCTGAAGTGCATATGCACACAGGCTAGACTCCCCCACCTTCAGCTGGGCTCCTGCTCGTAAATCACAGGGCTGTTGGTTAATGAAAATCTCAGGCAGGAGGGAAGAGGAGTGATACTAAGAAAGAAAGTGAGCACAGCAACAAGGGCTATTCCTTTTTTCTCCTCTCATAGGCTAGTCTGTTCTGCTCTCGTCCTATCTTGTCTCTTCTCCTTTTGTCACCTCCCCTCTCATCTGTTCTCATCTTGTCTCCTCTTACATTTCCAAATCTTTGGCCCTCATCTGCTCCCTTTTCCGCCCCTTTCCTCTTCTGTTGTCTCCTTTTGTCTAATCTCCTCCACTCGCAACTCTCCTCTCCTCTCCTCCTGGTATCGTTGACCAGTTCCTCTTATCTTGTCTCTCCTCTCCTCTCCTCTCCTCACCTCACATATCCTATCCTCTCCTCTCCTCTTGGTCTCTCCTCTCCTCCTGGTACCTTTGACCACCACCTCTCCTCTTGTCTCCTCTCCTCTCCTCTCCACTCCTCCTGGTCTCTCCTCCCCTCTCCTCCTGGTATCTTTGACCACCTCCTCTCATCTTGTCTCCCCTCTCCTCACCTATCCTATCCTATCCTATCCTATCCTCTCCTCCTGGTCTCTCCTCTCCTCCTGGAATCTTTGACCACCTCCTCTCACCTTGTCTCTCCCCTCCTATCCTATCCTATCCTATCCTATCCTATTTTCCTGGTATCTTTGACCACCTCCGCTTGTCTCTCCTCTCCTCCTGATCTCTCCTCTCCTCCCCTCCTGGTCTCTCCTCCCCTCTCCTCTCCTCCTGTTATCTTTGACCACCTCCTCTAATCTTGTCTCTTCTCCAATTTCCACTCCTCTCCCCACCTCCTGGTCTTTTGTCCCACCTCCTTTCATCTGGTCTCTCCTCCACTTTTCTCTACTCTCCTCATGTCTTGTTTTGTCTTATATCTCTACCCCCCTCCACCCAGTCCTCTGTTCTCCTTATGTCTCCTTTCCTTCCATCTTCTCTTGACTTGTCTCATCCCCTCTCCTCCCATCTCCTCTTGACTTGTCTCATCCCCTCTCCTCCTGTCTCCTTTTTTTTTTCTTCTCTCCTCTCCTCTCCTCTCCTTGCCGTCTACCCTCTCCTCTCTTCTAGGTTCATCTCTTCTTCTTTGCTTTTCTCCCCTCCACCCTTGATTTCCCTCTCATCTCCTCTTCTCTTGACTTGCCTCATCCTATCTCCCTTTCTCCTCTCCTCTTGCCTCCTACTAGTCTCTCCCAGTCTCTCCTCCCATCTTGACTCCCTCACATTCTACCTCCTTTTATCTTTTGTCCTCTTGCCTCCTCCAAGTCTCTGCCTCCCCTTCCTGTCATTTAGTGTCCTCTACTTTTTTCCACTTGTCTTTCCTCTCCTCGTCTTATTTTATCTCATCTCTTCTCTCATCCCTCATATTCTGTTCTCCTCTCGAGTCGTTTCATCCCCTTATCCACCCATTTCTCCTCTCACCTCCTCCTATAGTCTCTCCTCCCATCTAGTCTCTTCTCCTCTTCTCCATTTTCTCTCCTCTCATCCTCTTCCTCTGTTCTCCTGTCTCCTCTCTTTCCCTCTTATCCCTTCTTGTTTCCTCCTCTTCTCTAACCTCCTCTCTCCTCTTATCTAACCTCCTTCCCCCTCCTCTTTTGTTCCCTCTCCTTCTATCGTCTCTTCTCCTCATCTCATCTCCTCTCCTCTGTGTTGCCTGGCAGTAGTCCATCTCTCATTCTCTGTGGTTGGATGAATGTCACAGGTCTGCATACTAAATAGGCAGGGAGCCTGACTCTTGGCAGGGCACAGAGGTTAAACAGGATCACACACATTCAGAGTCAGTGTCACTCAAATGCACCCGCACCCAGGGGCCCCATGATAGACACTCCAAGGAGGCAGGGAGCGTGACCCTTCATTTGTTTAGAGTGTGTCAGGATGATTGGATCTGCCCAGCCCATGCAGAAAATGGGTGGAGGCTGTGCTGAGTTTCAACCTTGTAATCCTCTTTTCTGGAATCCAGAGAGCTGGCGCCTCATATGTTTGTTTGGACGAATTCAAGTGAACCACAGTTCGGATGAACATACTAACATGGAGATTAGATTGCGGCCAAATCTTAATACTATTCTTCATCCCGACAGCAGTGGCCTATTGCGAAAAATACTCAGCAGATGGCATGATATGTAATGTTATGTCTTAAATCGTGAGCTTTTCTCTGCACATATCAATATAGGTGCGATTAATTGTGATTCATTTGATTAATTAACATTAATATTATCACCTCTCCCACATGAATGGCCTGTGCACTGATGCTAATGCTCACAAGCAAACAAACAGCAAGGACTGGACACAGTCATCTGGAGCAAAAAAAGGTCAGTGTGGTCAGTCTTGCATCAGGCCTGTTGGTTTATGTGTCAGTGGGTCCTAATGCGTGCCCTGTGGATGCCCATCTTTGAGCCATATGCTGGGAGCAGAGCCAAGGGAAAGGGAGCAAAGAGACAGGAAGAGAGAGACTTTGAGACTGGCATGCACATACTCCTCTCTCCATCCTTCTGTGCATACTAAAACCAGGCCACCTGCTAGCAGTACATCACACCCTGCTTGCTGCTTCTCTCACGCACATACACTGCTGAGAATATACACTACCTCAATGCCCACTGCTGAATCACATTTCACTCCAGAGGGTAGTGGAGAAATCACTCTTCTGATTTGTCTGGTGCTCTAAGAGAAAATGAAAAGAGACGGATACAGGGAGAAAGAATAAATAACCATAGCGCACCTATACTTGTAACTCGCTGCTATCTTTCCACTCCAGTATGTCTCATCCGTTTAAAAAAAAAAAAAAAAAATGTAGTAGACCGGTAGAGGAGTACTGCCTTTATCCTAGCTTCCCAATGACAGCAAACAGGAGAGGGTTTGAGCTTTCATAATTCAGACAGTCCTTTCCGTTTCATTTTCCTGGTTTCAGATATATTGCTCATCTGAGACCTGAGATCTAGGTCATGTTGTTTGTTGATACGCTGTGAATGTTACTCATCTTAAACCTGATTTTCTGAATGCAAAAGGATATGTGTTTCATTGAGCTTAACGTGATTTAGCCAAGTAGGACATGTTCCTGTTGAACAACAATGCGACCAACCAATTACATTTTAGGGAGGGGGTGATATTTAGGGCTAGGTTTAAGGTTAGGATTAGGGTTATGATTGTTTCAAAAGAGTATTTTTCCAGGACCAACAAAGGATTTTGATTCAGTAATTCATGTTGCGTGTTTAATCAAGACACTTGCTTCTGTCGAAAGATGAATTTGAATTCACAATTGGGTGTTTCTTCTACTACAGGCAAATTCTGTCTCAGGGAATATTTTTAATTTTAAGTCGTTGTAAAATCATAAGAATAGCCCGTAGCCATGGTAAATTAGCTGTAACACACAGTCTCCAGTTGCTTATTTCTTTAATTATGATATTTTAAATGATTACTTTAGTGTGAAATAATCACATAATTTTATCAAAAACTTTTCAAAAGTAAGTGTACTTTGTTAACCAAGAAGACAACAGTATCAGTGAAGAGACTAATAAGGCTTATTAAAGTCACAGTTTATCACTAATTTTTTGTGCATAATTTACAATCATGATGTAATTTTGTCACATTATGCTAAAGGTGTGTTTATAGGAAATGCTAATTCTTAGCAAGACCAAGGAAGTGGGCCATTTAATTTCCTCTCTTTTTTTTCATCACAGAATGCTATTAAACAATATATAGTTTGAAATGTTGGATACTGTTGCTGGGTGAATTAAATGAGTGTGAAAAGAGTTACAATTCTGAAAAGGAGAAAGTACAGCAAGTGCAGCAAATCAAATAGCTACATACACAGTTGTCAGTTCTGCTTTTGTGCATTGACATGTTTTTTGTGCAGGCGATCCAGACCCCTCATCCCAGCACTTCCTCACCCCGTCTCTTTTTCACTTTCTTGTATCTCAGTCCCCTCCCATTTATGCTGGCTCTGCACATCCTCCTGTGTCTGAGCTTGAGGATAAATATTTCATTGGGCGTTAAATATAGCTGTGCTCACAGTGAAGCTGACGGAGCTACACTTCCTCTCCAGGACATGAGTTAAGGGGGAAGGGGAGGCCATATAAGACAGGAGATTTGAGAGGACACCCAGCTCAAAGGAGACTCCCCTCCATCCTGGATCATCCCTGCAGCTGTTCTCTTATTGCCAAGGTTACTCTGGTCAAACATCCACTAAAGTCTGTGGAACATGTGCTTCCCTTCTGCAGCATGCTAGCTCTACCCAAGATGCATGTGTGAAAAGCAGTAGATCGCCTTTGATAAGGCTACAGTAGCTGGTTAAGCTTATCGGTTATGTTCACAGGGAAAGTCTATTATCTACTATGTCTTCAGAGGCATGGATCATTATAACTCCTCTTCTTATGGAGAAACATGAGACCAAGCAGAAACATAAAGCAGCTGCGTGTGAGCCAGGGAGAACAAGAGACAGAGGGAGATAAGGAGGAGGAAGAAGACGAATAAGAATAGCGAGATATAGGGACCGGGAGAGAAAGAGAGTGTACGAGCTTAGGCATGCATCCTCGGCGCTGGATAATGAATACATGAATCAGTTTGACGTTTTGAGAGTGTGGGAGGCAGAGCGATTTGAGCAGATCAAATGATGAATAACTGGCCAAATCTGCAGTACATCAGGAGACTCGGGGAGGCTAAAGGGTCCTGGGTTTGTTGCCTTGTGCAAAGAGACCTCATAAAAGACAATAGTGTGTAATCTGGATCTCCAGTGTTGGGGATTTTACTGCTCGTGCTCCCGCCGCAGGATATCAGCACATTGCTAGGATAATGTGCTATAAAATATCAATTAATGGCCTTTTTTTGACAATTACAGAAAATGTTGTACCACTTGGTTTTCCAAAATCTATCTATCTATCTATCTATCTATCTATCTATCTATCTATCTATCTATCTATCTATCTATCTATCTATCTATCTATCTATCTATCTATCTATCTATCTATCTATCTATCTATCTATCTATCTATCTATCTATCTATCTATCTATCTATCTATCTATCTATCTATCTATCTATCAAGTAATACACTATATCTACTCCATAAAATTTGCGCAACAGATTGCAAGTAAAATTATTAATTAAATTTAACAAATAGAATTGAGTTAGAATTAATCAGATGAATTACTTAAATGTCAACAATTTAAAACAAGTAAAATTTAATTTAACAGACAGACATCAAAGATGAATTATAAACACAAGAATTAACAGAGATGTTGATGTTGATTTTATTGAAAATGTTTGATCACTATTATGGTGATCATTGTTTCATTTAGTTGGGCAGTTCAACACTTT